>NC_068424.1:58425974-59025974 GCF_023373465.1 Oncorhynchus keta | reverse complement strand
CCCCATGCACACATGAATCTAAGTTGAAGATACCTCGCTAGAAACCAGACAGAAACTGAGCTGTTCCCAGTGATGGAGTCTTAACCATCACATTGCATCGGACCTACAAAGCCAAGCTCACGTGGAGTTCAAAACCTTTTTCACCGATAACTGGAAGACACAGTAACATCATGACAGTAAACAGATTCTTTTTATTTTAAAAGCTGGGGTCAGCAGGGTTTGTCTCAGAGGTGGGTTGAAATTGGAGGCTCAAGAGTTTCTCTGAGACTTTCCTCAGGGAGAATAATTGTCTGGGTGGATACGTCTGACTTCACTGCGATGGATAGCATCCAAGACAAACTCTTCACACTTTCTAGGGCAGAGTGCCATAGAAGCCATTGACCAAACATAAGTCTTCACAATGCAGAAAATACACAACAGCCTATTTGGGACATTGGGACATTGTGATGTCTCGTTGAAATGGCATTTATCTTTCGAGTTGAACTCAATCAAAGTGTCCATCCCCAATTTAGGCCCCCAGTGTTTTTACGATTTTCAGAGATGGTAATATAAGCAAATCGTAGTTCTTCTACCTTTGATGTGGAGGATCCTATCTTTTCTTATGAAATACGTTGTCACAATCCATAGAGAGATTCAAAATGGCAAGTCCAATCTCCTCTCTAATATTGTCGCCTTTGATGTAAAATCGCAGAAACGCACCTCGAAGTGAAACTTTTCTGAACTCCTTTTTTTGGACCCCAGGACAATAGCCCTGCACTTAGGTGTATGGTTAGGCTTTTACCACAAATTCAATTCTTCAGTTGTCCATATAAAAATGTCTTCGAATTCTGTCTCGTATCTGCGAGATCAAACACTTCAATATAAAACTATTATGGAATCACTAAACCTAAGCCGTATCAAAAACGTTACCAACCTGTGCTGAGGCCTATGAAGCTTCTGCCTTCCCTGGGGATTGTCTTCTATGTTACCTACAGATGTGGAATTTTAATTTGACCAGTATTGTCACAGCAAAATAATCCTGCAACAAAAGGATGAATGTTTTGAATGTTTAGTCCATAATGTTGCTTGATCGGTGATTAGGCTATTAGCTGGCCAAAAGCAGGCTACATGAAAAGTGCAATACTGTTATAAAAACCGTGTGTTAGTGTGCATTTATGTAAATCACAAAGCTCATCTGCATTTCCTGTGGTACAACAAAAGAGTGATAAAAGGAATATCCTACATCTGTATGGAAAATACGATTTATTATCTATTCACTTTATGTATCACACTGCCCAGCTGTCTGCAGAAACATTCCACACTGGATTATGGTGTCAACCAGGTCTAAATGAAAAACGTCTCTTTGGACAGCTTTATTGAGGTCATCGTATTTTCCTCCAAATGATTTCTAATGTTTATGTTATATTTAATGTCTTGTCAGTGGGATTATTTGTGTTTATAACGTCTTGTTTTTTTTCTACTTCTTTGTTTTTATTGCTAGTGTTTTATATTACTGTGCTTGGCCTGACTGTGTCTTTCATAAATAAGGATGAACTTTTTTGTTTTACAGAAACAAATAGACTGTGCGTGTTATCTGAACACTGGATCACAACAAGCCCTGCTGTTCCAAATGAGGACTTTTGACTGGGGACATATAGTAGCTTGAGACGTTTCAAACATAATACTGTAGTCCTCAAAAGCAGCTTAGGTTTTTCAGCTTTATCCTTGGCACCAAGGCCAGTGCCCTCTGGAAGCTAACACAATCCCACAAGGGCTGAAAATTGTAATACCTCATGCCAGCTCTGTGCGGACATAATGGTAAATTGTCTAAATTTCACCCTTCGAGGTAAACTGTGCACTGTTGCCATTTCCCTTCAAATTATGGCCATACAGTAGCTTCAGACGACGATGAGAATAATTTTGCCTATCAGCAGAATACAACTATATTCTATAACCATGTGAAATTGATGGGGTGAATATGACCTGTTCCAACCAGAGGCTTAAATGCAGGTAATTACATCTTAAATTCGACTCTATCTTTTTATTGGACTCTTAGTGCCTGGTTCAGGGTGAGATTAAGATGAGTTGGCATGCTCATGGCATCTTAAAATAGCATGTGGTCCCAGGCTCCTTTCAACGTCAGAAATGAGCTGGTTGGGTTGGTAAACATTTTAACCTTGCTACAGTAAATGACCTTTAACTAATTAATAAAGCTCTCGCCCTCACATGTGTTTTACATCTCAGGTTGACGCAAGCAGCAGTACAAACACAAAACCCAGAGCTCAGAGCAGTATCAACTAACTGACATTGCAGCAGACATTGTGATCTGTTCCAATTAGCGAGCTAGCAATTTCACTCATTTGTCTAAAAGCTTCCCTGTACTGTATTTTCATCATCTAGGTTTTGAAGCAATTTAAAACAGAGGGGAAACAAATTGTGAAATGTGAATTTGTTTTATGCTTAGAGCTGAATTAAGAGCTGAATTATGTGTTTAGAATCAAGAACCAAGGTTTAATTAATTATTTATTCATTTTCCCCATGGACAATTAGACTATAAACTTCCCAGAGAAGTGTCAGCCTGACGATTATTCAGGATGATGGCCGGTGGAGCCTTCCTTCACGCTCTCTGTTGAATAACTCTCAGATGAGACCTGCAAGGGTATCTGCTTAGATTCACAGAGCTATGACAACAGGCAAGGCAAAGAAGGGATTACCTCTCAAGATGTCAGTCTCCATTTGCCGTACTGACGCATGAGCAGTGCACTAAACGGTCACAATGAGAGTTAGAAATGTTGACGTTTGGAGGATTTTTGCACATGGATACTGCATTTGTTTCTCCATAGCACATTATTTCAAGGTGGGAGATGACAGATAATTATACAGCATACGTGTTTGGGTATGCTTGTCATCTGTATATTTAGGAGTCATTTGTCATTTTCAACGAGGTGTATTCTAATACACTGGAATCTTTTTTTTCTATGGATATTATTTTATCATGGTAAATGATGTAGTAAGTTAGTATACGTAAGAGAAAATAAAGTAGACGGCACGGGTCACAATTTTGATTTATGACCCTATGTCCGGATGACGCGTACATGCCCAAATATGGGCATCCGACCAGGACATCCTGTTCCTGTTGTCACGTGTTAGAGGGTGTGTTATTTTATATCTATATTGCATCTATTCCTTTGAAGTTGTCATGATGATTGATGTTTAGGGACCTGGTTGAACTGTGGGGGTGTGGGTTTAACATTTTAAAGAGGGTGATCCCACACCCACCCTATTTTATTGCCCTTAGGGTTGTTGTCTATGATGTAGGAATGTCCGGGGGGGTTGTGGCAGACGCATTATAAATAAAGCCCAGAACAAGACATGCGGCCCCAGAATACTAAACAAGATTTTAAAAATAAACATGGATTTTGTGATCAGTGGCAAAGCAATAATGACTGTAACAATGGAAGCAGGACCGTGGCTGAAACATAGAGAAAGGGCCAAGTATAAAGCCACAATATACGATGCGCAAAAAAGTGTGTATAGAACCCAAATACCGCCCGCAACTGCACTGAAAGATCAAGTGATGATGTCTAATGGACAGCAATGGGGGGTATCAGTTTGATTACCTGGCCTGTAGAGTGAAGCTCTATATGGTAGCCGAAGGAGAAGAATATACAGACCAGACTTTAGGAGTGGACTACGGGCTTGAAGACTGGCCGTTTTTTCGCAAGTTTGTGTGTCCCGAACTGAGAGTTATCACAAAAAAGTGGTATAGCTTGTTCACGGGCTACGAGACCCGTTGGGAAGGTACCCCTGACTCCTCAGGAAGAGTATTTCACAGTGTGAAAATACATAGAAAGAATGGACTTCCACGTGGATGCATGGAGTTCTATATCAGCAACGAGGAAACCCGCAACCAAAACATTCATGATGGAGGCCTGGCTGGGGATTTTAGGTTGCGCATGCTTATTCCTTTTAAAAGTTGGGATCTAATGGGATTGAAAATGTTAGAGTTGATGGATGCTCTTTTTGTACAGAGCCAACAGCGGGAGAGCATTGTTCATCTAAGGAAGTGCATAATGTATACAAATCCTGAGGATTATGATTCAAAGGAACCCCAAGAAGGTACATCCTCAGAAGGGTCAGCCCCTGAAGAAAACTAAGTACGCGGCTGCGTTAACCACGCCCTGGTATCCAGTTCTTAATTTCAGCATATGCCATGCTTATACCTACAACATACCAGGACTCCGATACGTCATGGGGGCCAGACCCTAAGGACTCTATGCCTCGCAGCCCACCATCCTACTCCCCCCCAGACAAGACCCACGACACCCCCTACATGTACACAGCCTGAGGATGTGTTTGATGGGGTGGTCAGTACTATTTTTGTGGACAACTTCAAGGCCTCTGTAGTCACACTTTTAGACGTGGTGATTGGAGAGTATATAAGAGAAAAATGCATCGGTTGTGAGATCAATCACCCCAGCCAGCGCCGTCATCCGTTCCTATACGAGCCCCCAAGATACTACTTCTTCAACCATTTTGAGGAGCTGGTGAAAAGACTGTGGTCCTGCAGGTTTATACCTTCGCTGGACAGAGCCCTGGAATCTATGGGTCTTGTGCAGTCTATTCCCAGAGTTTACGGGGTAACCAAGGCTTTCCTACATGAACTGAAGAAGGAGATCTACATCCACGAGAAAGTCAAAGAAATACAACACACCCTGGTGGACGACAACAAATACAGGGAAGCTGTGGTGGCTGATGTGATGACTTTCTGGCTCAATAAACCCCAAGAGACCGTGTGACAATACATATTTGTTATTTAGATGTAAAGCAATGGGAAACTACATGCATACAATGTTAGAGAGAATAAATAAAACATTTATTTTGAGAGAACTTACAAATGTTATGCATCAAATTATTGAAAATAAAGTGAACAATGTATCGTTCTACACAACACACAATGTCTGGGCTAATGTAGAGCGCGTGCTAAAAATGGAGCAAATACGACATACGGGCGAGAGTCTACAATGGACACAACTGGTATCCCGTCATGTGGATGATTCTGAAGAACTAGAAACAACTTTGTCTAAGATTTTACTTTATTTGTTTGAAACACCATTTAATTGTAACATGTATCATATTTGTTGTTTATATACTTATATAGCGGATGTGTGTGTTTTAAAATTCAGCGACACAAGCCTGTTTATCTAAACCAAATACAGTATACAGGGTGTTGCATGCTGGGATCGTTGAGAAAATGGGGACAAGTAACCTGCAACGAATCCTGAGTTGTCTGTATATGTAATACTTGATGTTTGCAAAAAAATAAATCAAAATGAAAATGAAATGTTGTCGTTATTTGAAAGTGGCTCATTAGCGTTATTGTACCTCAGAGAGGCAAGAAGGTTGGCGGAGCAGATGTTGAAAAACATTTATTATAACCCCTCTAACCCTGGGTCTTATGGGGGTAAAGAGCGTTTACAGAGAGCTATAGCCAAAGAAACAGGTAGCCGGTTAATCAAGGGATTATCAAGCCATTTAAAGCTAAACACTGGCATAAAAAAAGTTTACATCCTTACAGGCTTTAGAGAATACATATGAACTGACAGACTTCGTCACATTTGCACTATCAAATTGGTCAAATGCTACTTTGGAGTCGGGGCCATACGGCATTGAAGCGATTCTTAGGGCCTTCAGATCACTGCGACCGCAGACCAGTTCTTCCATTGCATATCCTGGCAGGGTTGTACCACTCAGAGCCTGCTCAATTTGACAGAGCGCTAGACTTATCTTAAGCCATTCTCTCATCCAAGCCCCTATAGGGGAGGGCGAATGCCTTGCATACTACGCCAAATCAACTGCTCTCTCTCTTCACACTCCCCCAATTCTATTAACACCTCCTCGAGTGTCTCCTCATCTCCCATCCGTTCACTCTCCTCCATTCTGTCCAATAATTCCTCGACCCTCTCAGACTCAGCCCTCAGCTTCGCCGACAGCTCCGATAACATCCATGGCTCCTTAAGGTAAACAGGGGGAGTTGGCTCAGGTCTGGCTCCTGACTCTGCCACACTCTCCCTGTGCCTCTCCCAAGAAATTTGGGGCTGCCTCTCGGGTTTCCAGCCGCTCTGCCGTGCCAGCTCCTCATAATGCCGCCTCTCTGCTTTCGCTGCCTCCAGCTCGGCTTTGGAGCGGCAATATTCCCCTGGCTCTGCCCAGGGTCCCTTCCCGTCTAGGATCTCCTCCCAAGTCCACTTCTCCAAATAGTGCAGCCTCTCTCAATACTGCTGCTGTTGCTCCTGCTGCTGCTGCTTCTCAAGCTGCACCTGTTGCTTCCCCTGCTGCTGCTTTTGCTGACCATACTAAATAATGACAAAACAACAGAAATAAAGTTCAGAATGTGACAGAAGCAACATCTCAAGACACCAGTCAGGAATTTGACGCTTGGTTGCAAATGGGTCTTCCAAATGAACAATGACCCCAAGCATACTTCCAAAGTTGTGGCAAAATGGCTTAACTTCTCTGGGATATGTGGGGCTAGCGTCCCACCTAACAAACAACCAGCGAAATTTCAGGGTGCCAAATTAAAAACAACAGAAATCTCATAATTAAAATTCCTCAAACATACAAGTATTATACACCATTATAAAGATAACCTTCTTGTTAATCCAGCCACAGTGTCTAATTTCAAAAAGGCTTTACGGCGAAAACACACCTTGCGATTATGTTTGGTCCGCGCCATGTCACAGAAAAACATACAGCCTTTTTCCAAAGAATGAGAGGTGTCACAAAACTCAGAAATAGCGTTAAAATTAATCACTAGCCAAAGATGATCTTGACTGGTTGGCAGTCCTAGGACTCCTTGTTAGACAATAAATGTGTTTTTTGTTTGATAAACTTCATCTTTATGTCCAAAGACCTAATACGAAATTGGTAATAATAATGACTTACTATCTCATAATAACAACTAACTATCTCACAATAATGACTTGTAATCTAATTTTAATGAAATTCTATCTCATAACAACAATTTACTATCTCACGATCGCCAGTTTTGTACAACGCGACTCAGACCAAAACATACCGAACCTATTTTTCTCTCCATATCCCCGGATTTCAACCGCAAGCTCTGGACATTTACACCTGGATCTCGCAGCTGGCTAGCTGCTATCCGTGTGACTATTGGCTTACGTCGATCCCGGAGCAAACATAAATTATTCCGGAACTAGCCAGCTGAAGAGTTCCATCAGCCACTCCTGGGCTACAATCACCTATCCGGATCCGTTTTATTGCCGATGCGGAGCCCCACCGGGCCTTCACGACTGGACTACCGACGTTATGTGCCCGAGGGAGTTATCCAACTGGCCCTTCCGTCGCGACGTTACCTGAACGCCCATCTGCGGCCCGCTAATCGTTAGATGTCTTATCGGCTGCTATCTGAATAGGTCTATTGGACAATTTTTCTTGGGTCACTATAACTATATCTATTTTGCCAATTGGATTGATCCCCTCTACCACATGGAACCCCACTAATCTACCGATGGAAATGCACGAGGTGGCTAAAAACAGACCTCCATCCTATGCAAGCCTGCTATCGATGGCCCGGCAAGCTGTCTGAATCCCCGTGACCCCAACCAACCTCACTACTCACTGGACCCTTATGATCACTCGACTAAACATGCCTCTCCTTAATGTCAATATGCCTTAATGTCAATATGCCTTGTCCATTGCTGTTCTGGTTAGTGTTTGTTGGCTTATTTCACTGTAGAGCCTCTAGCCCTGCTCACTATACCTTATCCAACATTTCAGTTCCACCACCCACATTTGCGATGACAACACCTGGTTTCAATTATGTTTCCAGAGACAATATCTCTCTCATCATCACTCACTACCTAGGTTTCCCTCCACTGTATTCACATCCTACCATACCTTTGTATGTACATTATACCTTGAAGCTATTTTATCGCCCCCAGAAACCTCTTTTGACTCTCTGTTCCAGATGTTCTAGACAACCAATTCTCATAGCTTTTAGCTGTACCCTTATCCTACTCATCTGTTCCTCTGGTGATGTAGAGGTGAATCCAGGACCTGCAGTGCCTAGCTCCACTCCTACTCCCCAGGCGCTCTCTTTTGATGACTTCTGTAACCATAATAGCCTTGGTTTCATGAATGTTAACATTAAAAGTCTCCTCCCTAAGTTTGTTTTATTCACTGCTTTAGCACACTCTGCCAACCCGGATGTTCTAGCCGTGTCTGAATCTTGGCATAGGAAGACCACCAAAAATTCTGAAATCTTCATCACTAACTACAACATTTTCAGACAAGATAGAATGGCCGACTGGGGGCGGTGTTGCAATCTACTGCAAAGATAGCCTGCAGAGTTCTGTCCTACTATCCAGATCTGTACCCCAACAATTTGAACTTCTACTTTTAAAAATCCATCTCTCTAAAAACAAGTCTCTCACTGTTTCCGCCTGCTATAGACCACCCTCTGCGACCAGCGGTGCTCTGGACACCATATGTAAACTGATTGCCCCCCCATCTATCTTCAGAGCTCGTGCTGCTAGGCGACCTAAACTGGAACATGCTTAACACCCCAGCCATCCCACAAAAAAGCTGTAAACACGGGCACCCTCATAGATATCATCCTAACCAACTTGCCCTCCTCAATACACCTCTGCTGTTTTCAACCAAGATCTCAGCGATCACTACCTCATTGCCTGCATCCGTAATGGGTCAGCGGTCAAACGACCTCCACTCATCACAGTCAAACGCTCCCTGAAAGACTTCAGCGAGCAGGCCTTTCTAATCGACCTGGCTGGGGTACCCTGGAAGGATAATGATCTCATCCCGTCAGTAGAGGATGCCTGTTTTTTTTTTAAATGTCTTCCTCACCATCTTAAATAAGCATGCCCCATTCAAGAAATTTAGAACCAGGAACAGATATAGCACTTGGTTCTCTCCAGACCTGACTGCCCTTAACCAACACAAAAAAATCCTATGGCGCTTTGCATTAGCATCGAACAGCCCCCGTGATATGCAACTTTTCAGGGAAGCTAGAAACCAATATACACAGGTAGTTACAAGAGTCAAGAATAGCTTTTTCAAGCAGAAATTTGCTTCCTGCAACACAAACTCAAAAGTGTTGTGGGACACTGTAAAGTCCACGGAGAAGAAGAACACCTCCTCCCAGCTGCCACTGCACTGAAGATAGGAAACACTGTCACCACTGATAAATGCACTATAATTGAGAATTTCAATAAGCATTTTTCTATGGCTGGCCATGCTTTCCACCTGGCTACCCCTACCCCGGTCAACAGCACTGCACCCCCCACAGCAACTCGCCCAAGCCTTCCCCATTTCTCCTTCTCCCAAATCCAGTCCGCTGATGCTCTGAAAGAGCTGCAAAATCTGGACCCCTACAAATCAGCCGGGCTAGACAATCTGGGCCATTTCTTTCTAAAATGATCTGCCAAAATTGTTGCAACTACTATTAATAGCCTGTTCAACCTCTCTTTTGTGACGTCTGAGATTCCCAAAGATTGGAAAGCAGCTGCGGTCATCCCCCTCTTCAAAGGGGGGGACACTCTTGACCGAAACTGCTACAGACCTATATCTATCCTACCCTGCCTTTCTAAGGTCTTCGAAAGCCAAGTCAGCAAACAGATTACCAACCATTTCGAATCCCACCATACCTTCTCCGCTATGCAGTCTGGTTTCAGAGCTGGTCATGGGTGCACCTCAGCCACGCTCAAGGTCCTAAACGATATCTTAACCGCTATTGATAAGAAACAATACTGTGCAGCCGTATTCATTGACCTGGCCAAGGCCTTCAACTCTGTCAATCACCACATCCTCATCGGTAGACTCGATAGCCTTGTTTTCTCAAATGATTGCCTCGCCTGGTTACCAACTACTTCTCTGATAGAGTTCAGTGTGTCAAATCGGAGGGCCTGTTGTCCGGGCCTCTGGCAGTCTCTATGGGGATGCCACAGGGTTCAAATCTTGGACCGACTCTCTTCTCTGTAATAATCAATGATGTCGCTCTTGCTGCTGGTGAGTCTCTGATCCAACTCTACGCAGACAACACCATTCTGTATACTTCTGGCCCTTCTTTGGACACTGTGTTAACAACCCTCCAGAAGAGCTTCAATGCCATTACAACTCTCCTTCCGTGGCCTCCGTTTGCTCTTAAATACAAATAAAACATGCTCCTCAACCAATCGCTGCCTGAACCTGCCCGCCTGTCCAACAGCTCACAGATTACTGTACCTGTACATAGCCCATCTATAATTTAGCCCAAACAACTACCTCTCCTCCTACTGTATTTATTTATTTATTTTGCTCCTTTGCACCCCATTATTTCTATCTCTACCTTGCATTCTTCCACTGCAAATGTACCATTCCAGTGTTTTACCTGCTATATTGTATTTACTTCGCCACCATGGCCTTTTTTTGCCTTTACCTCCTGTATCTCACCTTATTTGCTCACATTGTACATAGACTTATTTTTCTACTGTATTATTGACTGTATGTTTGTTTTACTCCATGTGTAACTCTGTGTTGTTGTATGTGTCGAACTGCTTTGCTTTATCTTGGCCAGGTCACAATTGTAAATGAGAACTTGTTCTCAACTTGCCTACCTGGTTAAATAAAGGTGAAATAAATAAAAAAAATAACAAATTCTTATTTTACACTGACGGCCTACCCCGGCCAAAACGTCCTCTAACCCAGACGACGCTGGGACAATTGTGCGTGTATCTCATCATAATAACTTATTATTTTATAATGATGACTATAACAACTTACTATCTAATAATAATGACATAATGATTAACTATTTTAAATAACAAATTACTATCTGAAAATAACGGCTTACTATCTTACAATAATGGTTGACTTACTGGTTGTATTTTTTATATAACCTTTATTTAATTAAGCAAGTCAGATAAGAACAAATTCTTACTTACAATGACGGCCTAGGAAGAGTGGGTTAACTGCCTTGTTCCAGGGCAGAATGACAGATTTTTACCTCGTCAGTGTAACGGCGTTCTTCGTTTGTAGAAAGAGAGTCGGACCGAAATGCAGCGTGGTGGTTACTCATGTCTTTAATAAATGAAGAGCGATACATGAAATAACTTAATACAAAAAGCAAAACAACAAACGGAACGTGAAAACCTAATTACAGCCTATCTGGAGAAACTACACAGAGACAGGTACAATCACCCACGAAATACAAAGTGAAACCCAGGCTACCTAAATACGGTTCCCAATCAGAGACAACGAGAATCACCTGACTCTGATTGAGAACCGCCTCAGGCAGCCAAGCCTATGCAACACCCCTACTCAGCCGCAATCCCAATAACTACAAAACCCCAATACGAAATACAACAACATAAACCCATGTCACACCCTGGCCTGACCAAATAATTAACGAAAACACAAAATACTAAGACCAAGGCGTGACAGTCAGCTTATGGATTCGACCTTTCGGTTACTGTCCCAACACTCTAACCACTAGGCTACCTGCCGCCCCATAATGATTTACTATCTCATAATAATGACTTACTATTGTACAATAACAACTTACTATTTTACAATAACAATGTACTATCTTCGAATAATGACTTATTATCTTATAATGACTTACTATCGCACAAAAATGACTAACTATCTCATAAAAATGACTTACAATCTTACAATATTGTCTCACTATCTTATAATAATTATTAACTGTCCTATAATAACAACTTACTATCTCATAATTATTACTTACTATCTCATAACAAAACATGCATGTTTTGGGTGGCAGGAATGAGCTTCCATAGTGACCAGACTGACTGAATGGAATAAATAAAGTTGTGACAGCTACTGTATATGTCACAGAAACAAACTGATTTAATTCATTGAAGAACTATACTACTGGTATGTTACGTAAGAATATATACCCAAGTGGATATGAAATAAAGTATACCTTTGGATCATATTTTACAATAAATCTAGAGGGATTAGTTATAACAATTAGCAAGAGAATATTTGCTTTTAGCTCTGCCTTCATATTTCCCTTAGATATCTAGGAGAGAATTACAAATAGCTAAAGAAGGACACAAGATTTCCCAGGAGTATTATACTCCCTTGAGGTCATACATATTTGATAATCCTCTTAATTAAGTCTAATTAAACAAAGCTGCAATCAGTATTGATATGAGTGTGGGAGATGTGCGATGATATGGCAGAGCACTACTGGGATGTTTTTCTCTTCCTATTGCCAATGTTTTCTCTTCCCAAGTCTTTCAATATATATATTTCAGTTCTACAATCAAGGACACGGTCAATCTTTTAAGTTAAGTAAACCATTTTTACCACCTCACTTTGGCATGCCAAACCCATTCTACTTTACCACAGTAATTATTTATTCAAGGAGTTTTGAAAAACGGCATATGGCTTGGGACTGTCATTAAATATTTATCATATAATCAAAATAAATACACAATACAATGTTGATATATTACTATCTATTTGAAATGTATAGACACAAACTATCCAACTGTAAGAATATGCCTGAATGATGAAGCTTTGGTTAAACTCGTGGCTAAATGCTCCCTTGGGAAACAGAGGCAGACCAAAAACCAAAGAAATAGCTACTTCCAGCTGCCACATGTTGTTGTTCTTTTATGCTGTAAAATGTAATTGCCGGAAAGAAGCAACAGCCACTGTAACAAGTGTATGCCAAACCCTAGGGAGAACCAAGTGAATGCAGGGCCGTATGAGCATGCGAGGGGGGTTGAGAACCATCTGAGGAGTGCATCGCCAGCCACCGCAACCTCCAGTGCCCCAGTCTCCTCCACATGGCCCCACAAGGCCACTGAGAGACAGTGAGAAGGATCCAAAATGGCCACCCCACCATGCCCAGTAACTTTGACAAGAGTTAGGGAAGCTGTGGGAATGACAAACTGTTAGTCAACAGATGATGGTAAGCTACTGCAGTAGCAGTGTTTTGGTGTGACTTTTATAGTGCTTTCATGAAACTTTATGAGCATAAGGACCAATGAATGTGGAGACTCATAACCATTTGTTCCTGCAAAGTACGTGTGTTCTTTACTGTAACTGTTGCATTCTATTGTGTTGTTTATTTCAATACACACTCAGATTGTGTGGGTCCTTTATGACAAATGCAGGTTTTCAATTTTATAATACTGTGGGGCAAAAAAGTATTTAGTCAGCCATCAACTGTGCAAGTTCTCCCACTTAAAAAGATGAGAGAGGCCTGAAATTTTCATAATAGGTACACTTCAACTATGACAGACAAAATGAGAAGACAAAAATCCAGAAAATCACATTGTAGGATTTTTAATTAATTCATTTGCAAATTATGGTGGAAAATAAGTATTTGGTCACCCACAAACAAGCAAGATTTCTGGCTCTCACAGACCTGTAACTTCTTCTTTGAGAGGCTCCTCGGTCTTCCACTTGTTACCTGTATTAATGGCACCTGTTTGAACATGTTATCAGTATAAAAGACACCTGTCCACAACCTCAAACAGTCACACTCCAAACTCCACTGTGGCCAAGATCAAAGAGCTGTCAAAGGACACCAGAAACAAAATTGTAGACCTGCACCAGGCCCGGGAAGACTGAATCTACAATAGGTAAGCAGCTTGGTTTGAAGAAATCAGCTGTGGGAGCAATTATTAGGAAATGGAAGACATATAAGACCACTGATAATCTCACTCAATCTGGGGATCCATGCAAGATCTCACCCCGTGGGGTCAAAATGATCACAAGAACGGTGAGCACAAATCCCAGAACCACACGGGGGGACCTGGTGAATGACCTGCAGAGAGCTGGGACCAAAGTAACAAAGCCTACCATCAGTAACACACTATGCCGCCAGGGACTCAAATCCTGCAGTGCCAGACGTATCCCCCTGCTTAAGCCAGTACATGTCCAGGGCTGTCTGAAGTTTGCTAGAGAGCATTTGGATGATCCAGAAGAATATTGGGAGAATGTCATATGGTCAGATGAAACCAAAATATAACTTTTTGGTAAAAACTCAACTCGTCGTGTTTGGAGGACAAAGAATGCTGAGTTGCATCCAAAGAACACCATACTTACTGTGAAGCATGGGGTTGGAAACATCATGCTTTGGGGCTGTTTTTCTGCAAAGGGACCAGGACGACTGATCCGTGTAAAGGAAAGAATGAATGGGGCCATGTATCGTGAGATTTTGAGTGAAAACCTCCTTCCATCAGCAAGGGCATTTAAGATGAAACGTGGCTGGGTTTTTCAGCATGACAATGATCCCAAACACACCGCCCGGGCAACGAAGGAGTGGCTTCGTAAAAAGTAGTTCAAGGTCCTGGAGTGGCCTAGCCAGTCTCCAGATCTCAACACCATAGAAAATCTTTGGAGGGAGTTGAAAGTCCGTGTTGCCCAGCAACAGCCCCAAAACATCCCTGCTCTAGAGGAGATCTGCATTGAGGAATGGGCCAAAATACCAGAAAACGTTTGACCTCTGTCATTGCCGACAAAGGGTATATAACAAAGTATTGAGATAAACTTTTGTTATTGACCAAATACTTATTTTCCACCATAATTTGCAAATAAATGCATAAAAAATCCTACAATGTCATTTTCTGGATTTATTTTTTCTCATTTTGTCTGTCATAGTTGAAGTAAATAAATAAATAATATGCCATTTAGCAGACGCTTTTATCCAAAGCGACTTACAGTCATGTGTACATACATTCTACGTATGGGTGGTCCCGGGGATCGAACCCACTACCCTGGCGTTACAAGCGCCATGCTCTACCAACTGAGCTACAGAAGGACTATGATGAAAATTACAGGCCTCTCATCTTTTTAAAAGTGGTAGAACTTGCACAATTGGTGGCTGACTAAATACTTTTTTGCCCCACTGTATATATAAGTATTTATACAAAAAATGGCATTGCAATCACAGATTTAGAATAAGGCCGGCTCATAGCCTGTGGCAAAAATGAGGGGACGCGAACAACAGGTATAGGCCAATCAAAAAGGTTCTTTATTATAAACCAAACTATTAACTTTAAACAAAGACAAGGGAATGAGGTGTGAAAGTATCATAATGTAAGGTGTGTGTAAAGTGCAGGGATGTGTGAATCTGTGTGTGTGAATGACTGAGTGCAAACTATGCAAAACTACAAAGGAACAAACAAAACAGGATCATACCTGGAGGAGCAGAGAGAAATAGAGAACGAGAGAGCGAGAGAGACAAGAGTGATTAGTGAAGCCGTTTAACCTCTTACGTCGACCCGACACGCATGCGTCCCATCTAGCCATCTGGAAATGCAAATGCGCTACACTAAATGCTAATAGCACTCGTTAAAACTCAAACGTTCATTAAAACACACATGCAGGGTACTGAATTAAAGCTACACTCGTTGTGAATCTAACCAACAAGTCAGATTTTTAAAATGCTTTTCAGTGAAAGCATGACAAGCTATTATCTGATAGCATGCAACACCCCGAAATACCCGAAGGGGACGTAAACAAAATAATTAGCATAGCCGGCACTACACAAAACGCAGAAATAAAATATAAAACATTCATTACCTTTGACGATCTTCTTTGTTGGCACTCCTAGATGTCCCATAAACATCAATATTGGGTATTTTTTTCGATTAAATCGGTCCATATATACCCTAAATATCAATCTATGAAGAGTGTGTGATCAAGGAAAAAACTGCGTTTTAAAACGCAACGTCATTTTTTAAATAAAAAAAGTCGACGATAAACTTTCACAAAACACTTTGAAATACTTTTGTAATCCAACTTTAGGTATTAGTAAACGTTAATAATCTATCAAATTGATCACGGGGCGATGTGTATTCAATAGCTCCACGTCTTAAAATCATGGTCGGAAATTTCTCATCCAAAACATCCTGTCGGAGACCGGAAGGAATGGGCTCTCTCTCACTCGTTTGACCAAGAAACAAAGGCCAGGCAATTGACAAGACTGGCAACATCCTGTGGAAGCTGTAGAACTTGCAATCTCAGCCCCATGTAATTTGGTTTCCCATAAACAATACATGCAAGTGGCGCATTGATACTTTTTCCAGTTTTCAGTGATCAGTTTTTCTTGCACTTTTCGATGAAACGCAGGCTGTTATAGTCACAGCCGTGATTTAACCAGTTTTAGAAACGTCAGAGTGTTTTCTATCCACACACACTAAACATATGCATATACTATATTCCTGGCATGAGTAGCAGGACGCTGAAATGTTGCGCGATTTTTAACAGAATGTTCGAAAAAGTAGGGGGTAGACTTAAATACCCTGAGCCCAGGTGACTCCAATCACTAACGACCCTCCTCTGCCTGCAGGAGGAACCACCCCTCCACTGCAGAGGGGCCGTGACACCCCCCTCCTTAAAATGAGGGTCCCACCCTCAACCCAAATTTCAGCCCAACATATTCAAAACAATAAAATTCCCCAAAAAGAAAAAAAAGAATACCAGTCCCGGCTCCTAGTAGTAGCCCCGTGTCCCCCAACTGACTGTCCGCCCCTCAAACTCGGCAGCCCTGTTATCTGGAGAGCAATTTAAGAGGAAAGAGGCGCAGGCAGCCCGTAGGGGTGAGCAGAGAGAAGATACAAACTAGGTTAAAACTTCTTGCGCCGAGCAATCCCGTATCCGGGAGCGTAATCATAGCCTCAAGCTCATTACCATAACGCATAACGTTAACTATTCATGAAAATCGCAAATGAAATGAGAGAAATATATTCACTCACAAGCTTAGCCTTTTGTTAACAACACTGTCATCTCAGATTTTCAAAATATGCTTTTCAACCATAGTTACACAAGCATTTGTGTAAGAGTATTGATAGCTAGCATAGCATTAAGCCTAGCATTCAGCAGGCAGCATTTTCACAAAAACAAGAAAAGCATTCAAATAAAATAATTTACCTTTGAAGAACTTTGGATGTTTTCAATGAGGAGACTCTCAGTTAGATAGCAAATGTTAATTTTTTCCAAAAAGTTTATTTGTGTAGGAGAAATCGCTCTGTTGTGTTTCACGTTTGGCTAAGAAAAAACCCCTGAAAATTCAGTCATTACAACGCCAAACTTTTTTCCAAATTAACTCCATAATATCGACAGAAACATTGCAAATGTTGTTTAGAATCAATCCTCAAGGTGTTTTTCACATATCTATTCGATGATAAATCATTCGTGGCAGTTGGGTTTCTCCTCGGAAGCAAATGGAAAAATACGCAGCTGGAGATTATGCAATAATTGCGACGGAGGACACCAAGCGAGCACCTGGTAGATGTAGTGTAAAATGGTCAATCTTCCGATGATATGCCTACAAATACGTCACAATGCTGCAGACACCTTGGGGAAACGACAGAAAGTGTAAGCTCATTCCTGGCCCATTCACAGCCATATAAGGAGACATTGGAACACAGTGCCTTCAAAATCTGGGCACTTCCTGTTTGAAATTTCATCTTGGTTTCGCCTGTAGCATCAGTTCTGTGGCACTCACAGACAATATCTTTGCAGTTTTGGAAACGTCAGAGTGTTTTCTTTCCAAAGCTGTCAATTATATGCATAGTCGAGCATATTTTCGTGACAAAATATCTTGTTTAAAACGGGAACGTTTTTTTATCCAAAAATTAAAAGAGCACCCCCTATATCCAATAAATTAAAGGAGCACGGGACAGAGCATCAGCAATGATATTATCCTTACCACTAATGTGTTTAATATCAAGTTTGAATGGTTGGGATTTAGACTTCGAAGTGCTGTAAAGCCCAAATGAGACCTAAAGCCTCCTTTTCAATTACAATAGTTTTGCTGATACTTATTACATTTACAGGAGAAGAAACTGACTGGACACTCAACATTGTTATCATTCTCCTGGAGAAGCACAGCCCCAGCACTGATTTGACTGGTGTCTACCTGCAATTTGAAAGGTTTCCCAAAATGTGGTGCTGCCAAAACAGGTGCCAAACACAGAAGAGCCTTAACTGCATCAAATGCCTCTTGACACTGGCTGGACCAAATAAAGTCAGCCTTCAACGGATTGGTCAGTGGGGACACTACTACTGAAACGTTTTTACAGAAAGCACGGTAGTACCCCGCCATTCCCAGGAAGTGCATCAGTTCTTTCTTTGTGGAGGGCTGTGGGAACAGCTTCACAGCCTGGACCTTGGCTTCCACGGGAAAGACAAAACCCTGAACAATAACCTTGCCTAGGTATGTGATTGTAACTTTGGCAAACTCACATTTTGCCAAATTAATAGTCAACCTGGCCCCCACCAGTCTTTCAAACAGGGCTTGCACTCTCCAAGGAAGAGGGTAAAGGTCTGCTTTAGTAACATTGTTAACTTTTCTATAATCAGTGCAAGGTCTGAAAGTGGAATCAGACTTGTTGACCCAAAGACAGGGTGAAGCCCAATTTGAACAACATGGCTCCGCAATACCATTGTCCAACATATACTGCACCTCTGTTTCCAATTGCAGTCTCTTCTCCTCAGATACATGATAAAATCTCTGTTTGATAGGCTTAGCATCTCCAATGTCTATATCATGCTAAATTAAGTGGGTTTGCGATAGTGTCCGAAAACAAAACAGGGTAGTTTCTAATAAGACCTCATCTGAAACCCTAACTTCCTCCTCTTCTCCCCCCTCCACCAAATTAAAGCCACGAGATGCAGTGACTGGAGCAGCAGTCAACGCAGACCTCAACGCTGGAGTGCCTTGAATTTTGCTTAGATCACGGGAGTGATAACATTTTAACAGGTTCACATGGCATAATTTAGAAGACTTCCTATGACCACGTTTCAATAAGATAGTTCAAATCTGACACTTTACGCAACACAGTGAAAGGACCACAGTATTTTGCTTGAAAAGGTGAACTTACAAGAGGCAGAAGAGCAAGTACACGATCACCGGGACTAAACTCACGCAGCTCAGCCTGTCCGTCATATGTCAGTTTCATTTTCCATTGAGAACATTTTAGTTTTTCTTTCACTAGTTCACCAGCCCTATAGAACTTCAACCTAAAACCATTTACATAGTCAATCAGGTTCCGAGGTGGTTCCTCAGGCAAACAACCATCCTGCAACACTGCTAAAGGCCCACGCACCTTATGACCAAACACAAAGTCATTTGGGCTAAACCCTGTGCTTTCCTGCACTACTTCACGAGCAGGTAGTAACAGCCTAGGTAACCCCTCCTCCCAATCTGCAGACAGTTCTGTACAGTATGCACGAAGCAAGGATTTTAAAGTTTGATGAAAACGTTCTTAAGCTCCTTGGCTCTGGGCGTGGAACGCAGTAGACTTGTTGTGTTTAACTTTAAGCTGTTTGAGAACCTGAGCAAATAAATGGGAGGTAAAGTTAGACCCCAGATCTGACTGGATGATTTTTGGAATCCCAAATATTGAAATAAATTGAGTTAACGCTTTAACTACTGATTTTGAATTTTGCCGGATATCTAGTTGCTTGACACATAACAGTTAATAAGTAGCTATGACCTGACTTGGACCTTGGTAAAGGCCCAACACAATCGATAATTAGATGCTCAAAAGATTGCCCTACGGCTGGTATTGGATACAAAGGTGCTGGCTTTACAACCTGGTTTGGCTTGCTTGTGCGCTGACACGTATCACAAGTTTTGATAAACTGAGGTACATCCTGCTTTAAACGTGGCCAGAAAAAATAACAGAGTATGCGATCATACGTTTTACGATCACCCATATGACCTGCCACATCACCATTTGATGTTTGCAACACTTTATTTCGCAAAATAGTAGGTACAACTATTTGAAAGACTGGTTTTCCTAGACCCTGATCATATTGTGGAACCCATTTCCTGACCAACAGCCCTTCAAGAAGAAAATAACACTGAGCACTATTTCTCACCACTGAATCAGAAACAACTTTATCAAACAGATCAGCCAAGGTAGTATTGGCCTTTTGCTCAGCCATCAATGAATCTCTAGAACTAGTCAACTGTTCTGTCTGGAGTTTGACTGGCAACTCAAGACTTTCTGGCTTACTCGCAATCTCCTTACAAGAGGCCGCGCAGGTAACCGCACAAACTGGAAATACCCCAGTAGACATACAGTTTTGATCCGGAGATTCCCTTGCAGGTGACACTGAAGGTTGCTTCTTACAGATGTTTAGTTTGCCATCTGCCCACACCTTAGTACCTGCCAAGTCATTCCCCAAAATCATGAGGACTCCCTCTATTGGCAACTGGGGTCTAACCCCAACATCTACATCACCCTCTACCAGACCACATTTTAGGGTAACTTCATGTAAAGGACAAGAGAATGAAACTAAACCCATACCACATACCATTACACAACTGCCAGTATCAGACTCTTTAGAGAACGGCAAAACAGATTCCAGAATAAAATAATCTAAAGCTCCAGTGTCTCTTAAGATCGTGATTGAAACATTTTGGTTGCCATCTACCAGGGACACGGCACCATCTGAAATAAAGGCTGAAAAATCACAGAGGGAAGACAGAATCAAACTCAACGAGTGGCTGAAAAAGCTCACCCTGGTGGTCAGGGGCTGTAACAGGACTTGCCATCACAGCAGGTTAAACTTGACCTAACTTTTTTATTTAAGCAGAGGACAATCTTTCTTCCAATGTCCTTCAACTAAACAGTAGTGACAGGTATTAGCATTAACCAGTGCTTTACGTCCTCCAGACCCAAACTTCTGCTGAGGTCTTTGGAAAGAAGCTCCAAAAAAAGGTGACCTACTATTCCTAGGAGTAAAGTTATTTTTATGGTACATGTCACTGTTTGACTCAAAATGGCATTTATGTGTTAGTCTGTACTCATCTGCAAACACCATGCGGTTAACCTTAGCAAAATGTAACCTTAGCAAAAACTTTACTGTCAGCTACACTCAGTGCTGCAAAAGCCTCACGTGCTTTACCTGTAAGTACACATTGCAACAACATAGTCATGTCCAAATCTGACCAAGCTCTAGCTTCCGCAATACGCTCAAATAAAGCAAAGTATGTGTCTGGATCTGACTCATCAAATTTAGGCAACACACGAAGATTCTGTGAAACATCAAACTGTGGTAGTCCTTCTGGTCTGTTAGCATTTCGCAATCGCTCTCTCTCCAACTGCATTTGCAACAGCTCCCTCTGCTGCTCAAAAGTTAATTAATGAAGGACTAGACTGAAAACCTGCACCCTCACAAGTAGCAGACTAGACAAAACTAGACCAAAAAACACCCATTTCTCTAAGACCCTGCTTTAATCTAGTTTTAACAGTCTCTTTAATTTTTTTTATCAACAATCTCAATCTGATAATGTTCAACAATTTCAATTAACTGCTCCTTTGTTTCACAACTCTAAGGCTACCTCTGAAGGAGCTTGAACAAAACTACTCAGAATGGAAGACATTTTCCTCAACCAATACAACTATTACAAATGCTCCAAACAAAACACACCGCTCACCTGCTGTCAGTCTGGGTACAAGGACAGGAGCCACACCCCACTATCCTCCAAAAACAACTAACAAACTGGCCCAGTCACATGTGGTGGGGTTTTATACACACAAAACCAGTGGAGTGGAAAAGACAACCAGAAACTGCCCCCCCTAAAATACTAAAATACTAAAGTAAGACTAAAGTACAATTAACTTTAACTTTTAACTTACGGACGAGCCCCCACTTGTCACAGGCCGGCTCATAGCCTGTGGCAAAAATGAGGGGACAGGTATAGGCCAATCAAAAAGGTTCTTTATTATAAACAGAGGGAGAGCGAGGGAGAGCGAGAGAGAGCGAGAGAGAGCGAGAGAGAGCGAGAGAGAGCGAGAGAGAGCGAGAGAGAGAGAGAGAGAGAGAGAAAGAGAGAGATTAGTGAAGCCATTTAAATACCCTGAGCCCAGGTGACTCCAATCACTAACGACCCTCCTCTGCCTGCAGGAGGAACCGCCCCTGACAGTAAGATGTATCAATATATCGATGTTTGTTTGCAAAACCTTGATGGTCGGCCACAGTTGGCAGAGGTCACAGCAATTCCACGGGCGTTGCCAACTGGTTGTGGGCACTGCCAAGGCAGAGATAGATCAAGGTGACGGGCTGTGGCCTTCCCGGAACACGGATCACAGTGTGTACATTCCGCAGGGAACAGAAAAAATCTGTCAGTGGGAACCGCTCCATTTTTCGTCTCAAACCAGAGCTCTAGAGCTTGGACTGACCCATGGCTTCAATCCTCCTTGGTGCTTGTCATGTTCCGATCAGAGTCCCAACCCAACCACCTAATTCAAGCACTGAAAACATCTGCAACTGAACCCATAATATTTTCTCAAGGAATATCCCAAAGTGGGAGATATCCAAACAAATGCTGTGATGCTGGCTGCCACACCCTTGACTGTTTGGGCCGTGAGGGTTTAACATGTGAGACAGCTGCCACTACCGCATGGTGTTTTCAAAAAAAGATCAAAGCAGTGGACATCCATATCAGAGGAGCGAGATTGGTCATGATTTAAACACTTACATATACACTTAACATGCTTCATAAAAAACGCTCAGAAAGTCAGGCTAATGTGAGGTGTTCACTGTGGGGCTGAAAGCAACCATTAGGTACATAGAGGCTGTACATAGGCTACAGCCCCTTTGTGCATGCTGTCACCACCAACCTCATCCTTGTCAAGACACAAGATCTTATCAAGACCATGATAACATCAGAGGGCTTTGAATTTACTGTAGTGCCAGATACTTAAATAGTTACCAAAGATGAACTCAATCAATTGACGAGAACTACAGCATTGCATCACACCAGTGAAATACAGCATTAAAACATTACAGTGGATCACTATTTTAACAGCTCTGAGAATGTCAGTTTTCAGAAATACAGTAGGTGTTGGGTGTACAGGTACAGATGTAGGATCTTAATTTCAATCAGTTTGCTACAGCAGGAAAATAATAATTCAGAAACAGGAAATGTTAATTATTATGTGGATTATAATTACAGTTTTTGTAGGGGTTAATACATTTTTTTGTTAGGGCAAAGCAAGTCTAACATTTTAAATTGGAAATGACTAACTTTAGAAGCCTTGAGTATACTACAAGTTTGCAATTCCTGCTGTGCAGGAAGATTATCTACATTAAAAGAGTGATCTATTTAAGATCCTACATCTGTAGTAACACTATGTTCTTATTCAAGTGAAAACAAAGCTAAGAAAGTGGTTTCTATGATGATCAAACAGATATACTTGACAGGCAGTTAACCATGGATGGTATAGCCACACAGTTTCAAACTGCTGCTCCTCAAGCTGCCTCCGAGATAGGGTTGCCATGGTAATGCACATCCTTGGTAACACAAGGAGGATATGGTCCCTGTGAAGATAGTTATTACACAAACAACTCCTTCAAGCAGTACATGAATAACATCGACAGGCCGCTGGAGGGCATTTGAAAGAATTAGGGTCATGCTAGCGAAAAGTATGTCATGCAACATCTTTCTGTTCACTCTGTTTCTCCATGTGGTAGTTTGGTACAGTGCTACAGTATCAATCATGTTGGATGCTTCTAGCTATTTCCTCTGGAGCGATGGGGATTGTTTTCTAATGCTGTTTTAGACATAATACTCAGTGCCTTTCGGACAGCAGACATCACTTATAACACTGTATTTAAGACAAATTATAAACCTTGAAAATATCCATTAAACAGAATAGTAAAATGTGTACTATTTAATTGTTTAAAAAATTATGCATTCATTTAATTAACATTCCTCATGCTCAGACAATAACAATTTCTAAACTAACTGGAGTCATGGTTTGCCTATCTTTATGACTATTTGTTGATGTAATTGCAGTTATTATCTCATTGGAAAACTTCTCTTGATTATACTCTGTGTAGTATTTTTTTTACATTACACACAACCAGTTTTGGAACGCAAAGATTCTTCTTAATTACTTACCCGTGATAGTTGAAGTCAAACTCAAACATATGATTAAAGTTTCAGAAAACAGGCACACTCCTAAATGACTTGTAACAGCACTTAGCTCCTTGTTCCCCAGTACATCAGTTATCAGCCAGCATGTTCTAATGAAAAAAGGATTTCAGAGAGAGTGTAGTCTTTTCAACACTTGTTCGTTATCTGTGAGGTTGAGGACGACGCTATAGGAGGACATCCTTTTTTCAGCACTCTGTTTTCATGATTCATATAAAGTAGACATTCCCTGAAGCAGATTGAAGCCAGGTCAGAGTATTATCAGATAGTGCTGTATAAATGACAATATATAGCAGTTGCCTGCAGAGATGTCTCTTAATTACCAGTTTCCGACCCAAATCGCATCATATTCCCTACAAAGGTCACTCACTATATATGACTTAAATGTAATGTAAATGTAATATATGGAAGAGGGTGCCATTTGGGACTCAGTGTTTGGGTTTATTAGTCTTCCCAACCTAATCCATCAGACAGAAACATCTCATTATGCACCTTCAGAATTTATTCAAAGTAATCTTTTGTCATAAACTGCTTTTCTGAAAAAGGTTTTAATCAAGCCTTGGTGGATTGTTTTCACTTTTCTGGTAATGTTTATGAATTTGATGAGGTTTATAATCTAAATTCATTTGCATTGGACCTGGTTATCTATGTTCTGTTTTTAAAGGTTGTTAAAGGCATAATAAAGGTTGTTAAGGCACAATACATGTTTGATCACCAGTTGAACAAAAGACTTGAAGTCTTGTTTAACAATCGAGAATTGGCTAGCAAATTCTCCGAAAAATCTCAGGAATACTTTACATGTCAACATTATTTGACTTGAAGAACTCCCTTATGTTTTTAATACAGCGGCTTGAGTCATCATTTCAACATGTGTAGCAGATGGTCTTGGGCGAAAAGCAGAAGACACCCTTCCAGAAATGTATGAGTAACAACTTTCCTCACATTCAATTAATTTTAAAGTTCTTCAAACAAAGTAACATCACCACAGACAATGCTCAGTAGGATGATAAGGGTTTAGAACATCCTTTGAAAAGGCTGTAATGGTTAGTCATCATGTCGCACACACACACAGACGTATAGTATGCACACACACACAATCAATAGAAGTCTGTCACAGCCACAAAAGATGGTTTCTTGAATGAATGTTTATTTCCAACACAAACATGCATTATATGAATCCAGGCCCTGCAGTGCCAAGCTCAACTCCTATTCCCCAGGCGCTCTCTTTTGATGACATCTGTAACTGTAATAGTCTTGGTTTCATGCATGTTAACATTAAAAGTCTCCTCCCTAAGTTTGTTTTATTCACTGCTTTAGCACCCTCTGCCAACCCGGATGGTCTAGCCGTGTCTCTGAATCCTGGCTTAGGAAGACCACCAGAAATTCTGAAATCTTCATCCAAAGGGGGCGGTGTTGCAATCTACTGCAAAGATAGCCTGCAGAGTTCTGTCCTACTATCCAGGTCTGTACACAAACAATTTTAACTTCTACTTTTTAAAATCCACCTCTCTAAAAACAAGTCTCTCACCGTTGCTGCCTGCTATAGACCACCCTCTGCCCCCAGCTGTGCTCTGGACACCATATGTACACTGATTACCCCCCATCTATCTTCAGAGCTCGTGCTGCTAGGCAACCTAAACTGGAACATGCTTAACACCCCAGCCATCCTACAATCTAACCTTGATGCCCTCAATCTCACACAAATTATCAATGAACCTACCAGGTAACACCCCAAAGCCATAAACATGGGCACCCTCATAGATATCAAACTAACCAACTTGCCCTCCTCAATACACCTCTGCTGTTGTCAACCAAGATCTCAGAGTTCACTGCCTCATTGCCTGCATCCATAATGGGATCAGCGGTCAAACGACCTCCACTCATCACTGTCAAACGCTCCCTGAAACACTTTAGCGAGCAGGCCTTTCGAATTGACCTGGCCGGGGTATCCTGGAATGATATTGATCTCATCCCTTCAGTAGAGAAATTTAGAACCAGGAACAGATATAGCCCTTGGTTCTCTCCAGACCTGACTGCCTTTATTAACCAACACAAAAACATCCTATGGCGTTCTGCAATAGCATCGAACAGCCCCCGTGATATGCAACTTTTCAGGCAAGCTAGAAACAAATATACACAGGCAGTTAGAAGAGCCAAGGCTAGCTCTTTCAAGCAGAAATTTGCTTCCTGCAACACAAACTCAAAAAAGTTCTGGGATACTGTAAAGTCTATGGAGAATAAGAAAACCTCCTCCCAGCTGCCCACTGCATAGGATAGGAAACACTGTCACCACCGATAAATCCACTATAATTGAGAATTTCAATAAGCATTTTTCTACGGCTGGCCATGCTTTCCACCTGGCTACCCTACCCCGGTCAACAGCACTGCACCCCCCACAGCAACTCGCCCAAGCCTTCCCCATTTCTCATGGGTGCACCTCAGCCACGCTCAAGATCCTAAACGACATCTTAACCGCCATCGATAAGAAACAATACTGTGCAGCCGTATTCATTGACCTGGCCAAGGCTTTCGACTCTGTCAATTACCACATCCTCATCGGCAGACTCGATGGCCTTGGTTTCTCAAATGATTGCCTTGCCTGGTTCACCAACTACTTCTCTGATAGAGTTCGGTGTGTCAAATCAAAGGGCCTGTTGTCCGGGCCTCTGGCAGTTTTTATGGGGGTGCCACAGGGTTTCATTCTTGGACCGACTCTCTTCTCTGTATACATCAATGATGTCGCTCTTGCTGCTGGTGAGTCTCCGATCCACCTCTACGCAGACGACACCATTCTGTATACGTCTGGCCCTTCTTTGGACACTGTGTTAACAACCCTCCAGAAGAGCTTCAATGCCATACAACTCTCCTTCCGTGGCCTCCAATTGCTCTTAAATACAAGTACAACTAAATGCATGCTCTTCAACCGATCCCTGCCTGCACCTGCCCGCCCGTCCAGCATCACTACTCTGGACGGTTCTGACTTAGAATATGTGGACAACTACAAATACCTAGGTGTCTGGTTAGACTGTAAACTCTCCTTCCAGACTCACATCAAACATCTCCATTCCAAAGTTAAATCTAGAATCGGCTTCCTATTTCGCAACAAAGCATCCTTCACTCATGCTGCCAAACATACCCTTGTAAAACTGACCAGTCTACGAATCCTCGACTTCGGCGATGTCATTTACAAAATAGCCTCCAATACCCTACTCAATAATTTGTCACCAAAGCCCCATATACTACCCACCACTGTGACCTGTACGCTCTCGTTGGCTGGCCCTCACTTCATACTCGTCCCCAAACCCACTAGCTCCAGGTCATCTCCAAGACCCTGCTCGGTACAGTCCCCCCTTATCTCAGCTCGCTGGTCACCATAGCAGCACCCACCTGTAGCACGCGCTCCAGCAGGTATATCTCTCTGGTCACCCCCAAAACCAATTCTTCCTTTGGCCTTCCTTTGGGTCTCCTTCCAGTTCTCTGCTGCCAACGACTGGAACGAACTACAAAAATCTCTGAAACTGGAAACACTTATTTCCCTCACTAGCTTTAAGCACCAGCTGTCAGAGCAGGTCACAGATTACTGCACTTGTACATAGCCCATCTATAATTTAGCCCAAACCTCTCCCCCTACTGTATTTATTTATTTTGCTCCTTTGCACCCCATTATTTCTATCTCTACCTTGCACATTCTTCCACTGCAAATCTACCATTCCAGTGTTTTACTTGCCATATTGTATTTACTTCGCCACCATGGCCTTTTTTTTGCCTTTACCTCCTTTATCTCACCTTATTTGCTCACATTATATATAGACTTATTTTTCTACTGTGTTATTGACTGTATGTTTGTTTTACTCCATGTGTAACTCTGTGTTGTTGTATGTGTCGAACTGCTTTGCTTTATCTTGGCCAGGTCGCAATTGTAAAAGAGAACTTGTTCCCAACTTGCCTACCGGGTTAAATAAAGGTGTAATAAAAATAAAATAAAACAATATACACTACTGTTCAAAAGTTTGGGATCACTTAGAATTGTCCTTGTTTTTGAAAAAAAAAGCACATTTGCTTGTCCATTCAAATAGCATCAAATTGTTGGGAAATACAGTGTAGATATTGTTAATGTTGTAAATGACTATTGTAGCTGGAAGAGGCAGATTCTTTATCAGCAACAATCACTCCTACTCCTTGCTTTGTATGTTTGTATGTTTTGTTTGGTCAGGGTGTGATCTGAGTGGGCATTCTATGTCTAGTTTGTCTATTTCTATGTTTGGCCTGATATGGTCCTCAATCAGAGGCAGGTGTTAGTCATTGTCTCTGATTGGGAACCATATTTAGGTAGCCTGGTTTGTGTTGGGTTTTGTGGGTGGTTGTCTCCTGTGTCAGTGTTTGTACCACACGGGACTGTTTCGGGTTTCACGTTTCTTGTTTTTGTAGTTTATTCATGTATGGTTTCATTATCAAAGAACCATGAATTATAACCACGCTGCATTTTGGTCCGCCTCTCCTTCACCAGAAGAAAACTGTTACAGAACCACCCACCACAACAGGACCAAGCGGCGTGGCGACAGGCAGCGGAAGCAGGAGCTGCACAAGGAGGAATGGACATGGGATGACGTATTGGACGGCAAGGGTTGCTACACATGGGAGGAGATCCTGGTGGGAAAGGATCGCCTTCTATGGGAACAGGTGGAGGCTGCTAGGAGAGCAGAGGCAGCCGGAGAGAGGAGCCGGCGATATGAGGGAACACGGCTGGCAAGGAAGCCCGAGAGGCAGCCCCAAAAATGTATTGGGGGGGCACACAGGATGTATGGCGAAGTCAGGTAGGAGACCTGCGCCAACTTCCTGTGCTTACCGGAGGGTGAGAGAGACCGGGCAGGCACCGTGTTATGCGGTGGAACGCACGGTGTCCCCAGTGCGGGTGCATAGCCCGGTGCGGTACATACCAGCTCCGCGTATCGGCCGGGCTAGAGTGAGCATCGAGCCAAGTGCCATGAAGCTGGCTCTACGCATCTGGTCTCCAGTGCGTCTCCTTGGGCCGGCTTACATGGCACCAGCCTTGCGCACGGTGTCCCCGGTTCGCCTGCATAGCCCAGTGCGGGCTATTCCACCTCGCCACACTGGCAGGGCGACCGGGAGCATTCAACCAGGTAAAGTTGGGCAGGCTCAGTGCTCAAGAGCTCCAGTGCGCCTGCACGGTCTGGTCTATCCGGTACCACCTCCACACATCAGCCCTCCGGTGGCAGCTCCCTGCACTCGCCCTGAGGTGCGTGTCCCCGGCCCAGTACCACCAGTGCCGGCACCACGCACCAGGCCTACAGTGAGCCTCGTCTGTCCAGCGCAGCCAGAGCCTCCCTCCTCTCCAGCACTGCCGGAGTCTCCCGCCTGTCCAGCGCTGCCAGAGTCTCCCGCCAGTCCAGCGCTGCCAGAGCATTCCTCCTCACCAGCGCTGCCGGAGTCTCCCACCTGTCCAGCGCTGCCAGAGCTTTCCTCCTCTCCAGCGCTGCCGGAGTCTCCAGTCTGCCCAGCGCCGCCTGAGCTACCCGTCTGCCCAGTGCCATCAGAGCCGTCAAACAGCCAGGATCTGCCAGTGCCGCCAGTCAGCCAGGATCTGTCAGTTCAGCCAGTCAGCCCAGATCTGCCAGTGCCGCCAGTCAGCCAGGATCTGCAAGTGCCGGCAGTCAGCCAGGATCTGTCAGTGCCGCCAGTCAGCCAGGATCTGCCAGTGCTGCCAGTCAGCCCGGATCTGCCAGTGCCGCCAGTCAGCCAGGATCTGCAAGTGCCGCCAGTCAGCCAGGATCTGCCAGTGCCGCCAGTCAGCCAGGATCTGCCAGTGCCGCCAGTCAGCCAGGATCTGCCAGAGCCGCCAGTCAGCCAGGATCTGCCAGTGCCGCCAGTCAGCCAGGATCTGCCAGAGCCGCCAGTCAGGCAGGATCTGCCAGAGCCGCCAGCCAGCCAGGATCTGCCAGAGTCATCAGCCAGTACGGAGCTGCCCCTCTGTCCCGAGCTGCCCCTCTGTCCCGAGCAGCCCCTTAGTCCAGTGGGGTCATTTAGAAGGGTCGTCGTGGTTAGGAGGCCACGGAAGCGGACAATGGGGCGGACTAAGACTATGGTGACGTGGGGGCCACGTCCAGCACCAGAGCCGCCACCACAGACAGATGCCCACCCAGACCCTCTCCAATAGGTTCAGGTTTTGCGGCCGGAGTCCGCACCTGGGGGGGGGGTACTGTCACACCCTGACCATAGTTTGCTTTGTATGTTTGTATGTTTTGTTTGGTCAGGGTGTGATCTGAGTGGGCATTCTATGTTATGTCTAGTTTTTCTATTTCTATGTTTGGCCTGATATGGTTCTCAATCAGAGGCAGGTGTTAGTCATTGTCTCTGATTGGGAACCATATTGAGGTAGCCTGGTTTGTGTTGGGTTTTGTGGGTGGTTTTCTCCTGTGTCAGTGTTTGTACCACACGGGACTGTTTCAGGTTTTCACGTTTCTTGTTTTTGTAGTTTATTCATGTATGGTTTCATTATTAAAGAACCATGAATTATAACCACGCTGCATTTTGGTCCGCTTCTCCTTCACCAGAAGAAAACCGTTACAGAAGCAATAAAACTGGCCTTCTTTAGACTAGTTGAGTATCTGGAGCATCAGCATTTGTGGGTACAATTACAGGCACAAAATGGCTAGAAACTTTCTTCTGAAACTCGGCAGTATTCTTGTTCTGAGAAATGAAGGCGAGAAATTGCCAAGAAACAGAAGATCTCGTACAACTCTGTGTACAACTCTCTTCACATAACAGTGCAAACTGGCTCTAACCAGAATAGAAAGGAGTGTGAGGCCCCGGTGCACAACTGAGCAAGAGGACAAGTACATTAGAGTGTCTAGTTTGAGAAACAGACGCCTCACAAGTCCCCAACTGGCAGCTTCATTAAATAGTCCCCTCAAAACACCAGTCTCAATGTCAATAGAGACTGTTTCTCAAACTAGACACTAATGTACTTATCCTCTTGCTCAGTCCATAAAAAATCAGCAGTTTCCAGCTACAATAGTCAATTACAACATTAACAATGTCTATACTGTATTTCTGATCAATTTTATGTTATTTTAATGGATAGAAAATGTGCTTTTCTTTCAAAAACAAGGACATTTCTAAGTGACCCCAAACTTTTGAATGGTAGTGTATATATTATATTATCACGACTCAGGGATATGACCAAGATGCAGACACAGGAGGCAGATAGTACAGTTCTCAGATTATTTATTGTAAAAGCAGGGCAGATAATGGGCAGGTCAAGGACGGCAGGCAGGCTATGGGTCAGGGCAGGCGGTAATTACATTCCACAAGCTTCCCACAATAAGTTGGGTGAATTTTGGCCCATTCTTCCATAATTAGGTCAGAGGCAGGTACAGGTACAGAACGGCAGGCATGCTTGGTGTCCGGGCAGGCAGAATAGTCAGAGCCGGGAAAACTAGGAAACAGAACTTGAGGAAAAGGAAAACGGGAAAGCACGCTGGTAAAACCTGACAAGACAAGATGAACTGGCAACAGACAAACAGAGAACACAGTTATAAATACACAGGGAATAATTGGAAGATTGTTGACACCTAAGGAGAGGTGGAGACAAGTACAAAGACAGGTGATAGAGATCAGGGTGTGACATATACCATGAGTGTGCAAAGCTGTCATCAATGCAAATGGTGGCTATTTGAAGAATCTAAAATATATTGTTTGTTTAACACTTTTTTGGTTACTACAGTTGAAGTCGGAAGTTTACATACACCTTAGCCAAACACATTTAAACAACATTTTTTACAATTCCTGACATTTAATCATCATAAAAATTCCTGTTTTATTTTAAGAATGTGAAATGTCAGATTAATAGAAGTAGGTTTTATTTATTTCATCACATTCCCAGTGGGTCAGAAGTTTATATACACTCAATGACTATTTGGTAGCATTGCCTTTAAATTGTTTAACTTGGGTTAAATGTTTCGGGTAGCCTTCCACAAGCTTCCACAATAAGTTGGGTGAATTTTGGCCCATTCCTCCTGACAGCGCTGTTGTAACTGAGTCAGGTTTGCTCACACACACTTTTTCAGTTCTGCCCACACATTTTCTATAGGATTGAGGTCAGGGCTTTGTGATGGCCACTCCAATACCTTGACTTTGTTGTCCTTAAGCCATTTTGCCACAACTTTGGAAGTATGCCTGGGGTCATTGTCTATTTGTAAGACCCATTTGCGATCAGGGAAGTTTACATACACTTATGTTAGGCTAGGGTTTGGGGTTTGAGGAGTCAAGTGAAAAATTCCTTAGTTGTTAAATTTCTCGAAATATAAAGGCACAACCTAGATTCTAGACAATGTTTTAAGTAGTAGAACATGTTATTAAAAACAACTTTATATCGAAGGAGTGCCTTTGATTTGATGGCCTGCAGATACACAGTTCGGCGTGAAATGACTGTTTATATCAGATTATGGACCAGCTAGGTAGACTACAACCCAATAATGACAGGCTAGAACCCAGTAATGACAGGCTAGAACCCACTAATGACAGGATAGAACCTCAATAATGACATGCTAGAACTCTAATAATGACAGGCAAGAACCCAATAATGACATGCTAAAACCCAATAATTACAGGCTAGAACCCCTACAATGACATAGAGAGGGCAGGCTTTTTCGGTAGGACCTCAATAATGATAGACTAGAACCCCTATAATGACAGGCTATAACCTCCAATGACAGGCTAGAACCCAATAATGATATGCTAGAACCCAATAATGACATGCTAAAACCCAATAATGACATGCTAGAACCCCAATAATTACAGGCTAGAACCCCTACAATGACATAGCAAGGGTAGGCTTTTTCGGTAGTTTCGTAAGACACTGTATTGAAATGTAAAACAAAAAATTATGTTCCATTCTTATCAGATCCTTAGCATTAGTACTATTGTGGGTGCTAGCTAATGAACTCTCTCCACCATGAGATGTGAGCAGAGTTACAACAAGGCAAGCTTATACACAGAACCTTCTTTGGTTTTAAAAGTTGTTTCTGTGAAGAATCTTCTAAAGGATCTGATATTGGTGGTGTCATTAATATCATTAATGGGTTTGTCTGTTATTTTATCAAATCAATTAACTATGTTTAATTATTACAATGATTCAATGAATCATGTAACAATTAACTCATTAGTAATCTTGGGCACCACGGAAAAGTTATTTAATGAGTTACTATTTCCCGACTAAACTCTAAAGATATAAATATCTCTTCCATCAGTCACAGTCAATTCATTAATTCTTATTTACCTCATCAGTCTCATTCTGAATGTCGCAAACGTCTTGGATATCTGCACGAACCCTAGCATAAATTATGAATCGGCGATATACAAATTGGCTTAATTATTTATTTACTAACTAAATAATCACACAGAAATACATTAACACACAGTTGGTTACTAACACAATGCATATGATGGCTTGTTACACAAAATGGCAGATTCAAAAGAGAGGGAAAGGGAGAGACAAAGGAATTTGACTGTCGTACATACAGCTGATAACTATGATCATGTTAATGTGAATACCTTGCACATGAACGGCCACTCATTCGAAGGAATTGCAATGTAGATATTTACGTGTATGCTGACTTTGCTGTCTTTCTGTTTAAATCGCCGGTCCATCTGTGGAGAGTAATTAATCAGAAGTCTCTGGTTGGATACGTCTCTGGTTGTCCACCAGAGGTCACCATGTCCTTTGTAGCGGTAGCATCTCTGTCTCGGAGTGTCTGTTACGTCTTCCAGAGGTCTACACCACATTGTTCAGCGAGCACTGTTCGTTAGACTATAGGTATCTATAGTGGTGAGATTAAATTGTGCTTTGTCTTCTCGTCTTAAGTCGAGTTTACTAGACTAAAGTACTTAAACAGCTGCAGACTGAGTGTTCCTGTATAGTTTCAGAGTTTCTAACCATCATACTCACGCTGTCAGTCACATTGGTCTAATGTTGGTCTAATGTAGAGTCTAACCATTTTACATGTCCAGCTTACTGTCTGTGTACTGGTCCCAATGGTTAATTATTCAGGGTACAGCTAGAACCATTTTACACAGCAGTAGCAACCCAGCAATGTACTGGTCTGATGTAAATTTCGTCACGGGTCCTTTTGTGAGGCGGCAGGGTAGCCTAGTGGTTAGACTGTTGGACTAGTAACCAGAAGGTTGCAAGTTCAAACCCCTGAGCTGACAAGGTACAAATCTGTCGTTCTGCCCCTGAACAGGCAGTTAACCCACTGTTCCTAGGCTGTCATTGAAAATAAGAATTTGTTCTTAACTGACTTGCCTGGTTAAATGAAGTTAAAAAAATATATACACTCTGGAAAAAGGGCAGTTCCATTACATTTGGCATAATGTCTGTCCACACGTGGGTGTGGTTATTGACTGGATAAACTTTATTTCTCATTTATTTCTCACATTTCATCTTGCCACAAATAGTTTCATATTTAATCTTTCCACTTGCCACAAATAGTTTCATATAAGTTCCACAACATTTAGATGTCAATCTGAAAACTGGGAAATATACACATTCAGAGATACAGTTGTTGTGCTACTGTCCTTAGTTACATCACAAATTAGCAACATGATAGTTCTTTAAGTCCGCCCCACCATTTACCATATTATTTGTGTCAGGAATATTGTGTCATTTTCCATTTTTGGATCCCATAGTTTTGGCGGGAGGAATCTCCTTGTAACAAAAGGGTTCTTTCCCCTCTATCCTGCAGAGCCCAAAGACTGAGTTTCTGCAAGGTATTTACGACCGTCATAAAACTGTCCAACTCCATCCCTCTCCCCCTCTGCAGGAGAGAGAGGGCGCTGTAGAGCGGACCCACTGTAACCTGATCCTTCGGATCCTCACAGGAGAGTAGAGTAATGACAATGCCAATGTTGTGGGTATAACTGAATGGCTATTTGATAACAATGGCCGTATATGTCTTCACACCAGAGGGGTATACTACAAAGCAGGATCAATGAGTTAGTTAGCCAGCTAACTTTGATAAACAACCAGAAATAACAGTAGATGTTTGATTTGATTTGATTTGATTTGAGCGGTGTTGGTTAATTAATAAAGCTGAACATATGTTTTGTTGTTGAGTCAATTAGACCATGCCCATTTCAAACTTATCTTTCTAGAAACAAAAACACTTATTTCAGTTGACACCTAGCATGATGTATGGTTCTAAACAATTATTACATTTGTAAAAGGAAATATTAGCAAATACTAATATATTGATAACACGTCTGACATCCTACCCCCCCCCCCTAATGAACAGAGAATGAGCACACTGTTGGGATAATAGATCTCTAAAATGAGCAGCTTCTATCTTATTGACTTTCCAGGGGCTGAACAACAGCTAGGGTTACCAGCCAGTGGCTATTTCAGTGGCAATCAAGTTACACAACCTCTTTTAAGATATGTGATTGCTGCTTTTTAGAATACAGAGTGCGAGAAACGCTCACGACACAGCACTACCAATCATGTTCATATAAAAATAATCACTGATGGACATTTCAACGTAATTTACAGTTTCCCATTTTTCCCTTGAATACTGATTGAATACTGAATTTCTGTGTTATGCATGATCTCTCTTTGTGATGAATCTCCAATCAAATTGTGCAGAATGGATGCATGCAATACACATTTTTTTTATCATCGCCCCGCCACGGCTTTCAAAATGAATACATCTGTGGTACAGATATTACTGTTTTAAATGTTGCTCTCTTTGTCAGTGGAAATGAATTCCAAACATTTGACAGAGGATGCCAAACTACATTTGATCAGACCTGCAGGTCTCTGTAAATCGATCAGACACCACCAATATCAGACCTGCAGTTCTCTGTAAATCGATCAGACACCACCAATATCAGACCTGCAGTTCTCTGTAAATCTATTAGGTACTACCAATATCAGACCTGCAGTTCTCTGTAAATCGATCAGACACCACCAATATCAGACCTGCAGTTCTCTGTAAATCTATTAGGTACTACCAATATCAGATCTGCAGTTCTCTGTAAATCGATCAGACACCACCAATATCAGACCTGCAGTTCTCTGTAAATCGATCAGACACCACCAATATCAGACCTGCAGTTCTCTGTAAATCGATCAGACACCACCAATATCAGACCTGCAGTTCTCTGTAAATCGATCAGACACCACCAATATCAGACCTGCAGTTCTCTGTAAATCGATCAGACACCACCAACATCAGACCTGCAGTTCTCTGTAAATCTATTAGGTACTACCAATATCAGACCTGCAGTTCTCTGTAAATCGATCAGACACCACCAATATCAGACCTGCAGTTCTCTGTAAATCTATTAGGTACTACCAATATCAGACCTGCAGTTCTCTGTAAATCGATCAGACACCACCAATATCAGACCTGCAGTTCTCTGTAAATCGATCAGACACCACCAATATCAGACCTGCAGTTCTCTGTAAATCTATTAGGTACTACCAATATCAGACCTGCAGTTCTCTGTAAATCGATCAGACACCACCAATATCAGACCTGCAGTTCTCTGTAAATCTATTAGGTACTACCAATATCAGACCTGCAGTTCTCTGTAAATCGATCAGACACCACCAATATCAGACCTGCAGTTCTCTGTAAATCGATCAGACACCACCAATATCAGACCTGCAGTTCTCTGTAAATCGATCAGACACCACCAATATCAGACCTGCAGTTCTCTGTAAATCTATTAGGTACTACCAATATCAGACCTGCAGTTCTCTGTAAATCGATCAGACACCACCAATATCAGACCTGCAGTTCTCTGTAAATCGATCAGACACCACCAATATCAGACCTGCATTTCTCTGTAAATCTAGCAGGCTCCACATATATTAGACCTGCAATTCTCTGTAAATCTATTAGGTACTACCAATATCAGACCTGCAGTTCTATGTAAATCGATCAGACACCACCAATATCAGACCTGCAGTTCTCTGTAAATCTATTAGGTACTACCAATATCAGACCTGCAGTTCTCTGTAAATCGATCAGACACCACCAATATCAGACCTGCAGTTCTCTGTAAATCGATCAGACACCACCAATATCAGACCTGCAGTTCTCTGTAAATCGATCAGACACCACCAATATCAGACCTGCAGTTCTCTGTAAATCTATTAGGAACTACCAATATCAGACCTGCAGTTCTCTGTAAATCGATCAGACACCACCAATATCAGACCTGCAGTTCTCTGTAAATCTATTAGGTACTACCAATATCAGACCTGCAGTTCTCTGTAAATCGATCAGACACCACCAATATCAGACCTGCAGTTCTCTGTAAACCGATCAGACACCACCAATATCAGACCTGCAGTTCTCTGTAAATCGATCAGACACCACCAATATCAGACCTGCAGTTCTCTGTAAATCTATTAGGTACTACCAATATCAGACCTGCAGTTCTCTGTAAATCGATCAGACACCACCAATATCAGACCTGCAGTTCTCTGTAAATCGATCAGACACCACCAATATCAGACCTGCAGTTCTCTGTAAATCTATTAGGTACTACCAATATCAGACCTGCAGTTCTCTGTAAATCGATCAGACACCACCAATATCAGACCTGCAGTTCTCTGTAAATCTATTAGGTACTACCAATATCAGACCTGCAGTTCTCTGTAAATCGATCAGACACCACCAATATCAGACCTGCAGTTCTCTGTAAATCTATTAGGTACTACCAATATCAGATCTGCAGTTCTATGTAAATCTATAAGGCATCACCAATATCAGACCTGCAGTTCTCTGTAAATCTATTAGGTACTACCAATATCAGACCTGCAGTTCTCTGTAAATCGATCAGACACCACCAATATCAGACCTGCAGTTCTCTGTAAATCGATCAGACACCACCAATATCAGACCTGCATTTCTCTGTAAATCTAGCAGGCTCCACATATATTAGACCTGCAATTCTCTGTAAATCTATCAAAGGACCTTTCTTTGATACGAGACCATAGCTCTGTGAGATAATGACATCATAGCCTCCAAACCAGAATGTGATGTGGAATCTCTCTTGTGCTTGGATTAGATCTTTATACTATACTGGCTTCTGGCAGCCTCTGAGAACTGAGAAATATGCCAATTAAAGTCCCTCCACATATTTTCAGTTCTTGTTAAAAGACCTTATGTCAGTCTAGTCAGGGAGCAGAAAATTCCACAGATCTCAGATCTGCTATTCTTGGCCACGGCAGAATCAGTTTTGTTTTGGTCCGTTTAATATTATGCATTTTAAATAAGCCATGGAGGGCATTGCAGTTGCCATTTCCAGGGGAAGAGGTTAGTGAGATAATTGTCAAATTAGTAATCTCAGTTAACCAAGAACTAAAGTCTTACGTAATGGGTCAGCTGCTCTATTAAGTTCTGGATCCATACGTGTTAAGAGAAGAGATGAAGAGCTGCTAGAACAAGGAGTGTAATATGAAAAAGGACCTCCACCCCCTCTCTTTGGAAGTTACGTGCCGAATGTCCCATCCCCTCCTAAAATTCAAAAGATGCTAACACCTGCAAAATCACGATTTGTCTAAATAACCAGTGAAAAGCCCACAAACCAGAACTACTGCTGCTCATTATCCCACACATCCCACTCTTTCCTGACAGATTCTACGGTACCAATTATGTTTCCGTAGATCTGTCCATGAGAGATTAGCAAATTAGTGATTGCATTAATAAATAGGGTCTGGATTGATAGATTCACTGGTCTAAGAAAAATCTGGAGACAAACATTTGTAATTCTATATTCCACAAACTCACATAGAAGCTTTAGATATTTTTTTTTTCCACTTGGAATTGATTTCAAACTGGTACAAAATACCTTTGCCTTTAACCATTGAGCTAGCTTGCTCATAGGGAAATATATTCCCAGATCATGACTTAACATGAGGAAAGCTCTCCTTTCATATGTATATCAAAAATGTATACCCTGTGCCTGATGACAAATTGTGTTAGATTGTTTGATTAATCTAATTTCCTTGAACCCACACTTGGCACTCCAGCGTCGGTTAACAAACGCAGTAGCCTATTATTCTGTAGTTATCAAGTCTGATCAACATTTTGTTAGGAATAATAATGACAGATAGGCTACACTGCATTTACACGACTTCCATACAGTAAAGAAGATGGATAGCAATATAACAGTTTAGCAAGAAACATGTATCGGCAAAACATTGAGGGCAATGATGGCTTAAGAAACTCTGGGGGCGGTATTTCATTTTTGGATAAAAAATGTTCCCGTTTTAAACGGGATATTTTGTCACGACAAGATGCTAGACTATGCATATAATTGACAGCTTTGGATAGAAAACACTCTAATGTTTCCAAAACTGCAAAGATATTGATATTGTCTGTGAGTATAACAGAACTGATGTTACAGGCGAAACCCAGATAAATATCCAATCAGGAATTGCCCCATATTTTGAAAGCGCTGCATGCCAATGACTCCTTATAGGACTGTGAATGGGCTACGAATGAGCTTACGCTTTCAACGTATTCCCCAAGGTGTCTACAGCATTGTGACGTATTTTTACGCATTTATGTTTAAGAATAGCCGTAAGGGACTACATTGAGCAAGTGGCCACATGATGGCTCCCGCAGAAAATCTTGCGTAAAGTACAGAGGTAGCCATTATTCCAATCGCTTCTAATGAGAAATCAATTGTCCCGGTGGATATATTATTGAATAGATATGTGAAAAACACCTTGAGGATTGATTCTAAACAATGTTTGCCATGTTTCTGTCGATATTATGGAGCTAATTTGGAAAAAAGTTTGGCGTTGTAGTGACATTTTCCGGTCGATTTCTAAGCCAAACGTGAAAAAAAGGAACATTTGCTATCTAACTGGGAGTCTCTTGAGTGAAAACATCCGAAGTTCTTCAAAGGTAAATGATTTAATTTGATTGCTTTTCTTATTTTTGTGAAAATGTTGCCTGCTGCTAGCAGGGCATAATGCTATGCTAGGATATGATAAACTTACACAAATGCTAGCTTTGTCTGTAAAGCATATTTTGAAAATCTGAGATGACAGGGTGATTAACAAAAGGCTAATATATTTCATTGGTGATTTTCATGAAAAGGAATATTTTCTAGGTATATTTATGCCCGATGCGTTATGCAAATTAGTGTCAGGCGATGATTACGCTCACGCATGCGGGATGGGGAGTTAGTAGACGTTAAATTAAGTGTAATTCAGTGTAATTATGTATTGCATTAAAATTCTATATGTCCTGTCACGTTCTGACCTTAGTTCTTTTGTTATGTCTTTGTTTTAGTATGGTCAGGGCGTGAGTTGGGTGGGTTGTCTATGTTAGTTTTTCTATGATTCGCTATTTCTGTGTTTGGCCTGGTATGGTTCTCAATCAGAGGCAGCTGTCAATCGTTGTCCCTGATTGAGAACCATATTTAGGTAGCCTGTTTTCTATTGTGTTTCGTGGGTGATTATTTTCTGTTCTGTGTTTGTATTTCACCGTTCAGGACTGTTTTAGTTTCGTTCTCGTGTTTTGTTGTTTTTGTGCAAGTATTAGTTTTCATTAAAAGAGAATATGAATACTTACCACGCTGCACCTTGGTCCTCCTGTCTCTCTCCCAACGACGAGCGTTACATCTCCTATCCTAAAAATGTATGCAATTGTATCTATGGGTATGACGCTTCTGGCAACAGGCATGTGCAATCATCAATGGTGTAGTCAACAAAATAACAACAACAAACATCAAATATCTTCAGCATGGGGGGTTCCAGTAGTCCAATGAGAAGTGGAAGTAGAGAGGAGGAGAGCCAGATAAGTGACGGGAGGAGGAAATTTATAAAGCACCTCTCTTCCCATATGCATTGGTGGCTTGAGCCATCGTAGGAGGCTAGCACCTGGTCTGACAGAGACAACAATGGAGTCTTTACAAGCCTCTCCACTGTGAAAACCAAAAGTGGCCAATTAGGTAATTATACCATCCACTACTTCTATTCTTCCATTTTACTTTACAAGGGTGATATGTTCATGTAATAGAAGGTTAATAAGGGGGGTGTTTGTGTATTCAAAAGGTGCACCGCTTAATGTTGAAGCGCAGATGTACAGTGTGTGTGTGTGTGTGTGTGTGTTTTAATTTTGACCTTTATTTAACCAGGCAAGTCAGTTAAGAACATATTCTTATTTTCAATGACGGCCTGGGAACAGTGGGTTAACTGCCTGTTCAGGGGCAGAACGACCTTGTCAGCTCAGGGGTTTGAACTCGCAACCTTCCGGTTACTAGTCCAACGCTCTAACCACTAGGCTACGCTGCCGCCCCGTGTGTGTGAAAGGTCAAGGACTAAAGTATATCAATGTTGTATTTTACATTTAATTTAGTCAACAAGTGTGGATTAGATGTTGCTTGTTTCTGGGGTTTCCTACTGTAGATGGTAACTGGCTAACAAAATACTAGAACTGGCTAACTAATCTCTGATTTACCCTCACTTGCTGGGAGATATCTCATTACTGGTTGGAGGATGATTCCAAAGCTTATTCAAAGGTTTTGGTGTTTAAAATTATAAGCATTTGCACATTGGTTATCAGGATATATTCTTTATATATTCTTCAAGAATTATATATTCTTCAAGAATCAATGGGTATATATATATATATATATATCAATAATTTAAAAGTAAAAACATTTCTGAAAAAAAGGTTACACCATTAGTGTCCATGAGGACTGCATGGCAGTCACAACCCTAAAGTTTCCACCTACTCATCCATTTAGCCTTTGAAAATGAACAGAATAACAACAGCATATAACAGAATGAAAACATAATATAAACAGAATAATGGAATAATGGAATAATAGAATAACAACAGACTAACTACAGAATAAAATAATACGACAGAATGACAACAGAATATAACAATGTAAAATAACATAACAGAGTAACAAAAGAATATAACAGAATTACAAAACGGAATAACAATATAATAACAGAATATACACCGATCTCAACAGCAATGGCTCTCTCCTCTCTGAGAGGCAGTGAACACACAGGGCCTTTCCTCTCTTGGCTGTGATCAAAGAGGTTGGGAGGACGTTTTCTTCTTCTTCCCCTGCCTAGGCCTCACGACAGTCAATGATAAATAATAGAACTCATATGTAGCCCAGGGAAGTCAGAACATAGCGTCTCCCCAGAAATCAAGGCGCCACGATCAAAAGATTAACTGTGAAAATGTATGCATGGGAGACAAAACAAAAATGTAATGAGTGTGTCAGTGTATGTGTATGCGTAGGGAAAAGGGGGTGCAGTGTGTGTATGTGTGTGCGCGCATTAAGGTGTGTAAATGACTCAAGACTGTACTATGTGTGGGTGAGCGAGAGAATGCAAGAGCAAGTATGAGAGGGAGAAAGACAGAGCGAGTATAAGTGAAAAGGAGAAATCAAGAGCATAGACACAGGAGTCCTCTCATACTTTAATCAACACAATTAGTTCCAGTGAACTGTTCCTATCACGCACAATCATATTTCATCGGAATGAGATGCATGATCGTAATATGTGTGCTCAATGCTGCTAGTTGTTTCTGCTGATGCCATCCCACAGGGCACACACTGGTTGAATCAACATTGTTTCCACGTCAATTTCAATGAAATTACCTTCAATGTGGGATGTCCTTCATGTTTCTTGGTGATTACCTCTTCCCTGCCTTTCTCTACCAATTTCCATGGTCATACAAATTGAGACTGAAGCATCTAGGGACAAAATGCAAACCAGTTACAAACTATTGCATCTTTCATTACTGTCCAGAGGAAGTTGAAATAGGCAAAAAAAATACAAATTTAAAGATGGACGCCATTATAGAGTGTGTGTTACTGATCTGATGTAGTTTCTTTGTGTCCGTTCCACTCTAATAAGCATTGATCTGATGAAGCGTCTTTGTGTCAGTTCCACTCTAATAAGCATTGATCTGATGAAGCGCCTTTGTGTCAGTTCCACTCTAATAAGCATTGATCTGATGAAGCGCCTTTGTGTCAGTTCCACTCTAATAAGCATTGATCTGATGAAGCGCCTTTGTGTCAGTTCCACTCTAATAAGCACTGATCTGATGAAGCGCCTTTGTGTCAGTTCCACTCTAATAAGCACTGATCTGATGAAGCGTCTTTGTGTCAGTTCCACTCTAATAAGCATTGATCTGATGAAGCGCCTTTGTGTCAGTTCAACTCTAATAAGCACTGATCTGATGAAGCGTCTTTGTGTCAGTTCCACTCTAATAAGCATTGATCTGATGAAGCGTCTGTGTCGGTTCCACTCTAATAAGCACTGATCTGATGAAGCGTCTTTGTGTCAGTTCAACTCTAATAAGCACTGATCTGATGAAGCGTCTTTGTGTCAGTTCAACTCTAATAAGCACTGATCTGATGAAGCGTCTTTGTGTCAGTTCAACTCTAATAAGCACTGATCTGATGAAGCGTCTTTGTGTCAGTTCAACTCTAATAAGCACTGATCTGATGAAGCGTCTTTGTGTCAGTTCCACTCTCATAAGCACTGATCTGATGAAGTGTCTTTGTGTCAGTTCCACTCTAATAAGCATTGATCTGATGAAGCGTCTTTGTGTCAGTTCCACTCTCATAAGCACTGATCTGATGAAGTGTCTTTGTGTCAGTTCAACTCTAATAAGCATTGATCTGATGAAGCGCCTTTGTGTCAGTTCAACTCTAATAAGCACTGATCTGATGAAGCGTCTTTGTGTCAGTTCCCCTCCAATAAGCACGGATCTGATGTAGCTTCTTTGTGTCAGTTCCACTCTAATAAGCACTGATCTGATGTAGCGTCTGTGTCGCTTCCACTCTAATAAGCACTGATCTGTTGTAGTTTATTTGTGTCAGTTCCACTCTAATAAGCATTGATCTGATGAAGCGCCTTTGTGTCAGTTCCACTCTAATAAGCACTGATCTGATGAAGCGTCTGTGTCGCTTCCACTCTAATAAGCACTGATCTGATGAAGCGTCTTTGTGTCAGTTCCACTCTAATAAGCACTGATCTGATGAAGCGTCTTTGTGTCAGTTCCACTCTAATAAGCATTGATCTGATGAAGCGTCTTTGTGTCAGTTCAACTCTAATAAGCACTGATCTGATGAAGCGTCTTTGTGTCAGTTCAACTCTAATAAGCACTGATCTGATGAAGCGTCTTTGTGTCAGTTCTACTCTAATAAGCACTGATCTGTTGTAGTTTATTTGTGTCAGTTCAACTCCAATAAGCACTGATCTGATGTAGCTTCTTTGTGTCAGTTCCACTCTAATAAGCACTGATCTGATGAAGCGTCTTTGTGTCAGTTCAACTCTAATAAGCATTGATCTGATGAAGCGTCTTTGTGTCAGTTCAACTCTAATAAGCACTGATCTGATGAAGCGTCTTTGTGTCAGTTCAACTCTAATAAGCACTGATCTGATGAAGCGTCTTTGTGTCAGTTCAACTCTAATAAGCACTGATCTGATGAAGCGTCTTTGTGTCAGTTCAACTCTAATAAGCACTGATCTGATGAAGCGTCTTTGTGTCAGTTCAACTCTAATAAGCACTGATCTGATGAAGCGTCTTTGTCGGTTCCACTCTAATAAGCACTGATCTGATGAAGTGTCTTTGTGTCAGTTCAACTCTAATAAGCACTGATCTGATGAAGCGTCTTTGTGTCAGTTCAACTCTAATAAGCACTGATCTGATGAAGCGCCTCTGTGTCAGTTCCACTCTAATAAGCACTGATCTGATGTAGCGTCTGTGTCGCTTCCACTCTAATAAGCACTGATCTGTTGTAGTTTATTTGTGTCAGTTCCACTCCAATAAGCACGGATCTGATGTAGCTTCTTTGTGTCAGTTCCCCTCCAATAAGCACTGATCTGATGTAGCTTCTTTGTGTCAGTTCCACTCTAATAAGCACTGATCTGATGTAGCGTCTGTGTCGCTTCCACTCTAATAAGCACTGATCTGTTGTAGTTTATTTGTGTCAGTTCAACTCTAATAAGCACTGATCTGATGAAGCGTCTTTGTGTCAGTTCCACTCTAATAAGCACTGATCTGATGAAGCGCCTTTGTGTCAGTTCCACTCTAATAAGCACTGATCTGATGAAGCGCCTTTGTGTCAGTTCCACTCTAATAAGCATTGATCTGATGAAGCGCCTTTGTGTCAGTTCCACTCTAATAAGCATTGATCTGATGAAGCGCCTTTGTGTCAGTTCCACTCTAATAAGCATTGATCTGATGAAGCGCCTTTGTGTCAGTTCAACTCTAATAAGCATTGATCTGATGAAGCGCCTTTGTGTCAGTTCCACTCTAATAAGCACTGATCTGATGAAGCGTCTTTGTGTCAGTTCCACTCTAATAAGCATTGATCTGATGAAGCGTCTTTGTCGGTTCCACTCTAATAAGCACTGATCTGATGAAGTGTCTTTGTGTCAGTTCAACTCTAATAAGCACTGATCTGATGAAGCGTCTTTGTGTCAGTTCAACTCTAATAAGCACTGATCTGATGAAGCGTCTTTGTGTCAGTTCAACTCTAATAAGCACTGATCTGATGAAGCGTCTTTGTGTCAGTTCAACTCTAATAAGCACTGATCTGATGAAGCGTCTTTGTGTCAGTTCAACTCTAATAAGCACTGATCTGATGAAGCGTCTTTGTGTCAGTTCAACTCTAATAAGTACTGATCTGATGAAGCGTCTTTGTGTCAGTTCCACTCTAATAAGCACTGATCTGATGAAGCGTCTTTGTGTCAGTTCAACTCTAATAAGCACTGATCTGATGAAGCGTCTTTGTGTCAGTTCAACTCTAATAAGCACTGATCTGATGAAGCGTCTTTGTGTCAGTTCAACTCTAATAAGCACTGATCTGATGAAGCGTCTTTGTGTCAGTTCTACTCTAATAAGCACTGATCTGTTGTAGTTTATTTGTGTCAGTTCCCCTCCAATAAGCACGGATCTGATGTAGCTTCTTTGTGTCAGTTCCACTCTAATAAGCACTGATCTGATGTAGCGTCTGTGTCGCTTCCACTCTAATAAGCACTGATCTGATGAAGTGTCTTTGTGTCAGTTCCACTCTAATAAGCATTGATCTGATGAAGCGCCTTTGTGTCAGTTCCACTCTAATAAGCACTGATCTGATGAAGCGCCTTTGTGTCAGTTCCACTCTAATAAGCATTGATCTGATGAAGCGCCTTTGTGTCAGTTCCACTCTAATAAGCACTGATCTGATGAAGCGCCTTTGTGTCAGTTCCACTCTAATAAGCACTGATCTGTTGTAGTTTAATTGTGTCAGTTCAACTCTAATAAGCACTGATCTGATGAAGCGTCTTTGTGTCGGTTCAACTCTAATAAGCACTGATCTGATGAAGCGTCTTTGTGTCAGTTCAACTCTAATAAGCACTGATCTGATGAAGCGTCTTTGTGTCAGTTCCACTCTAATAAGCACTGATCTGATGAAGCGCCTTTGTGTCAGTTCCACTCTAATAAGCACTGATCTGATGAAGTGTCTGTGTCGGTTCCACTCTAATAAGCACTGATCTGTTGTAGTTTATTTGTGTCAGTTCCCCTCCAATAAGCACGGATCTGATGTAGCTTCTTTGTGTCAGTTCCACTCTAATAAGCACTGATCTGATGTAGCGTCTGTGTCGGTTCCACTCTAATAAGCACTGATCTGTTGTAGTTTATTTGTGTCAGTTCCCCTCCAATAAGCACGGATCTGATGTAGCTTCTTTGTGTCAGTTCCACTCTAATAAGCACTGATCTGATGTTTATTTTTTATTCTGGGAGTAAACAAAGCAGATGGCATACTGCATCTTGGTAACCCATGCACTAGGCAGTGGCACAAGTACGCTCAAGTATTATTTTGTTTTTTGATAGGGGAAATGTTTTATACTATATTAGTCTGGAGCAATTGTTTTAGTGCACCAGCCATTGTTTATAGTACCTCACATTGTAGGAAACTATGCAGATTTTGTGTATATTGAAATGGTCTCAAGTTAGGACTTTGCAGTGCTATTGGCTGAAAGTGGGGCATTGGGAAGATAAAGTCAGAGAATGTGTGGAGTATAGACCTGCCTGGATTCTTCTGGAACATTCTGATTTCCCATGCAGAATCAGCTTCAAAGCAGTCTGGCACAATCCCCCAGAGTACCTCAAACTGCAGGATGTGGTGAGTCAACACACATCAGCCAAACTACTAACACATATATTTGATATGTATGCAAAAGTGGTTGTTAAAAGTATTTGATCATATATCTAAAATACAATTTCATTGTATGCCTGACCTGTGGCCATAAAACATTTTTGGGAGCTTGAATGTATTCTTATTTGTGAGACTGGTCAACAAAGGAGGCACTAGAACATTCTCAATGACGCTGAAGTGATCAGTGAATTGGCCCTCAAGTAGTCAATGCAAGACTTATCCTGACTAGACCGGCCATGATACATGAGTGAGCGTTGCAAAAATAAATGTACACACGTTATTCAATTATTTCATCTACATTGCTAGTGCACGTCAACGAGCGTCTGCGTGGCCAAATGCTAAAATATAATAGGGTTACAAGTCCAACCTCTCCCATCTCCTTATTGGTAAAAAAAATAAAAAGTACAAACCCACTTGGGTGCTTGAAAGATTAACAACTAACTAGGTTTCCCTTTTTATCTGTGGATTAATCATTGGAGTAGAGAAACACACAATTTAGTATGACTGAGGGTCAAAAGTATACAAAGAACCAGCTAAAAAGAACCACTAGGCTACCCTGAGCTGAGCAAGTGTAATGGCTCTCGATGGTGGTAGAAAGAGTAGACCAAGGCGCAGCGTGGAAAGTGTTCATGATTTTAAATCAACAAAACACTTGTACAAAATACCGAAAATGAAAACGCACAGTTCTGTCAGGCAACAGTAACTAAACAGAAAACAAGATCCCACAACCTAATGGTGGGAAAAAGGGCTGCCTAAGTATGATCCCCAATCAGAGACAACAATAGACAGCTGCCTCTGATTGGGAACCACACTCGGCCAAACACAAAGAAACAAAAAACATAGAATTTCCCATCCGAGTCACACCCTGACCTAACCAAACATAGAATAATAAGGATCTCTAAGGTCAGGGCGTGACAGCAAGGCAGTTAACCCACTGTTCCTAGGCTGTCACTGCAAATACGAATTTGTTCTTAACTGACTTGCCTAGTTAAAAGGTTATATAAAAAAAATGTAAAGGTGTCCATATGCACGTCAGGTAAAATAACAACCCAATATCCATCTCACAGGATTGACTAGCAACAGCTTCATCTTAAGCAAAGTACATTGTCTAGACATGGAAGCTGTTAGTCGGCTACAGACTCTTACATTGAAGTGATAGACAACAACATAAAGGGGCTAAGAGAGGTCCTTCAGGAATGAAAGCTAGTTGTCGTTACATTAACATTTGAGTAATTTAGCAGAAGCTCTTATCCAGTTAGCTATCTGAAGATGAATGCACTAGGTAGGAAAACCACATATCCCAGTAAGTACATTTTCCTCAAAGTAGCTATTTGCAAAGTTAGAGCTAGTAAGGTGGAAAAAGTAAAGTATGTTTTCTGAAGATAGGCAGGGACTCTGCTGTCCTAGCTTCAGGGGAAAGTTGGTTCCATAATTAGTGTGCCAGGACAGGGAAGAGCTTGGCCTGGGCTGAGTGGGAGCTGCCCTCCTGTACTCGGATTGTGGTGTAGGGTTTGAGCATAGCCTGAAGATAGGGAGGGGCAGTTCCTCTTGCTGCTCCGTAGGCTAGTACCATGGTCTTGTAGTGGATGCGAGCTTCAAGTGTGAGGAGGACCGGGGTGACATAGGATAACTTGGGAAGGTTGAACTTAAGGCAGATTGCAGCATTCTGGATAAGTTGCAGCGGTTTGATGGCACAAGCGGGGAGCCTAGCCAACAGCAAGTTGCAGTAGTCCATATAGGAGATGACAATTGCCTGGATTAGGACCTGTGCCACTTCCTGTGTGAGGTAGGGTCAAACTCTATGGATGTTGTAGAGAATGAAAGGGTGTTGTCCAGGGTCACGGCAAGTTTCTTCGCACTCTGGTAGGGAGACCCTGTGGAGTTGTCAACCATGATGGAGAGGTCTTGCAGCGGGCAAGCCTTCCTCGGGAGGAAGAGCAGCTGTGTCTTGTCGAGGCTGAGTATGAGGTGGTGGGCCGACATCCAAGTAGAGATATCTGCCAGGCATGCAGAGATGCGTGTCGCCACCTGGGTGGCAGAAGGGGGCGGGGGGAGAAAAGTAGTTGAGTGTCATCCACATAGCAATGATAGGAGAGATCATGTGAGAACATGCCTGAGCCGAGTGATTTGGTGTATAGAGAGAAGAGGAGAGGGCCTAGAACTGAGCACTGGGGGACACAAGTAGTGAGAGTATATGGTGCAGACACAGATCCTCTGCACATCATCTGGTAGGAGCGGCCTGACAGGTAGGATGCTATCCAGGAGTGTGCAGAGCCTGAGATGCCCAGCCCCGAGAGGATGGAGAAGAGGATCTGATGGTTCATGGTGTCATAGGCAGCGAATAGATCTAGGAGGATGAGAACAGGGGAGAAAGAGTTCGCTTTGGCAGTACGGAGAGCCTTGACACAGATGAGCAGTCTCAGTTGAATGACCCGTCTTGAAGCCTGACTGGTTAGGGTCAAGAAGATCATTCTGAGATAGAGAGCTGGTCAGAGACCGCACGCGTGTTTTGGAAAGAAAGAAAATAAGGAATACCGGTCTGTAGTTTAGAGGGGTCAAGTGTTAGTTTATTGAGGTGAGCGACTTGGGACATTTTGAAGTCAGAGGGGACGCAGCCAATGGTCAGGGAAGTGAGTAATGGTAGGTGGTCTGGAGAAGGGAGGAAGGGATGGGGTCGAGCGGGCGGGTGGGATGTCGGGTGGCCGGACCTCACTAGTTGCATCTGGAGAGAGGGGAGAAAGAGGTGAAGGCATAGGGTAATTATATGTGATTGGGACCAGTGGACTCAATAGGCTGAGTGAATGAGGAGTGAATGTTGTCAACCTTATTTTCAAAATGGTTGATAAAGTCGTCCACATAGAGGGAGAGGGGAGGAGGTGGAGGACTAAGGTGGAAAATAGTTTCCTATGGTTAGAGGCAGAAGCTAGACATTTAGTGATACAAAGTGGCTTTAGAAGCAGATACAGAGGAAGAGAAGGTAGAGATGAGGGAATGATAGGTCCTCCAGAAGTTTAGTTATCCTCCATTTTCACCCAGCTGCCCGCAGCCCTGTTCTGTAAGCTCACAAGGGGACAGTACGAATCATATAGTGGTTCCTCCTTTAAAAGTTGTGTCATACTGCGGCACACCTTGCGGGCTGCTGCAGCAATCTGTGGCACGTTATCTATTTGTCAGCCAATTTTTCTGTTAAGAATATCATGGAATATTTGACCATTTTTGTTTCTCCAATGCTTGTCTCAGAGCAGCGCTAAACGGTCCTGAAATAGACATCCACAGCGGGAAGGCTATGTATTCTGTGCCCACTCATGGTATTTCTCTTCGGTTACACATCCTTGGAATAGCAGAACAGCATAACGGTCTGGGCAGCCCTTGCTGTGCCTGGTGAGCAGTTCTGTTGTGAGAAGAGGAATAGAAATGTCAGGGTGAACCGACAACCTGACGAACCCGCTACGTATGTTGACTGCCTGTCGGAGGTGAAGTTCCAGAGCTCACAGATGTGCCTGGCATGGATTGTGACTCCATCTCGTTCCTCGCCCTTTTCAATGCGTCATTCTCCACCTGACTCTCTGCCAATGCCACCTGCCTCTCCACAAATGCTGCCTGACTCTCCGTTAATACCGCCTGGCTCTGAACCAATGCATCAGCCATCGCCCATATCTCTGCCCTCTTTCTGATGGTCTGCCTTCAATGACTCAATCTCGCTCTTCAAAGTTTGAATGTAAATCCATGAGCACCTTCATCAGATGAGCAGAATGGTACCGCCCTGAGCTCCCATCGATTATAGTGGCCTATGATAGAAACGGTAGATGAATTAAGAATTAAAAGTAACTCCACCACACTAATGCTCCACCACAAGAATCTAGCTTGACTAATTAATCGACTGCTGTTCTTTACTGCATGCATTATATATATATAATTATTTTTTTTAATTCTCAGAACATTAACCATGTGTGTGCGCTTGTTTTGTACTGTTCTGTAGTTGCGACCCAATGATTTGTCTGACAAACTAAGAACTTTCCATCCTGACGGCCCAGGCATGGATCAAAGCTGGCGAGACATTCAATAACGTCATCTTCACAGACGAATCAATCGTGGCCCTTGAGCAATTTGTTCAAAATTGCTTCAGAAAACAAAGGAAGAAGATCAAGCAGGCGGAGTCCCAAGCATTCGCTCAAACTCCATGTGTGGGAGACAATTTCGCGCCAGGGATCAGGCCTATATTTGATTTTTGATTGTAAGTTAGGCTATTTACAAAGCAAAAGGTACATAAAATATTGTAGTAAGTAGAACTTTATGTAGTAAAATAAAGGTTAAATACATTTCCTTATAAAAGACCTACAACACCTTCGGTAGGACTACAGTAAATCGTAAAAACGTTTAAAATAATCTCTACATGTAGGTCTCCTGATTTAAAACCGTTTGAACTTGTTTGGCATCAACTGAAAACATTCATCCGTAACTGTGCCAAACCGACAAGCACAGGTGAACTGGTCAAGTCCATCAAGATGTTTTGGATAGAGAAATTGATGATACAACAAATACATTGATCATCTCAGCAAGGTTTTTCCTGTGGTTGTGGAGCTGGGTGGAAGTGGGACTAAAATGTCATTCATATAAACATCTGCATTTGAATGTCTTTTTTCTCTTTGTTTATTAACAAAAGCATAAAGATGTTGATGAAGAAATACTGTACTGCTGTTTTGAGTTAGAAATGTATCACTTTAGAGTACTTATGCATCAAATACATTGCAAGTTGAGGGATTTTCACAACAGTAGCCGGCCTATAAAAAGTATATTGTTCTGCTAATAGTAAACATTTGCATGATGGGCTACACCTGCAAAGACACAGCATCTTGTTAACATTCTTTATTGTAACCACAATGTCACACAATTTGTATCTACCTTCCCAATTACTTTTAGAGTTTGTGATTTACAAATGTGCGCATTATTAGTTACACTGTTTGTTTTAGTTGGATCGTGCAGACTTTTTTTCTTTAAATTATTGTTTTATGTAGGATGCTACATTTTTGACCAGTTACAATTGTAAGTAGGACCTAATAAAACAAATCCTACTTCTATTAGACTGTTAAGCCTCAGCGTACCTCAACCAGTTAAGTCATGTATATGTCTAGGCTCCGAAGAAATATAATAATAATAATAATAATAATAATAATAATAATAATAGACTCCCATTAAGCCCTCTTATTGTTTGTAAAGTGAAATTCAAATTAAGATTATTATTTAAATGAATTGCTCGACTGTTGTAGGTTCTCCATCTGTTGGTGTGCAAAACCTGCATAACAAGTTAGCTATATTTTCAGCACCAGCCCCTGTTCACCTCCTATTGATTCCGCTGCGGTTGCCAGCAGTTGTTTTTTTAATTGGAATCTTTATTTAAACTAGGCAAGTCAGGTAAGAACAAATTCTTATTTACAATGACAGCCAACCCCGGATGACGCTGGGCCAATTGTGAGCCACCCTATGGCACTCCCAATCACCGTCGGATGTGATACAGCCTAAATTCGAACCAGGGACTGTAGTAAAGCCTCTTGCACCAAGATGCAGCGCCACTCGGGAGCCATGACCAATATAAACTCAGCAAAAAAAGAAACGTCCCTTTTTCAGGACCCTGTCTTTCACAGATAATTAGTAAAAATCTAAATAACTTCACAGATCTTCATTGTAAAAGGTTTAAACACTGTTTTCCATGCTTGTTCAATGAACCATAAACATGCACCTGTGGAACGGTCGTTACGACACTAACAGCTTACAAACGGTAGGCAATAAAGGTCACAGTTATGAAAACTCGGACTCCGAAAAACACCAAAAGAAAGATGCCCAGGGTCCCTGCTCATCTGTGTGAACGTGCCTTAGGCATGCTGCAAGGAGGCATGAGGACTGCAGATGTTGCCAGGGCAATAAATTGCAATGTCTGTACTGTGAGATGCCTAAGACAGTGCTACAGGGATACAGGGTGGACAGCTTCATCGTCCTCGCAGTGGCAGACCACATGTAACAACACTTGAACAGGATTGATACATCCGAACATCACACCTGTGGGACAGGTACGGGATAGCAACAACAACTGCACAAGTTACACAAGGAACGCACAATCCCTCCATCAGTGCACAGACTTTCAGCAATAGGCTGAGAGAGGCTGGACTGAGGGCTTATAGGCCTGTTGTAAGGCAGGTCCTCACCAGACATCACCGGCAACAACGTTGCCTATGGGCACAAACCTACCGTCGCTGGACCAGACAGGACTGGCAAAAAGTGCTCTTCACTGTCGATTCGCGGTTTTGTCTCACCAGGGGTGATGGTCGGATTCACGTTTATCTTCGAAGGACTGAGCGTTAGACCGAGGCCTCGACTCTGGAGCGGGATCCATTTGGAGGTGAAGGGTCTGTCATGGTCTGGGGCAGTGTGTCACAGCATCATCAGACTGAGCTTGTTGTCATTGCAGGCAATCTCAACGCTGTGAGTTACAGGGAAGACATCCTCCTCGCTCATGTGGTACCCTTCCTGCAGGCTCATCCTGACATGACAATGCCACCAGCCATAATGCTTGTTCTGTGCATGATTTCCTACAAGACAGGAATGTCAGTGTTCTGCCATGGCAAGCAAAGAGTGCAGATCTCAAACCTATTGAGCACGTCTGGCACCTGTTGGATCGGAGGGTGAAGGCTAGGGCCATTCCCCCCAGAAATGTCCAGGAACTTGCAGGTGCCTTGGTGGAAGAGTGGGGTAACATCTCACAGCAAGAACTGGCAAATCTGGTGCAATCCATGAGGAGGAGATGCACTGCAGTACTTAATGCTGCTGCTGGCCACACCAGATACTGTGTTACTTTTGACCCCCCTTTTTTCAGGGACACGTTATTTAATTTCTGTTCGTCACATGTCTGTGGAACTTGTTCAGTTTGTCAGTTGTTGAATCTTATGTTCATACAAATATTTACACATGTTAAGTTTTGAAAATAAACGCAGTTGACAATGAGAGGACGTTTCTTTTTTTGCTGATATATATTTTTTAATCAGAACATTAACCGTGTGTGTAGGTAGATGCTTGTATAGGTAGATGTGGAAAGATAGATACAAATGATTTGTTGCAAGTTGGGGGGTTTGACACCTAGCTCGGCTTTAAACAATTCTTTAGTTAAGGTTGAATAGTCTATTGTTCAGCTAATAGCCCATCCTGCTACGCTTGTGAAAAAGTATTAATATTTGTTTTTCCTTTGGGACCCAAATGCATAATGAGTGCTCTAACTCCCCCTTGTGGTGGTCTGGAGCAATGGAGCCGTGACGCTGGGTACCTCTAAGTCCCGCGGTGTAAGCTTGCAACTTTTATATGAGGAACCATTGTAGGATGCGCAAAGGGAGGAGAGTAGGTTCAAAGAGGCAGAATCAGGAGACAGAAGGATTTAAGTTGTGCATGCAGGGTACACTAAATTAGAAGGGTTGCAGCCAAGGCGTGGGGAGTGTCTGTACAGCCTACAGGGAGAAGAGCAAACACTTAAAGAAAACACACACATAGTTGACAAAGCTACAAAAGACCAACATGAGATCATCTGAAAAGAAATAGGCGAGATACAAAAGTGAGAGACTGGCGTGGAGCCTTCCTCTCATAACTCTGCAGAACCGTTTCAGTTTTGGCGACGAGACTGCTGCTGATACAACCGCCACTAAAAAAACAGGGGAGACTGAAGTACTAACGCTAATTGCTAATTGGCTTGCAGAGGGGAAGAGCACACCTCCCGGTACTAATTGCTGATTGCCGAGGAGAGGAAAAACAACTCCCCCTCCAATACAGCCACTGATTACCAAAACAACAACAATCACAAATTCCCCTGCCCCATAATCCTGGTTGATATGTCAACAATCATCTACAAGTTAATAGCAGTCAGCAGTTTACACATCAAGTAGGCTACTGGGAAGACAGGCAGCACTTGAAGTAGATGGTTCTAGCTTGCAAGACAGTACTAAACAACAGATAAAGACAAAAATAATACTTATCACTCCTGGAGATGTTAGGAGTCCTCTAGATTTAGAATGAAGCATGGTAATTGTGTAATCATTTACATCCAATTAAAATAGACAGAATCAGATTAGTATGACAAGATGAAGTGTGTGGATATGGAAGATGTCACAACACGCATGTCCCTTGACTGATAATGGCTTTTCTCTGACAGGAGATCTCAGCTTGTAGATGTCTTGATGTTTTTCCGAGATTTATGATGCATGATGTTCTGTGAGCACTCCTCCGAGAATCATGCAAGTCTGGCTGGGAACTATGTGGGATGGAAAACAGCACTTTGTGACAGAGTTATCGATGAAACAGGAAATACTGCCATCCAGAGGACAGATTAAAAAGAATCCATGATTCACATTTTTGAAGCCATTTTGTTAATCAATACAATGTTGAACATCCTTCACCGTGAAGATGAGCTCCATACCCTATCTGTCTAGTGCCTGCCACAATGCTATTCCAAACTAATTTCCATGTAGTTCTAGTACTTGCTACTTTCTTATTTTTGTTAACACTGCCCCTTTAATTGTCTCTACAGGTTCAGAAAAGCATCTTCTCACCCTCAGCTGCCCCTGATGTCACCAGGCAGGCCAAAACTCCATCCCGACAAAACAAGCAGACCTTTCCAGCGGCTTTTCAAATAACTTGTACACTAACAGGGCATTATCACCATTTTCACAGTACAATTCCAACCTCATAGTGTAATTTTTTATATATTTATATATGTACTCAATGGGTAGTTGCTCGGCAACCTATCTTATTGTCTCAGACATGTTCAGAAAGGGTGGAAGACGATGACAAAACCAAGACTTGGCTCTATATAATAGGAAATGCACTGGTATCTGTGTTTCACAATGATGCCATGATATCAGTGGAGGATGATTGCATTTAACATTGTCAAAAATAGTTTTAAGGTGATACCAGAATCCCATAAATATGACATACTGTAATGAGTCCTGCAGCATGGGTGGTTTGACTGTTATTGACTGTGTTGCCTCATACTGAATGGATATTATAATATATATATATATAGCTGGTAATTAAGTCTATTTTATTTTGAGTCCCAAACCATGTTTTTTTTTATGACACACAGTTTAGGGGTAGCCTATGTCACTGTTTTTGAATAATACTTAGGTAGCCTATATCTAGCATCTCGGATGCGCAGTATGTTTTGCACCAGTTCAATTAAATGTTTGTCCAAACTTTTCCATTAATAAAATATGTTATTTCCCACTGTAGCCCAGTCTACATCTTCTCCATCTTATTGTTAATTTATGGCCATCCCATCTTTTCCATTTTTAAAATAGGAAATTGCATTAATGTCAAAAGGTTTTCTGCACGGCTTGCCTTCATAATTGCTGCAATTTGGTTGCTCTCCACTTTTACCTACCAGAGGAGTCTGTAAACCCAGATAACAAATAGACTAATATTCTTTGGCCAAGTGAACACCTGTGTCGTCCTCCATAAGTCAGGACTCAGCAAAAACCTGTATTAAAATGTTAACCTCCTCTCTGATAGGCTAGTGGTAAAGTTGAGCACTTGTTACCGTGACACCCATAGGCAATTTATCCCGAGTTGCAAAATAGTGAAGTACTGTATGCCCCCACGAGGGGCGCAACTTTGGTTTTAGAAGTGGGGGGGGGGGACATAATTATTATGATTATATGTATTTTTTAATTCAGTCAGATAAACAATCCAAACAACCTACCCGACCTCTCGGATGCGTCTACATGGTCCTAAAGCACAACTTCCTCGTTTTGTATCACATTCAAATTATAAAACTGGGGGGGTCAAAAATGCTATTTCAGAATGTGGTGAATGTCCTCCCTGTCTCCAGTAAAAGTTGCGCCCCTGGTCCCCACCAAACCACTCTCCATCATCAATAGCTTCAGATGAAGACTGTGGGTGCATGGCACAGTTTTTTTTCTTCTCAGAAATGACCTACATGTTCTTGCCTCGTGAGTTGATCTTACTGAGAGGGAGCCATCAGGTCCCAGAATGGTGTAGACAGGGCAAGAAAGCATCACTGTCTTGAACATTCTGGTGCCACAAATAAATTACATTTCAATAGCTATGTGTTCAATGAAGTGTTGTTGTCAGCTTGGGTTATTATTTCAACCTTCTAATGACATTCTTTTGTGTAGTGTAGACTAGATTCTGTTGTGTAGTGTAGACGTGATGCTGTTGTGTGGTGTAGACTAGATTCTGTTGACTCTTGGAAACGTGCGTGCGGGCGGGCATACTTGCATGTGTATCTGTGCACACATGTAACTTTAATTGTGTTGGGGCAGGTGAGAGATGAGACAGTAATGGAAAACAAGAAGAGGCTCCACGGTGCTCTGTGATCTTTACCCTGTCCCCACAACCTCCACACCAGGACCGCACATCAGTAGCACCTCATTGCTTACCTACCACTGTGATGTGACACACAAGGAGAGAGAGGGGGATGAAGAAAGGGTGTGAGAGGGGTGAAAAGGTCAACAGGAGTTGTGGAGTTGGGAGCTGACAGACTGTGTTCACCTTTTCACCTTCGCCCCTCAAACACAAACACAGGCATGCGGGCGTACATACAAACGCGCAGGCACACTTTTCTTTACTATACTCCCAATGGTGCGACACATCCATGCAAAAGTGGCAGTTATTTGTGTAGCATGTTTTTAACCATGCAAACACCCAAACAGTGCAAGAACTGTTTCATTCCAAACTAGTCTGAGACCTTCTGTCAAGTTGATTTCACATTGTATGCCCTCTTAAAAGACTACAAACTCGTCACCTGCAACACCAGAGTCCTGACCCTTAGATGTTTTACAGCTCAGCACTTGAAAATAACAAACTCATTATGTTAGTCTCTGACACACTCTCTCCCTCCTTCCCACCCTTCACTCTGACAAATCTCTCCCGACCATCCCAACATAAATCAGACACACTCACCATCCAGCTACATGGCGGCATAATAAAGCTTGCTGCTTGGCTCACCCCTTAATTCATTGTTTGTGTGTGCTTTCATGCACTTGTATGTGTGCGTGTTTGTGTCGCTGTGTATTCAGCATACTTAGCCGCAGTTACTTAATAGAAGCCCATTTTATCTCAGCAGACGGCAGCGTAATCAATTCTTTATGAAGTGAATGGTGAAATAAGGTTATGTCTTGGTCAACTGAAAGAATCAAGAGGCTATGCTCTGTTTGAAAAGAACATTAAACCAGAAGTTTGTAATTTACTCAGTATTTTATTAGCATTAAATATCAATCCAGATATTTGCTGAAAATGAAAAGTTTAGCTTATACATATGTATACCATTGATATAGGGCTTCCATACATGTCTGGGGATGGGATGTACTAGTTCCCTGCAGATATTGCTGAGGTTATGACTGACAAAGTGAGAAACTGCTGAACATGAATATCACACCTCGCCAGAAATGTCAAATCAGCAATCACTTAACAGAAGAACACAGTTTATCATGTGAAAGTGAGTGTGGAAGGCTGTGAAACAAAAGTGAAATCTACTCCGGGGGTGGTTGAGCTGGCCTGGTAGGTTGAACCATGTTAGAGTTGGAGATGGGTTGCTATGCAACTGTGATTGAAAAAGTCCTTGCTGCAGTCAGGAGCCCTAAGGCACGGGGAGCACGTTTCGACAATTGCATCGGCTGGTGTGACTCAAAGTAACGACAGCTAAAGATTGGACTTACACTTCAAATGTCAACTTTTCACAAACTTTTTTTTATCCAGTGTTGTTCCTGTTTTATATCAAAACAGATGATTGACTGTGAAAATCAAGAGGAGAATTGCAAGTTGATAATGGTTATTTTAAATGGCTGATATAAATACAATGACATATAGAAATAGTGTATAAAGAAACCACCTTGAGTTTCACCTGTGAAACTATCGGTCCTTTAAATTGGTTGTTTTGATGTAGGAAGTATATATCCCTTTTCAAGTTTTCCTTCATAAGGATGTGGTGTAACAGTACAGTGATGTCAGATGCAGATGCCACCTTTTAGATTTGTGGATGTTGTGCTAAGCCCCCTTTTATTTATTCACTTATTCATCCTTCAAATCAAAATCAATCAAATTTTATTTGTCACATACACATGGTTAGCAGATGTTAATGCGAGTGTAGCGAAATGCTTGTGCTTCTAGTTCCGACAATGCAGTAATAACCAACAAGTAATCTAACTAACAATTCCAAAACTACTGTCTTATACACAGTGTAAGGGGATAAAGAATATGTACATAAGGATATATGAATGAGTGATGGTACGGGGCAGCATACAGTAGATGGTATCGAGTACAGTATATACATATGAGATGAGTATGTAGACAAAGTAAACAAAGTGGCATAGTTAGTGGCTAGTGATACATGTATTACATAAGGATGCAGTCGATGATATAGAGTACAGTATATACGTATGCATATGAGATGAATAATGTAGGGTAAGTAACATTATATAAGGTAGCATTGTTTAAAGTGGCTAGTGATATATTTACATAATTTCCCATCAATTCCCATTATTAAAGTGGCTGGAGTTGGGTCAGTGTCAATGTCAGTGTGTTGGCAGCAGCCACTCAATGTTAGTGGTGGCTGTTTAACAGTCTGATGGCCTTGAGATAGAAGCTGTTTTTCAGTCTCTCGGTCCCAGCTTTAATGCACCTGTACTGACCTCGCCTTCTGGATGATAGCGGGGTGAACAGGCAGTGGCTCGGGTGGTTGATGTCCTTGATGATCTTTATGGCCTTCCTGTAACATCGGGTGGTGTAGGTGTCCTGGAGGGCAGGTAGTTTGCCCCCGGTGATGCGTTGTGCAGACCTCACTACCCTCTGGAGAGCCTTACGGTTGAGGGCGGAGCAGTTGCCGTACCAGGCCGTGATACAGCCCGTCGGTATGCTCTCGATTGTGCATCTGTAGAAGTTTGTGAGTGCTTATGGTGACAAGCCAAATTTCTTCAGCCTCCTGAGGTTGAAGAGGCGCTGCTGCGCCTTCTTCAGGACGCTGTCTGTGTGAGTGGACCAATTCAGTTTGTCTGTGATGTGTATGCCGAGGAACTTAAAACTTGCTACCCTCTCCACTACTGTTCCATCGATGTGGATAGGGGGGTGTTCCCTCTGCTGTTTCCTGAAGTCCACAATCATCTCCTTAGTTTTGTTGACGTTGAGTGTGAGGTTATTTTCCTGACACCACACTCCAAGGGCCCTCACCTCCTCCCTGTAGGCCGCCTCGTCATTGTTGGCAATCAAGCCTACCACTGTTGTGTCGTCCGCAAACTTGATGATTGAGTTGGAGGCGTGCGTGGCCAAGCAGTCGTGGGTGAACAGGGAGTACAGGAGAGGGCTCAGAACGCACCCTTGTGGGGCCCCCGTGTTGAGGATCAGCGGGGAGGAGATGTTGTTGCCTTCCCTCACCACCTTCCCTCACCAGTCCAGTACCCAGTTGCACAGGGCGGGGTCGAGACCCAGGGTCTCGAGCTTGATGACGAGCTTCGAGGGTACTATGGTGTTGAATGCCGAGCTGTAGTAGATGAACAGCATTCTCACATAGGTATTCCTCTTGTCCAGATGGGTTAGGGCAGTGTGCAGTGTGGTTGAGATTGCATCGTCTGTGGACCTATTTGGGCGGTAAGCAAATTGGAGTGGGTCTAGGGTGTCTTGTAGGGTGGAGGTGATATGGTCCTTGACTAGTCTCTCAAAGCACTTCATGATGACGGAAGTGAGTGCTACGGGGCGGTAGTCGTTTAGCTCAGTTACCTTAGCTTTCTTGGGAACAGGAACAATGTTGGCCCTCTTGAAGCATGTGGGAACAGCAGACTGGTATAGGGATTGATTGAATATGTCCGTAAACACACCATCCTTCTACACACACGCATGCAGGCAGACAGGAACACACACACACACACACACACACACACACACACACACACACACACACACACACACACACACACACACACACACACACACACACACACACACACACACACACACACACACACACACACACAAACACATTTTAAGGTCCCAGGGAATTCCCAATCTCCATATAGCCCTACATACAGTATAATGTGTATATTTAATACCATCGGGGAATGCAAGTATACAGGGAGCGATTTGATTATTGTTCAGTGGTTTAGGGGGCCGAGGGTCTGGCGAATGAATGGCGGCACACATGGCCAGCTGAGGGAGGAAAACGGGTAGCAGCACCACCACCAGCGGCCTTCCCTCCCCACCTCCTCTCTCGACACCTCCTTAAGAATGTGCCTCTTGTTCACCCTCTCGGCAGGAAACATCCTGGAGAACGACGTTTCATCTATGTAAATGTTCGAGGTCACACAACTACCACCACCCCAGATAGCCCGGGGGAAATTGATCACATCAAACAGCTAGTCTCGCTCCACACACACACACACACACACACACACACACACACACACACACACACACACACACACACACACACACACACACACACACACACACACACACACACACACACACACACACGCACACACGCACACACGCACACACAAGCACACACACACACACACACACACACACACCGACACACACACACACACACACACAGACCTTTAATTGGAGACTGGTGACTGAGGCCTTTTGGGAAAAGGTCACCCTAATAGGGAGGGCAGGGGCTCTGGAGATAAGGTTTGAACCTACATTATGAAGTCGTGTTGCGTGCAGCGATGTATTGACTAGTGAAGGCGGGAACACACCCTAAACACCTCTGTGTTTGTTTAATATGATGCCTCTCTGTCACATGCTGGCTGAGGTGGGAATAGGCTGAAGTTGCCCTTAGACGGTGATCTTGGGTCAGTTTTGCATTTCTCCCACATGGTTAAAGGTTAAATGGTTAAATCAAAAACGTGATTGACCTGTGTTTATACATATACAGTACCAGTCAAAAGTTTGCCAATGAGTAGGACACACCTACACATTGGCAACAGTGAGAGGCGACTCCGGGATGCTGGCCTTCGAGGCAGAGTTACTCTGTCCAGTATCTGTGTTCTTTTGCCCATCTTAATATTTTATTTTTATTGGCCAGTCTGAGATATAGCTTTTTCTTTGCAACTCTGCCGAGAAGGCCTGCATCCCGGAGTCGGCTCTTCACTGTTGACGTTGAGACTGGTGTTTTGCGGGTACTATTTAATGAAGCTGCCAGTTGAGGAAACTAGACACTCACTCTAATGTACTTGTCCTCTTGCTCAGTTGTGCACCGGGGCCTTCTACTCCTCTTTCTATTCTGATTAGAGCCAGTTTGTGCTTTTCTGTGAAGGGAGTAGTACACAGTATTGTTTGAGATCTTCAGTTTCTTGACAATTTCTCGTATGGAATAGCCTTCATTTCTCAGAACAAGAATAGACTGATAAGTCTATTCTTATCAGTCTATAATCTATAAAAATGTGCATGATGATTTCATTTTCACTTATCTACACTTACACAACCACCCTATAGGATATACTGTACATAGGCTATACACAGTACATGTTCTTAGACTTCTGGTAATAGTGCTTGCATTAATGGTACTAAAGCGCCCTCAAGTGGATAAGACTTGCCAGAAAACCATAGGCTACCTTCATCTCATAATGTCCATATCAATCCAGGTGGAATACATACCTTTGGTCATTATACTTTTTTGTATTATATGCTTAATTTGTAACGTTACATCATTTATTATGGCCCAATTGTCCACTATATCCATTATAGCTATGAACTCAATAGGTGGCGGTATTGCATGTGTAAATGTGTAGGTCTAGTCTCCTGAATTGAACCCAGAGAAGAAGAAAAACGGAGACGGCGATGAGGAAATTGAGCTCAAACGAATATATTTTAGGCTACAATGTCATTTGTCCTACACTTCAAATGACGGGTGTTACATTGTTTCTCATGTTCCTCCTAAATTTAGGCATACTTACTTTTTCCGATGTTGCTCGTTGTAGTGGCTTTTGGCAAACTACCAGGAAGTCCAACTGCTCTGCAGACACTGATGTTGATTTTGAGTCGTTTAGGAAACAATTTCATCGGAATTATAAACTCCACAGCGATTGTTATCATCGGCGCAGATCTTATTTTAAGGTAGGCCTGTCGGTGTTATGGCTTTTTCGTATTTATATTAGTTGAATTAAACTGTATTTGCAGCTGGGGAGTTGCAGCTGTGTGCGGGCACTGTGTCAGAAGAGAGACTAACGTGATTTGCGTAGGAAGAGGGATGGATATACTGTAGGTTTATCAAAGTTTTGAAATATGTTCGTCAATTAACAAATAAATTAAGTGGGGGGTAAGACTATTGTTATACCTTCTGGATATGCCATGAGAGTTAGCCTACTGTGACATGTACAGTGACATTGTGGTCTGTTGCAGAATTCCATCAAAAGGCATGCATACCTGAACTCATTGTCAACAGACAAAGACTCCGCAAAATATGGCATTAACCAGTTCTCGGATTTATCAATAAATGAATTCAGAGGTAATAATATGCAAAACAAAAACGAATGTATTTGCTTCCCAGTGAACAAAACTGATTGACTGGGTTAGTATTGATTATAAATGTTATATTTAAACCAAAATAAACATGGAGGCTAACCAAACACCACATTAACTGGAAGAAGATCGCTATAGCCTACTTGTATGTATGTAATTGTACTTTCTCTACAGACCTGTATTTGACTGCCACAGCTGAAACAGTCCCTCCCTACTCAGGACTGAAGACAGAGGGACTGCCTGCCACGTTTGACTGGAGGGACCAGTCTGCAGTCGGATCAGTACAGAATCAACAAGCAGTAAGAGCTTCCTTTTCCTTAAGCTATCAACATACTTGTCTTTTCAGGGTGACACACTTCCTTATTGAAGTTGACTTTGAACTCTGTCTAGAGGTTTTCTCCTCATAGAAGTAAAAAACACTCACTTTGTATTAACTTCTATGAAGAAAAAACCTCTTGACAATCATGTATGTAGGTGTTATGTTTTGTCACCGTAACCTTGTCCCCAGGCTATTGCGAACGTCTGGTACGAGAGACTTATCACAGTAACTTTGCATTTTTGTTCAACATTTCCACTACAGTCAGTAGATGGCAGTGGAGAACCATTTTATAGTCTTACTATCCATCATTTGACACATGGACATTGTTTTCATAATAAGAAATCTTTATACTGCATAAATTCCACACATCCCACATCAAATCACATATTGCTGACATTATCTCTATTTGTTATAAAGTATATTAACAATTTATTTGGATATTTAGATGTTCATGTTAATGTCTTGTTGTAATGTTAAATGCCAATGCTTGAATGTCAAGTGTCTCTCATTGCAGTGTGGAGGTTGCTGGGCGTTCAGTGTTGTGGGCGCCATAGAGTCGGTCTATGCCAAATCAGGCCAGCCATTGAAACAGCTCAGTGTGCAACAAGTCATTGACTGTTCCTACAAGAACCAGGGCTGCAATGGAGGCTCCATTACCAGGGCCTTGAGCTGGCTGAAACAGGTCCAGATATGTTTTCTGAGGCCTTTTAAGCATCTCGTGTAATATCAAATGTTTGTCATTGATTATTTAGAAGTGATGGTGATTTCCACTGTTAGACTACTACTTTATACCTTTTAATCAACAAGATGTTCAACATGAAATGATTTTTACATGTAGCATACACATGCATTGAATTTGCTTCTCCCTGTCCTTTTCTTTCAGACTAGGGTTAAGTTGGTGAAACAGGCAGAATACCCATATAAGGCCGAGACTGGAATTTGCCATTTATTTTCTCAGTCACATGATGGTGTTTTGGTGAAGGACTTTGCTGCCCATGATTTCAGGTATAAGAGTTTCAACACCTTTTTTATGTTGAGTTCTAATGGGTAATATTTAACACATTTATTTAAATGTTTTATGAAGTCATATATGACTGTGACTTGGCATATAGCACAGGAGTATAGTTGCATATAAACAAGACCGTCTGCACAAGGTAAGCACAAATACTCCAATGTTCTTTCGGGAAATGTTTCACGATACAGCAGGGACTCTTTTACAGTATTTTCCCAAGTTCAGGGAGGCAGTTAGCCTAGCGATTAAGAGCGTTGGGCCAGTAACCGAAAGGTCGCTGGTTCTAATCCCCGAGCCGACTAGGTGAAAAATCTGTCTGTGCCCTTGAGCAAGGCAATCCCTAATTGCTCCTGTAACTCGCTCTGGATGAGTGTCTCCATAAATAACTAAAATGTAAAAAATGTAGTGAGTGCAATGTTTTCATTAAGTACTGCACCAAAGGTTCAAAGGTGGTTGCGATTCAGATGCTTACCAGACTAATATGCTGTAGACAGAGACGGGTCATTAACACCGCGGTTCCCGCTGCCGTGTCCCCGACGCTCATATCCTGTTGTTTATTCAGACATGTACTAAGTTAATCCTGTGGCTACGGTGCATTGTGGGTAAAAATCACTGCTGACTCAAAACAATGTGATGTTTATGGTCACTGAATAGGGACGTTCTTATTTACACAAGTATTTCACTGTGCTGTTTGTTCCATGTGTATTTAAACTTGGTGAACCTCTTTATCCTGGGTTCGGACTAGCTTTTTTTGTTACTCCTCTTTGGCTTTTAGAGCTATCTTAATAATGTTTTCTAGCTTAGCGTTGCTCCTTTCTCCCTCATACTTTCCCGACCAGGAATAACTCTGAGCCCTGGTTAAAGGTGTTTGTAGTAGTCTGGTTATGTGGTCAGAAAAAGGGTCCAAGCTCAGATAGTGTTTTGATCCCTGATTTACATCATATATTATTATATAATGTTGTATCAACCTTCTACTGTATGGGCATAGTAATGACACATTAACGAGGCTAAGTGGTTTAATGTTTCAACATTCACAGGTTTTGTCTCATTTTGGCTGGGATTCAATCCGATCGCGCTTAGTCCACAATGCACATTTCAAAGGCAATATTGCTCTGTTTGCAGAGACCACATTCACAGTAAACACTGCAGGTCTGCTCAATAGGAAATTACCTTTACATGGTGCATTGTCCAAATCCACCATCAGATTGAATCCCGACTGGTCTCTTTTTAACCCAGATGTCTACCGCAAATCAACAAATGGTTTTGAAATTAAATTACATTTGGACAATTAATTCAATTAAACATCAACCAAAAATGGACGTTGATCTGATATCTTTGCCCGGTGGGGTGCCTGTGATGTCTTCTCTAGTGGGCTTGAGGAGGCTATGATGGGCAGGTTGGTGGAGTGGGGACCCTTGGCTGTGACTGTGGATGCCATCAGTTGGCAGGACTATCTGGGTGGCATCATGCAGCACCACTGCTCCTGCCACCATGCCAACCATGCTGTGCTGGTCACTGGTTACGACACCACAGGTATTCCATTCACTCACTAAATATGCATTCATCTGGGCGCCCACACACACACACACAAATAAATAAACAAAGAAAAATACACACAAGATACACACACTAGTTGATGTGAACTCTGTCATGATTTTTACATTTTATTACTACAATTTGACATGATGCCAATTTCATATGCATGGAATACTCTGTCTACAGTAGTGTTCATAGTGTGTGACTGAACATTCTAAACATTGTCCCTCTGTTTTAGGTGACGTGCCATACTGGATAGTACAAAACTCATGGGGAACGTCATGGGGTAACAAAGGTTATGTTTACATTAAAATGGGAGACAATGTTTGTGGTGAGTTTGAACTTGTTTACACTTAGTGTTTACACTGCCTGATGCAACATTGTCCCGGACTTTGTTTAGTGATACCTGTTGCCTAATGTCAATTCAATGTTTTATATTCTGAGCACTTTTAATTTAAAGCTCCAATGCAGCTGTTTTTATTTCAGAGTCAAATAGTTTCTGGTGAACGATTGACTACCTTACTGTGATTGTTTTCAATTAAAATTGTCAAAAATAATTTTAAAAATAGCTGCTTAGCAATGAGCAATTTCTCAGGGACACACTCGTTTCACACCACTTCGATTAAAAAATGATTTTTGTAGCAGGTTAGAGGAGCATTTAAGCTAACCCTTTTCCTAACCTTAACTTCAGTCTCCTTACCGGCGGGACGGGAACACTGAAAATGAGCTGTTGTTGGAGGAGCGGTTTGGAACTCTCTTTCTTATTGGTGTAACTCATTTAATGCCCAGTTATGTCACCAGACAGGGCAAACTCCATCCCACCAAAACAGGCTGAAATATCAGTCTGTCTTTTTTCAAACAGCTCTTACACTAAAAGGGCATTATCATAATTTCACAATTTCACAGTATTATTCCAATCTCATAGTGTGAATTGTTATATAGATATGTATGTACACTACCTTTCAAAAGTTTGGGGTCATTTAGAAATGTCCTTGTTTTTGAAAGAAAAGCACATTTTCGTCCCATTTAAAATAACATCAAATTGATCCGAAATAAGGTGTAGACATTGTTAATGTTGTAAATGACTATTGTTGCTGGAAACGGCAGATTATTTTTTTTATGGAATGTCTACATTGGCATACAGAGGCCAATTATCAGCAACCATCACTCCTGTGTTCCAATGGCATATTGTGTTAGTTAATCCAAGTTTATTATTTTAGGCTAATTGATAATTAGAAACCCATTTTGCAATTATGTTAGCACAGCTAACATAAACTGTTGTGCTGATAAATGAATCAATAAAACTGGCCTTTAGACTAGTTGAGCATTTCTGAGCATCAGCATTTGCGGGTTCGATCACAGGCTTAAAATGGCCAGAATCAAAGAACTTTCTTCTGAAATTTGTCAGGCTATTCTTGTTCTGAGAAATGAAGGCTATTCCATCTGAGAAATTGCCAAGAAACTGAAGATATTTTACAACGCTGTGTACTACTCCTTTCACAGAACAGAGCAAACTGGCTCTAACCAGAATAGAAAAGAGTGGGAGGCCCCGGTGGACAACTGAGCAAGAGGACAAGTACATTAGTGTCTAGTTTGAGAAACAGACGCCTCACAAGTCCTCAACTGGCAGCTTCATTAAATAGTACCCACAAAACACCAGTCTTAACGTCAACAGTGAAGAGACTCTGGGATGCTGGCCATCCAGGCAGAGTTGCAAAGGAAAAAGCCACATCTCAGACTGGCCAATAAAAAGAAAAGATTAAGATGGGAAAAAGAACACAGACATGGGACAGAGGAACATCCCGGAGTCGCCTCTTCACTGCTGACGTTGAGACTGGTGTTTTGTGGGTACTATTTAATGAAGCTGAGTTTCATGCATTTGAGCCAATCAGTTGTACAAGGTAGTGGTGGTATAGAGAAGATCAAGTCCATATTATGGCAAGAACAGCTCAAATAAGCAAAGAGAAATGATAGTCCATCATTGCTTTAAGACATGTAGGTCAGTCAATCTGGACAATTTCAAGAACTTTTAAAGTTGTCTTCAAGTGCAGTCGCAAAAACCTTCAAGCGCTATAATGAAACTGGCTCTCATGAGGACTGCCACAGGAATGGAAGACCCAGAGTTTATTAGAGTTACCAGTCTCACAAATTGCAGCCCAAATAAATGCTTCACAGACTGAAGTAACAGACACATCTCAACATCAACTGTTCAGAGGAGACTGCCTGACTCAGGCCTTCATGGTCGAAATTGCTGCAAAGAAACCACTACTAAAGGACACCAATAATAAGAAGAGACTTGCTTGGGCCAAGAAATATGAGCAATGGACATTAGACTGGTGGAAATCTGTCCTTTCGTCTGATTCCAAATGTGAGATTTTTGGTTCCAACCGTTGTCTTTGTGAGACTCAGAGTAGGTGAACGGATGAACTCTGCAATTGTGTTGTTCCCACAGTGAAGCATGGAGGGGAGGTTTGGGGATGCTTTGCTGGTGACACTCTGTGATTTATTTAGAATTCAAGGCCCACTTAACCAGCATGGCTACCACAGCATTTTGCAGCAATACGTCATCCTATCTTGTTTGCGCTAGTGGGACTATCATTTGTTTTTCAACAGGACAATTACCCAACACACCTCAAGGCTAAAGTTTGGAAACACCTAGTCATTCAAGGGTTTTTCGTTCTTTATTTTACATTGTAGAATAATAGTGAAGACATCAAAACTATGAAATAACACATATGGAATCATGTGGTAACCAAAAAGAGTTTTAAACAAATCAAAATATATTTGAGATTATTCAAAGCAGCCACCCTTTGCCTTGATGACAGGTCACAAGGTGATGTTTTAACACGTTACCTCATTCATGACCGGCAGGGATTGAGCCACATTCTCCTTCACACTGTAGACATTGTGATGGGCTCATCTTAATCAGTCTTTCTTTATTGGAGGAGTTCGCTTTCATAAGCAGTGAGTGACTATCAATGATTTGTGCATATTTGCTGTGGAAATGCCTTGTCAATCATTTTACAGTTATAGCTCTATGTCAAATCTCCCCATTCCTGTCCTTTCTGTAGGTATTGCAGACTCTGTGACTGCTGTCTTCCTGTGACTGTGAGCCATGGTGACGTTGATGTTTTTTCTAAAGGGATTCATTAGTGTGTTCAGTACTGCCAAATTCTCGATCAACTCTTGAAGGAATTATTTTCAAGATAATTCCCATGGAGGTCAAAGTCATTTTCTGGCAACCTTTTCAGTACAATATTTTTATTGAGACAGATACAATTTATATTCTTCTGATACAATAAAATATATTTCTTTGCAGTCCTGGGATCATTTATATGGTGAATAAAGTCTACAGGTAATTTCTCTGACATCACATAAAAACACCCAATCCGCCAATATCGAAGTACTGTACAAAAACATATTACTCTAAAAAAGATTAACAATAGGCTTCTTTAGGGTACACATTCAGAATAATCCAAAGTGCATGGGTCGGTGCATGATTATCATTCATTAGGCCATGTACATAGATCAAATTCTTTCTTACTTTAAATACAGCACAATATTATATAAACAATATACTTTATAAACACTAAATAATTATATTAACAATATATACATGCAGTCAGCTTATGTGGTTAAGATTATATACTATGTTACTTTATAAATAAAATGTATTTGATATATATTATATAATGCTCACTGGGTCACGTGTGTCTTCATAGTTTAAAGAGGTTCCCTTTCGTTGTCACCTTTCCTCCATCTGAACTGACCACTTTCGACAGTTAATAACAGGTTCTAGTCTGAATCCTCACTACTGCAGTAGGAGCTGTCACAGTACTCTGCAGTGAACAGGAATGTGTGCTCATTGGGGTCCAGCTTGGGCACCCAGTGCCGAGGTATCAAAAATGTGGCCAGGTTGAAGAGATCCACAAAGACTTTGTAGCGATCACTGTTAGAGAGAAGAACAAACACCTACTTAGCTCCTTGAAGGGGTATAAGAGCATGTGCTTGACAGTAACTCTGGATTGCTTTGGATCCGGTTTATTTCAATGGCTAATCATATATGACATACCTGACAGTAGAGCGCAGGTAGTGGTAGCCAGAGGAGCCTCCAGTGCCTGCTTTGCTACCAATCATTCTGTGCACCATGCACACATGGTTGTCTGAGATACAGGAGGAATATTACACTTGTTATTTCAACTGTTCCAGATCAATGATACTCTAGACAGTTGAAAGCATGTTATCTAGTGCGAAATACACCTGTAACTGTTCTTTACATACAATATGTTTTTGGATGTAACTTACATCTCCATTTTGTCATGAGGGTATCAATGTCCATCAGGTTGGACAGGAGTTGGAAGGGAACCTGGAACCTGGGCTCCTCCCTAAAAATAACAGAACAATCCACAATGTAATAATGACATCTCAAATGGTGACCAAACATAAGCCTACCTAAACTGTAAGGAACCCTCCTTACCTGTAGAAGTAAATCATCAGAGCTCCTTGGAGAGCCTTGTAGGAGATCCGTCTCTCACCTGGCCAAACAACAGGATGGTTTCTTAGACCTGGGATCTGTAGTTTTAAACTAATTATGGGTAGTGAATTGTTGAGGCAGTTGGTGTTAGATGCTTAGCCTGGATGCAGGTACTCACCTTTGCTCAAAAGATGCTCATGTCTTTTGATGTCAAACAGAGAAGTGAAGAGCTCTTTTTGCTTCGTCAGCTCTTCCATCATCTCCTCCTTCTCCTCAGAGTCTGAAATTTTCTGCCAAAAGGACAAATAAGATCATAGCTTTTGGTCATATTATTTTATATTTATGTAACCTTATAAGTAATGTTGTGGCAAGTTTTTGGTACTGCATTATTTTAAAACAGCCCATACCGCGATTTTCTTTTTCTCAAGACACAATCCTTGAAAGATGTTGGCTTCCAGTTTTTTCCAAAAGTTGAACCCATCGCCTTCAAGACCTGGGGTCCTTTCCAGCCATTTCTGAATAGAACAACAAACAGTATTTCTCAATATTGCTATGATATCAAGTATTCAAACAGTATCTCTTTTCATATGTTTTAGTAATTTTTCTTTAGTGCTTCTCACACACCTCTACCAATTTCAGCAGACAAGGCTCCTTCTCAGAACTGAGCAGCATCTCACTCTCATGTCCTTTGAAGTTGTCCCTGTAGTGACGCCTGTTGTAGGGGACCCTCAGGTTGTCAGGGACCCCAATCTTGTTCTCCAACAGACGGAATTGGAGACTTTGGAACCCGGAGGCAGGGGACAGATACTCTCTACAACACACACGAGTAAAGAGTGTTACAATTGTAAAGATGGTATAATTTTATGAGGTTAAAGGTTTACAAAGATTTATATAAGCTAAAGGTTCTCTATGGGTTAACTATGGGGCTTACCTGAAGTCATAGAAGTCCAAGGCGGTCATTGTCTCAAGCACGGAGAACTGGTCGACCAGCAGCCTGAAGATCATAACGATCCTATGTATGCGGGTGTTGACCTTCAGCATGTTGCGTTCATCACGAACCTGGTGAAGCATGACCATTTTAAAGATGAGCTCTATAATTTTTTGGCTTCTAGGGGTGCTGCAATTGGACCGTATTGGACAGAAAGAAGCACACCGCTTGACACCCATGAAAAAAGGTTTAGGTCATTGACCTTATTTATATTTTGTGGTTTAATGAGGTAAAACATTGACTCGTATTGTATTTTCATAAGTTATGAACTATATGTTAAATTCAAGCCACAATTTGATGTACACAATAGCAACTTTAATTTCTAGAATGTACCTTTAATTTAGAAAGAAAAACAAACACACTGCTCGGATTGAAATGTCTGTCAGGGTACTCTTTCTTTCTGAGGTACTTACATGTCCACTAATGAAAATCTCTCGCACTGAATCCAGTTCCCAAAGAATCTGCTTGAACCAGAGTTCATATGCTGAAATAAAATAATACAAATTCAATTAATCATAATGTCCCACCTTTGCAATTAAATTCAATTGATCATTTGTTGATGGAAAGTTGGTGGTGAATTGTTATTCAAGTCTTCCAGGATTAGGTGCAACCACAATGAAATGGTTAGATTAATGTATTGAATTGACTGGATTTCAAGGGCATGCATGCACACTATGATTACAATTCCTCTATTGATTCTCAAATCTTGATGATATTTGACCACAAACATACTTCACCTTGATGGGTGACAATGAAAAGATGTTCATCGTGGATCTTGTTCCCTTTGAGTTCACTCTGAAGAACTTGGGCCGTCACAACCTTGTCAAGCTATAATGGAACAAAACAAATAACTACTGCTAACACAAATTAAAATTTTACTTCCATTCCACCCCTTATGTTAATTAACCTATAAGGGATGGAGCAAATATTCCATCTGCAGAAGACAATGATACTATGTTAAAAACCTTGTAGAAGATTAAGTTAGATGAAGATAGAGAACGCTTTACCTGAAGGTAGTCACCATAGATGATGCCACCTTTGCTGGCCTTGTTAATTCCTTTTTGAGAGTCATCTGCCTCCTCCTCATTCAGGTGCAGCTTGCTCTTGAATAACCTGGGGAATGAAAATACACATGTATTGGCATTGATTAGTTGTCATACAAATCATAATAATGATAAAGATAATTTATTTAGCATTCAGCTCAATTATATGTCTTTGAAATGTCACAAACATTTGACTAAAACAAAATTTGAAATGCAATGATTGCATACAAGTGCTTCTTCTCAAAGTATGGACATCCACCACTCATTGTTTTCCAAATGATTCAAAATTAAAGTAAAGATTTGATCCGCTGCTGTTGGTTTAATAAAACTATCTCTGTGAAAACCCAGGTATTTAAGGGCTCTACACCACGTCATGTTATTGGCATATTTCAACATCCGGCCCACCTCCTTTTGCGCCATCCAAAGTGTGTGGGGGGAGTGCATAATATATTTTACAATAGCCCCAACCTTCAGCTACCTGCAACCCCTCCCATCTATCACTGAAGAACATCCAGTTTAGACTTCTATTTACCATATGTTTTTCAACTGTGCTGTTTTTCAACTACACTGTGTACATTTTTACATACACAGTGTAATTTACATGTGTTATCTTGTTATCTTTAGTCCCAACCGTTCTTGTTTACCTTCTCTTAGGTAAACTCACTGGATGTAAAACGGTCAAAACATCTTAGCAATCTATGTTTGCAATCAACCAAAACATACTTCTATCATCAGATGTGTAATGTGCAGTTCATAATATGAGCTGTTATTGTCACGGTTTTCATGTGGTGAAGGAGAGTCGGACCAAACTGCAGCGTGTATATTGCGATCCATGTTTAATCACACAAGTAACACGAATCCAAAACACAAACTCTACAAAACAATAAACGTAGTGAAAACCGAAACAGCCTTAACTGGTGCAAACTAACACAGACAAAGCACATCAAGACACTCAGGACAATCACCCACAATACAACCAAAGAATATGGCTGCCTAAATATGGTTCCCAATCAGAGACAACGATAAACACCTGCCTCTGATTGAGAACCACTTCAGACAGCCATAGACTAACCTAGAACACCCCACTAAGCTACAACCCCACTATCTACACACCACATACAAAAAACCCATGTCACACCCTGGCCTGACCAAATACATAAAGAAAAACACAAAATACTTCGACCAGGGCGTGACAGTTATTCAACCATCACACTGTTTTATCTTAGCATCATGTTACTTGAAAATGTGTATCTTCCTTAGCATATTCATTTGAGTTTAAGTTTTAAAAAACATGTAGGTCATTAGAGGCCTTGTTATTATCCCGAAGTGTATCTTATAGAATTATCTATTGGTCTAATTTCAGTAGCCATATCATATCAATTTGAGATATTTTTCACCTGTGAAATGTCTTTCTGCAGTATTTCTCAATGTTTTTTTGTTGTATATTGTACATTGTATTTATTGCATTTATTTATGTTTTTATGCATGTACAGTCAATATTGTCTCTTGCAAACTACATCTTATTTATTACAGCTCAAGTATATCCACTCTATTGAATTATCAAGTTGTCAACAAGTGAATTATATAATTTCTCAAATGTTCTTTCTGGTGCAAACATGAGTTGGATTAAAAAAAACGGAATTTGTAATGCCATCCAATGTTGTTATGTAATGTTGTTTATCTCTTGTCCCATCCTCGATATTGACCTGATAGATCTGCTTTAATATTGCAGACAGATTGTGGCTTCCATCAATGTTATTGTCTGTATAATTTCCAATCCTCCATATATTTTATTGTAAATATATAAAATATAATTTTTTTTAAAGAATATATTTTCCTTTATTATTTTGCCCTAACCCTACCTTCCATCAATGTTATTGTCTGTATAATTTCCAATCCTCCATATATTTTATTGTAAATATATAAAATATAGATTTTTTAAAAGAATATATTTTCCTTTATTATTTTGCCCTAACTCTACCACCCCTCCCCTAATTGGAGTAAACTAATGGACAACAACACTTAGGCTTCTACTTCCAGCTTAGACATACTATAAAAAAATAATTTGTAATGCTGTCCAATGTTGTTATGTAATGTTGTTTATCTCTTGTCCCATCCCCGCTATTGACCCGATAAAACAAAATTAAACGTATTTGAGCATACAGATCTAGGATCTTAATTTGATCTATATTGTCACAGCAAAAATAATCCTGCAGCAACAGGATCTGAACGTTTAGTACATCATTTTGCCTGATCGGTGGTTAGGCTATTATCCTAGGCTACATCAAAAGTGCAATACTGTTAATATAACCATGTGTTAGTGTGGTTTTACAGTGAAATTATGTAAATGACAAAGCTCATCTGCGTTTCTCAGCAACAATAGAGTGATCAAATTAAGATCCTGTAACCTGTAACTGCGGTCATAGGCTACCAGGGATTCAGTCTTTCAATATTTGTAGTTCAGTTAATGTGTAATCTTTGCCATAGAAATGCTGACTTGCTGTAATTGTGTCATTTATATGGATTTTGTTTTCTGAGAACCTCGTTGACACAACCTTGACATAACTATGCCTTTGATCTACTCTTCTGGGCAGTCCATATTGTATTTTGAAGCACAGAGGCTATTGCTGGTCCCTAAACATTCAGCACGGCTGGGTTTTTTTTTATAGATGAGAGATGGATAAACCACATCAGTCACACTACAAAACGTGTCCGTAATTACCTATCAGTATGTACATTGTAGTTACATAGGAAAAGTGGAATTACAGTGTAGGTACAGGTGTACTTACTTACTTTTCTGTTTGCAGAATGCACGATTTCAAGGATTTTGCAAATAAAAATCAGAAAACTGAGTAATAAACCAATTCATTAGTGAGAGGAAGTTTAGCAAATATTATGTTACAAACATGTTATTATTGTAATTATGTTACAAATATTATGTTACACATGTTACACAACTCACAAATCGAAGTCAGTATACCAGTTGCAAGTGTAGCCATGGGTACATAGACTATAATTCCACTCTACCTGCCTATGTGACATACAAATAAATAATGATAGGGAATGATAGGAAAAACAGACTCTTATTGTAAAGACCTGTATGTGCTGCCTTACTATTTGCATTGCCCGTCCAGACCCCCTGGTGTAAAACGAGCTGAGTCCCATGTTAAGGGGACATTGTGCCAACAACATCAAAACCTCCTCACCAGACACTGAAGTAAGGAAGACTTTGAGTTTGGTATCAGCCAGGAAGGCTACTTATTATCTTCTTCCATCTGCTTTCTACTCGCTATAGCCTCTAGCAGTAAACAAAGTATGAAAGTACAGCCTTGTCTTTAAGGTGACTATGGCCTCTTTCCACTCTTCCTAACAAATATGGATCATGATACAATATTAGGTAATCATACTACATAATTAACATCTATATAAAATAAGGTAATTCATTTACAAATCCATCTCTGTCACATCCCAACAGAACTTGGTGACAATCATACATAGCTCTTCATAGAACAGTTATCCCAGCAGCATACCACCCTGCGTACCACTGCTGGTTTACTTCTGAAGCTAAGCAGGGTTGGTCCTGGTCAGTTCCTGGATGGGAGACCAGATGCTGCTGGAAGTGGTGTTGGTGGGCCAGTCGGAGGCATTCTTTCCTCTGGTCTAAAAAAATATCCCAATGCCCTGTGTAGGGTGCTGTTTTTCGGATGGGATGTTAAATGGGTGTTCTGACTCTTTGAGGTCATTAAAGATCCCATAACACTTATTGTAGGGGTGTTAACCCTGGTGTCCTGGCTAAATTCCCAATCTGGCTCTCAAACCATCACGGTCACCTAATAATCCCCAGTTTACAATTGGCTCATTAATCCCCCTCCTCTCCCCTGTAACTATTCCCCAGGTTGTTGCTGCAAATGAGAATGTGTTCTCAGTCAATTTACCTGGTAAAATAATGGATAAATAAATCCCAGTTCCAGCATGCCTCAAGTCACTTTAAATCTCCCAGAGATCATTAGATATTGCTCCTGTTTTTCACCAAGTCTCTTTGTAGAACGCCTTTGAGCCAAGTCCCAAAAGCCTTTTGTGCCTCTCCTCAGAAGATCAGAGACATGATAACAAGAAACTATTTCTGGTTGGGGACACAGTGCCAAAGTGCACTGATGCTGCATGCTGCAGAGAACTAGAGTACACACTAAAGCAGCCACAGCTTTTGTTCTTGTCTTAGCTGGTATACACCCAGCACAGAGATGAGCCATATGGAGGACATGCTAGATGCTTGAAACAGTGACCGAGACACTCTTGATTGATCGCCAAGCCTTTTCAAAGGCCAGACAGTCATGAAGGCCAGTTGTTGGTTTGCTTTCTCCCAGATACTTAATAGATTATTTCATGACAATGCTGGCGAAAAAAGTGTTTAAAGGCACAGTTAACTTAGTGTATGTAAGCCTCTGACCCACTGGAATTATGATACAGTGAATAATAAGTTAAATAATCGGTCTGTAAACAATTGTTGGAAAAAGTACTGTCATGCACAAGTAGATGTCCTAACCGACTTACCAAAACTAACAAACTAAGTTATTTGTGGAGTGGTTGAGAAACGAGTTTTAATGACTCCAACCTAAGTGTACTGTGTGTACACTTCTGACTTAAACTGTAATTAGGTTTTAGAGTCATAAAGCAACTGATGAAAAACTTTTGCTGCTGTGTATACCACTTGAATGAAGAAATCTCACCAGCTGGATTCGGTCTATGTAGCAAAATTTGAAATGGTGTTTTTTACAAAGTAGAAAAAAAAAAAAAAAAAGTAGAGACAGAGCTACAAAATGGTATATCATACACTGCATTTTTGAGGAACAATGGGAAAGTAATTCTGATTTGAAAGTTGATACAATTGTGAACTCACTTTTGAGTAGAGGGCCTTTGAATGTTTTGGTACCCACTTGAGAATTCTCCTTGGTCTACACCCATTCTGCATTGTTCACACCCTCTTAAGCCAGCCCCACCCATCTCTTTAAGGATTCACATTTTAAGTCATGCTAAACAGTGAGTAGTGTAGTGAAAATTAAGACTAAAAGTGGTTGTAGCCTACCATAAGGAAAAAATCCAGGTAAACAGAAAGTGTCCAGATGTAAAGATACCTTAATTGAAAATGACTGAAGTAAAATTAAGTACCCAGTAAAATGCAACTTGAGTAAAAGTCTAAAGTATCAAATTCCATACTAAAGTATCAAAAGTAAATGGAATTGCTAAAATGTACTTAAATATCAAAAGTAAACGTATAAATAATTTAAAATTCCTTAAACCAGATGGCCCGATTTTTTTATTGACCTATAGCCAGGGGCACACTTCAACACTCAGACATAATTAACAAACTAAGAATTTGTGTTTAGCGAGTCTGTGTGGTATGTCACAAAATCATGTTACGACCATACATATCAATATTCATTTGATATATCACTATTTTGATAAGTCTTGCTAAGTGGATGGGTCTCTACCGAAGGTGTAAACGGTACAGCCAATGGTTACTTGCATAACAGCAATATCAGAAATAGATATTGTCAATATAAATAAAATATACACTATGTACATGAACAATATCAACAACGATAGTGATAGATGAGGTGGTTGTATGCATACAATCAAGGGTAAAGTGGCTGAGGAGCCGGATAAAAAAAATAATAGTAGCAGCAACGAGAGTCATTTGATAATCATTTGAAAAGAGGCACTGCAGATAGTCCTTCTGTTCACCTGATTTAGAATTCCTCACCATCAAATGTCGACCGCATTATCTACCAAGGGAATTCTCTTCGATTATAATCACAGCCGTATATATTCCCCCCCAAGCAGACACATCGATGGCTCTGAACAAACTTTATTTGACTCTTTGCCAACTGGAATCCATACATCCTGAGGCTGCATTCATTGTAGCTGGGGATTTTAACAAGGCTAATCTGAAAACAAGACTCCCTAAATTTTATCAGCATATCGATTGCGCAACCAGGGCTGGAAAAACCTTGGATCATTGCTATTCTAACTTCCCCGACGCATATAAGGCCCTGCCCCGCTCTCCTTTCGGAAAAGCTGACCTCGACTCCATTTCGTTGATCCCTGCCTACAGACAGAAACTAAAACAAGAAGCTCCCGCGCCGAGGTCTGTTCAACGCTGGTCCGACCAATCTGATTCCACACTCCAAGACTGCTTCCATCACGTGGACTGGGATATGTTTCGTATTGCGTCAGACAACAACATTGACGAATATTGATTCGGTGAGCGAGTTCATTAGAACGTGCGTTGAAGATGTCGTTCCCATAGCAACGATTAAAACATTCCCAAACCAGAAACCGTGGATTGATGGCAGCATTCGCGTGAAACTGAAAGCGCAAACCAATGCTTTTAATCAGGGCAAGGTGACCGGAAACATGACCGAATACAAACAGTGTAACTATTCCCTCCGCAAGGCAATCAAACAAGCTAAGCGTCAGTATAGAGACAAAGTAGAATCTCAATTCAACGGCTCAGACACAAGAGGTATGTGGCAGGGTCTACAGTCAATCACGGATTACAAAAAGAAAACCAGCCCCGTCACGGACCAGGATGTCTTGCTCCCAGGCAGACTAAATAACTTTTTTGCCCGCTTTGAGGACAACACAGTGCCACTGACACGGACCGCAAATAAAACATGCGGACTCTCCTTCACTGCAGCCGACGTGAGGAAAACATTTAAACGTGTCAACCCTCGCAACGCCTGCAGGCCCAGACGTCATCCCCAGCCGCGCCCTCAGAGCATGCGCAGACCAGCTGGCTGGTGTGTTTACGGACATATTCAATCAATCCCTATCCCAGTCTGTTGTTCCCACATGCTTCAAGAGGGCCACCATTGTTCCTGTTCCCAAGAAAGCTAAGGTAACTGAGCTAAACGACTACCGTCCCGTAGCACTCACTTCCGTCATCATGAAGTGCTTTGAGAGACTAGTCAAGGACCATATCACCCCCACCCTACCTGACACCCTAGACCCACTCCAATTTGCTTACTGCCCAAATAGCTCCACAGACGATGCAATCTCAACCACACTGCACACTGCCCTAACCCATCTGGACAAGAGGAATACCTATGTGAGAATGCTGTGCATCGACTACAGCTCGGCATTTAACACCATAGTGCCCTCCAAGCTCGTCATCAAGCTCGAGACCCTGGGTCTCGACCCCGCCCTGTGCAACTGGGTACTGAACTTCCTGACGGGCCGCCCCCAGGTGGTGAGGGTAGGCAACAACATCTCCACCCCGCTGATCCTCAACACTGGGGCCCCACAAGGGTGCGTTCTGAGACCTCTCCTGTACTCCCTGTTCACCCACGACTGTGTGGCCACGCACGCCTCCAACTCAATCATCAAGTTTGCAGACGACACAACAGTGGTAGGCTTGATTACCAACAACAACGAGACGGCCTACAGGGAGGAGGTGAGGGCCCTCGGAGTGTGGTGTCAGGAAAATAACCTCACACTCAACGTCAACAAAACTACAACATCAATTCACCTCCCAAGTTTCAATAAGAAGAATAACCTCATAGAATGCAATGGAAATGACATTCACCTGAAGTGCTGGTACTGCTTGATCTGTGGCAGCATCCTGAAGTCCAGAGTATTGGTATTTGGTATTTTATTAGGATCTGCATTAGCTGTTGCAAAAGCAGCATCTACTCTTCCTGGGTTCCACACAAAACATGAAACATAATACAGAATGACATAATACAGAACATCAATAGACAGGAACAGCTCAAAGTCCAACCAGCTGTGGGATGTTGACCTCTGTCACAGTGCTGTCCTTCACAACACCAGCAATCTCAGACAAAGTGTTTACCCTGGTCTTTCTGAAGCTCTGCTTGATGAGGCCGAAGCACCAGTCGGGGGCAAACTTGATGTGGCCTGTGATCAGGAAATGAAGGTCCAGACTGCAGTGGAGCTTGCGCATGGTCCGCCAGGCACAAGACCAGAGCACAAACTTGTTCTCGTTTTGGCCACTGCAGTTATCACAATTCAGATCCACACTTGTTTCCCCAACTCCGTAGTTGGTGAAGAAATGGTGAATGTAGTTGATGACTGCTCTGCTGCCTTTGCTGGTTGACATGCCTTCATCAATCAAGTAGTTGACTTGTTGTGGTATTCCTTCACAGCAGACACCAAAGAACCCACACTTGCGAGGAGTTAAAAAGTAGATGGGACTTGGCTGCATAATGGCAGAAGGATAGTGCATCTGCAAACAACAAAAGAACATTAAGATAAATTACAATGAATTGTCTCACTCCTGTCAACTTGTCTTTACACCAATCAGTGAAATGTATTTGCCTGCCTCCCATATATATATAGTCAGCAACCATCTTCTGGTAGACAGACCGCTCACTCTGAACAAGCAGGAGATGCTGCTCTTGCTTCTTCATCTTGGCTGATTAAACAGCTTCTGGTAGATCTGAAGACCTGATAGTTTTTCATCTGGCACTGCCAGCACAGGTCTGTCCTCGGCTTAGTGCTTGAAATGTGGGGCAGCAATTTTCTCCACAGATTCCTGAAGGAAGACTACACATACCTCTGGAAAATACAAAACAAATGTGAGATAGATAAAAGTAGTGACTATGATGTTGGAGGTCAATTAAATAATCAAAATGGGTTTATGCTTTACGTCATTGATTCCTTGTAGAGACGCCACAATGATGCTTGGGATGGCAGCAGCTTTCCACCAAAGTGTTTGTGTCCTGGGTGGTGTCCTGGTAATGCTATTGCATGATCCTCTGCGTAGTTGTTGATGAAGTTCACCACTCACAGCAAGTCCTCATGCTTCAGGTGTAACCTGTGCTTGCTTGGGCCAGTTCTCTTTTTGATGGGAGCCATTAGATCATTCTCCTTGTATGACTGGTGGAGGAGAGTCGAGGGTGTTCTACTGATGCTGAAAGACAAATTCCAGATACTAACGTTACATACACTTCATACATGTAAGTTAATGTTAGCTAGCAAGCCAGCCATCTAACCTCATCTAAAAAATTAACTAAAATCCCAATCCACAGAGTGACGTTAGCAAGCCAGCCATCTAACCTCAGCTTACGTTAGCTAGCTAACAGCAAGCTTTAACTTGGGGTCTTTTGTTTAGACATGTAACATTAACATTAGCTAGCTAAAAAATGAACTAAAATCCCAATCCATAGAGTAACTTTAGCAAACCAGGCTTCGAACTCCAGCTGGCTAGCTAACAGCAAGCTTTAACTAGCAATACAACCCGATTGTCATAGCTATCTGAAGTTAACTAAATAAAGTAGGTTCAATGTTACATTCTTACCAATATACATGGATGAAAGCTTCACTGCAGACTGCAACCCCTTTAATTAAATAAGACGTCCTGTGTCTTGTTGCTTCTATCAGACATTCCACTGATTTCAAAACTCTGTCAACTTCTTCCATGACAACAACACTGTTGATTGTCGCTGTTTCATCTCCAGCACTGTCATCAGAAGACTCTACAATGTCTTCTTCAATTAAAATGTTTTTCCCTAAATCAGGGATTTCCTCATTGTCTGATTCATTTTCATTTTCAGAGAGAGTCAGCATGGTACGATCATCCTCCAGAAAGTAGACCACACAAATTGTTCGCAATTCAGGGCAGCAATGTTATTGAGAGCAGTAACAACATATTTGCAGTTCCTCATAACATATTTGCAATTCTCCATGGCTATCATTATATATTTTTAAAAAAACTGCAGAAGAAAGGATTATCTACGGATTACGAGGAGCTCATTTTATAGACACAAGATGCAACACCGCAGACCAATCCAAACTCATCCCTCGGCATGTCCAGCCCACGCATTATCTCAGCTAATCATGGCTGACGAGAAGGTTGCTCTCTTTCTCTGTGGCTAAACCAACTAGGTTCTTAATTTAACAATTGTATTCGTATTTACAGATAACATACACATTTGATATCAAGGCACATGAATGTTCACATGTTCGAGAAGGCATTTCTGCCAAAAAACGCATTTTGATAAAAAAATATTTTTTACGTTCAAAAGGCTCTCCTGTGACATCGTGACTTGCAACATACACCTAGTTTCCTGAATCGGGTCACATGCAGTTTCTTGCAAAAGCCCTCTGTGACATTAAATAATATTTATCTTAAAACTTTGATTCCGAAATGTGTCTGGAGATTTGGTCAACTCCGTCATATTTGTCTAAAATCCTAAATGGATCAGGAATGAGCAGGGTCAGCTATACCATAAGGACCCCTTATTCATGTCCTCATGCAGTGCAACAACACCACTCGTGTGTTGCGGTCCAAACACTAAAAAGAGATACCCTCGTCAACTTACCCTTGCCTTATGCCCTTGGGGGAATCCCCGTCATCATCTTGGAGGGTGGTCCAAATGATTAGCTAAGCAAGTGAAGTTTGCAACGTAAGCCCCTCAGCCCTTGTTTTTAGTCAGCTTTGCGAGTGTCCAATTGAATTCACTCCAGGGCCTGAAACTCTCCATAATTCAATTCACGACAATTGTACATCCGCTAAGAAAAGTCAGTGAAAACATAAAAACAACATCAATGAAGAAGTCAACATATAAGTGTAAGTAAAAATGAATGCAAATAAGTTAGTACACATGATGGCACAAACACGTCTCGTAAAAAGTAAATATGTTTTTGTTTGGTTTTCTTTTGGAAATTGTAGAAATAAAACATTTTCCTTCTTCAGAAGTTCCAGCTAGGCAGGCTAACGTTAGTTAGCTAATTAATTTGCTAGCTAGCATACAGTAGACCTATATTAATAATTATATATTTAATATAAGTAGACATGCACTGATAATTGACTGTAGCACATATAAAGCACCCACAAGCCACCGGTGGTTGAAAAATCAATCATCATGGGATGAACGAGTGATGAATTTCCGGCCAAGGGTGGTCCATTTAAAAATCATTCCTTCCTCCCTCGCACCTTGCCCTGCAAGTGTATACTCATCGTCAGACGTCACGACACATCATCAGAAGTGTCCACTTAATTTGAGGGCTGAGGCAACACAGTAGGGTGTCTCTTTTAAGTGTTTGGACAGCAGCTGTGGTCTGCAAACTTATCTACTTTTGATATATTTAAAAAAGCAATTTTGGAATCATCATGGTCCCAACAATAAACTGTCAACGCCATCTGCCTGATAGATGAAAATAAAAAATTGAATTTTTGTTCATATATGTTACATTTAATTAGGTTTTAGAGTCATAAAGCAACTGAGGAAAAACTCAATTGCTACAGTGTATACCACTTGAATGAAGAAAAATGCAATTTTTTATAAACTCCATGAAATATCAACTCTCAGATTTTTGTCTAACGTCAATTATGTCAGAGTGCTGAAAAATCTGATAGAATTATCATATTTTTATTGAGGATATTCATTTTATAAAAGAAGTCTGTTTTAATTATCGGTTGTCAACTCCGTTAGGGGTTTGTCAAGTCCGTCACTGATGGCTAAACCTGAAGAAATGTTTTTTGGTCAATATTCTGAAAGAATAATCACTGTTCTGCAACATATGCTTAAACAATTTAAATATTTGCTGTGCTAGACCTAAGGGATAATGTTTGCTTTATAAATGTTGTTTTATGTTGTAAATCTAGAAAAACATGCCAAAATGCTAACGGAATTAGCCCTGAAGCATTTAATAGTGCTATAAAACAAAACAAAAATAAGTTTGATGATTTGTATTACATATTTATGAATATTCTAATGTTAGAAATAAACAATCAAGGCCATTTAACATTTGTTGGACAATAATTGTACCAAAATTATGGTGTAATTTTATGAAAACATTTAAAAAAATAGTTGCTCCTTTATATGGTGTGATAGCTAATATTTTGGGTTATCAAAACATATATTTAAAAATTGTTAACATGAAGACATATATTTGAGCTTGTCCCATCTTTGAAGAATCCCTGAGCTCAGCCCAAAAAAATCTCAGCCTCATTGCAAAATGTGTGAAATAACAAGAGAATAGTTATAAAACTGCACATTTTTCTATATATATTTTTGAGGGGTGAGTGAGGCCTTGCTCTAAAACTGAGGAGGCCCTGCGAAACTGCGCTATGCCACTGGAATGTTCATGCATTGTCCAAGGCAATACATACCAGTAATCCAATTTCCCTCATTCAAGTTAAAAAAGTGTGTGTACACCCATGCCATGTATGATTGCACTGGTATTTCAGGCACTGGGACTTTGATTCCTTTGTGTCATATGAAATGAATACGAGTCACATCAATTGAATTTTAGAACATGGATGTCTTTCACATGCGTCTGATGTGCTTATTGCATAATGCTTTTGGTCTTTGATATACTTGGTAAGTTGTGCCATTGCTTTTATGCTGTTCTTTGAAGTAGGCCACATAGCAGTGTGTTGTGATCTGCTGGTTTGCTTTGAATGTGCCTGTTGCGGTCACACAGTGATAGTGGTTATGTTGAGCTATGCCGTTGATCATTTTGCTTACACTTGTACTGGGACACCTTAGCTATTCTGTTTGAAGCATAGGTAAATGTTGCTAAAACTTGGTGATCATGCCTGTTGCTGTGGTTGTTTGATGCTGTCTCTGGGTACTAATAGCCAATGGATGCAGTCATCTGATGCTACGGTGATGTTTAATGCTTCTGCTAAGAAATCATGTCATGGAGTTCTGCAGTCTTCTCTGCAATACAAAACAAACTATGAAAGATATTTTGTTTAATATAAACTCCGTACAGTGACTGGTTGCGTATTGTATAATGGGGCGGCAGGGTAGCCTAGTGGTTCGAGTGTTGGACTAGTAACCGAAAGGTTGCAAATTCAAATCCCCGAGCTGACAAGGTACAAATCTGTCGTTCTGCTCCTGAACAGGCAGTTAACCCACTGTTCCTAGGCTGTCATTGAAAATAAGAATTTGTTCTTAACTGACTTGTCTAGTTAAATAAATAAATAAAGGTATAGTAGTAGGTAAAGTACTGACCCCTGATCAAAATCCTGGAATGCAGGTATAATATATTATCCACAAATGCTTATCTGGGGTGGCAGGTAGCCTAGTGGTTAGTGCATTGGCCTTGTAACTGAGCTGACAAGGTAAAAATCTGTTGTTCTGCTCTTGAACAAGGCAGTTAACCCACTGTTCCTAGGCCATTGTTGAAAATAAGAATTTGTTCTTAACTGACTTGCCTAGTAAAGTAAATACTACTCTGCTGTAGACACTGTACCACTAGAGAGCAACAGAGGATTGTATAGACATTAAGGGTTCATATGTGTTGTATGAAATGTGGTCCTTAATTTCCTTTAAAACCAATTATTAAAATAGCATGGATCAGAATGACATGTGATTCCTTACAATTAGGCTGGGAACTGCATCACCTGTACATTTTGAAGAAATGTTAATGTTCAACAATTTAGTATCACATTAAGAATTCTTCAAAGGCTCACGCCTATGATTATGTGGGCAGGCTATAATTGAGCCTAAAACTTGTTCTACCGAGTTTGTGCCCTGTGATCTGATACAACTCTTAAGGCTTTGATAACATTAGGAAGGGCAAGCAATTATTACAATCCAAAATCTAATTGGTGTTTCCGTTCAGAATTGTATAGAGCGAAGACGACCTACCCCGAACCCTAAGGATTATGAAGTTGATAGAAGCCATCAGTGTTAAGGGGTCTTGTCCTGTCAAAAATCCTGGTTTGTTACACTCAAAAATCGGTTCAGTCACAATTTAAACAATTCAATTCAACTGTTACAAACAGCTGACTTCAAAGAGGAGCAGGATTTGGCCGTCTTAATCATTTTAGGGCACGCATTTAGGAAATGAAGGTCTCGTTGAACACTTTCTAAACGCCTTTAGTAAACGTCTTTAGTAAAGACTTTACGGTACTACCATTTCATTAGAACAGATGACAAATGAAAATGGCTGACTCGAACAAAAGCTTTTTAATCCATGATCTTATTAATTATACAAAACACAAGTTATGATAGCTGCTAACATGTATGGATTCTATATTTGGACAAACTTGTTTGGGGGATATGCGTTCATTAATTATTTGTGTTCATTAAATATTTATTGGACAGGGGCCAAGTCACAAGGCATTATGCGTGATCAACACGCAAGGAGCAAATATTTCACTGAATGTGGTATATAGTGATCGTCTGTACCACCTTAAATAGATTTTGTTTTTACTGTTTTTTGACAGGATATTTCATACCTTATGCAACAAAATCTTGCAGAGACTTCTAAATTAAATGTCATAATTCAAAGATGCATTTTTATGATGCAATATCCAATATTGTTTCTTCTGTAACATAATACAAAAAATATATTTAAAAAAGGTTTTAGATTTTATTTACAAGGTATAAACACAACATAAATTACTTGGTATAATCATCAATGGTCTGTTAATCAATTTCATAGAAAACAAAACAATAAAACTCATAATTTACAAAACATGGTGTTCCTGTGCTTGGACAAGACAAGTATCTGTGCCAGACTTCCTTCATACATATTTTGCCCTGATCTCCTACCAAGGCAGATACACGAAACAAATATTTTGTATAACATATAACTTGTAATGTTATGATGTCCTTTTTAAAAGCAACACAAAGGGGTATGAGCCAGGGTTTATCAAAGGGAGTGCTTCTCAATTCCGACATGTTAGGTGTGATGGTCACTGAGTGAGACGAAACCTCAAATTGAAAGGTCATCGATTCAAGACAAAACATCAGGTAATGGACATTGCCTATTGAGGAGTAAAAATTCATACATCATATTTCCAGAGAAGTGCAGATATAATGCGTATGTAAACATTTCATTTCACCTTTAAATACTTTCTTTTAATTTTAAGCAGACAACACTTAGTAAAAAACAGAGACAAAAAAAGACTAAATATTTCCCAAAACACTACTATTTCTCCTGGCTCCTGTTTGACAGTCAACAGTCCAATCAGTTTGTGCTACAGAGGTACATCTTGTCACTGCCCATATTAAGGTTTGGCGTAGTTATACATTTACTCTGTAGTAGTCCCCTGTTTAACAGCATTGCACAGCATTGCTTTCAATCACATATGATTTACAAAAACACACACCCCACTCGGACATAGCTATATTTAATCTTTGGCCATGCCACTATTGATGCTTTCGTTCCCACCGTCGCCACGCCTCCATTGAAACAGGCCATTCAAAGTATTTTTGGCAGCAAGTGCACAATAGTTAGTTACCTTTTCCCTATTTCACTTTGCCGTAGGAACTGAATGTTATTAGCGCTGTCTGCTAACTCCGGATATTGCTCGATGGAAAGTGCGTAGTACCCGTCGTACCCTAGCACTTTCCCATTGCTCAGGAGCTGCCTCTTCTCTCCCTCTGTCCATGGGCGGACGCCCTCCTCGCCATCGCGCACCCTCTGCTGTTCCCTGGCCCACACACTCACTAACGCCCTCTGGCGGGCCAACTCAAGCACGCGGGCCTTCTCCTCGTCCACCGTGGAGCCATAGCGCACATGCAGCGCAAGCGTCCCACGCCGCAACTCCACATCTGCGAAGCGCCGAGTCCGGCTGTCCATGACCGTGGTGGACTGGGACACGCTGACATTGACACCGTTCTCCAGGGTCTTGTGGCCGCTGGTGAGTCGCAGTGTCGCCAAGTCGCCGTCGGGCAGGCCGGGCTTGACGAAGTAGTGAGTGTCGCAGCCTTCCACAGTGAAGTGCAGGTCTTCAAGGTAGAAGGCATTGTTGAGGACGGTGGCCACTTTGATGCAGTCCTCGTTGGCTACGTTGAGCGTGTGAGTGTGGGCGGTGCCCTTGTAGATGGCAAACATGACGGCCCTACCGATAGGGGACTGGGCGGCTGAAAACCATAACCAAGATTTCTCGCCTCGGCGGCCTCGGCCCGCATTGACCTCCGGCAGCCGCTCAAATGTAAGGAGGGCATGCGCCTGTCTGGTAACTTCCTGCTGGACCCCAGAGATGGACTGTGAAGAGAATGCAGTGAAACGTTAATGTCTGAGCATGGCAGAACTTCACACTGCAGTCCATTCATGAGCAGAAGCAGGCGTCAAACAGTGCCTGCAAGATAATTGTATTACCAGGAAGTGAGATAAAGCTACAACAAGGTCAAATGCCGTTGTGGATTTTTATCATATAATGATTACTAGGCAATTCTTGACAGCTTAGTAAGCATTGAATACTGATTATGTTAACAATGACAAGTGGTAATGTCACATATGTACTGTGTATAAATGTCTATGTATTTCTTATGAATTTGTAGTACAGTACAGTATAATTATATCTGTGTTATGAATGTGTACTGCAAGGGCAAATATAACACATTGTCTTGGACAGCAGAAAACGTAAACTGGATACAATAAATTAAAGGTTTTAGATAAGTTATTTGCTACTGTGCCAAATGAATTAAATTATAAATGGAAACCAATTTGTACTTCTTCCTATGAAAACGCTGTTCAATTAAATGTGATACCAATTACAAACCTAAAACAAAAATGAACATGTATGGATTCTTGTTTCTTTTATACATGTTTATTTTTCCACTGCTTGTTTGTCATAGTGGTTGATATTCATACAGCAAACAACTATGCTCTTTTAAATCTCTACATTACTCCCTGTGTTCTTACAAGACCCTACTTCATAAACTTCTGTCTTATCTAGATCATCTTTAATATTGCAGATAAATTGTGGCTTCTATCAAAGAAATTGTCTGCATCATTTCCAATCCCCCATATACAACTGCTCAGCATATGTGGGAACTCCTTCAAGACTGCTGGAAAAGCATTCCTCATGAAGCTGGTTGAGTGAATACCAGAAGTGTGCAAAGCTGTCATCAAGGCAAAAGGGTGGCTACTTTGAAGAATCTAAAACCCAAAATATATTTCGTTTTTAACACTTCTTTTGGTTACTACATGATTCCATATGTGTTATTTCATAGTTTTGATGTCTTCACTATTATTTTACAATGTAAAAAATAGTAACAAATAAAGAAAAACACTGGAATGAGTAAGTGTGTCCAATCTTTTGACTGGTACTGTATATATAATTAAAACATTTTTCGATATATTTTCCCTAACCCTACCTACCCTTAATTGGAGTAAACTAATGGACAAAAATACTTAGATTTCTATTTCCTGCTTATACATACTATATACATTTTGTGGAAACACTATATTTGACATTTGTTATCTATTGTTTGCTTTTAGTCCCACCTTTCAGCTACTCTCTACCCCTACCATCCCTCTCTGAAGACCATCCAGTTTTGATTTCTAGCTGCCATACAGTATATTTTCCGCTGTGATGTTTCATAAAAGTTCTGAATCTTTCTATTCTCATAGTTTCTACAGATTGTAAATTAAAGATAAACATTTTTGCTAAGAGTATTATTATATTATTGATTGATTGACCACGACTTTTCAAATCACCCAGAAGATCTATTTGCAGATTTGCAGAGTTAGCTTCAAGTAAATGTTCAACTTTTTCTGCCATTCCTGAACCTGCGACCAAAAACCAGCTACATATGGGCAGCACCAAAACAAGTGATCTAATGATTCTGTCTATTCGCAGCTAAATCTGCAGAGCTGGGATGGTTGTATTCCCCATAAACAGTTGAAGTAGGAAGTTTACATAGACTTAGGTTGGAGTCATTAAAACTCATTTTTCAACCACTCCACAAATTTCTTGTTAACAAACAGTTTTGGCAAGTCAGTTAGGACATTTACTTTGTGCGTGACACAAGTAATTTTTCCAATAATTGTTTACAGACAGATTATTTCACTTAAAATTCACTGTATCACAATTCCAGTGGGTCAGAAGTTCACATACACTAAGATGACTGTGCCTTTAAAAAACTTGTAAAATTCCAGAAAATGATGTCATGGCTTTAGAAGCTTCTGATAGGCTAATTGACATCATTTGAGTCAATTGAAGGTGTACGTGTGAATGTTTCACGGCCTACCTTCAAACTCAGTGCCTCTTTGCTTGACATCATGGGAAAATCTAAATAAATCAGTCAAGACCTCAGAAAAAAGACCTCCACAAGTCTGGTACCTTCAGCCAAACACCTGAAGGTACCACATTCATCTGTACAAACAATAGTACGCAAGTATAAACGCCATGGGACTAAGCAGCCGACATACCGTTCAGAAAGGAGACGCATTCTGTCTCCTAGAGATGAATGTACATGGTGCAAAAAGTGTAAATCAATCCCAGAACAACAGCAAAGGACCATGTGAAGATGCTGGAGGAAACAGGTACAAAAGTATCTATATCCACAGTAAAACGAGTCCTATATCGAAATAACCTGAAAGGTCTCTCAGCAAGAAAGAAGCCACTTGCTCCAAAACCGCCAGAAATAAGCCAGGCTACGGTTTGTAACTGCATATGGGGACAAAGATCATACTTTTTGGAAACATAAATAGAACTGTTTGGCCATAATGACCATTGTTATGCTTGACGGAAAAAGGGGGGACGCTTGCAAGCCGAAGAACACCATCCCAACCGTGAAGCACGGGGGTGGCAGCATCATGTTGTAGTGGTGCTTTGCTAAAGGAGGGACTGGTGCACTTCACAAAATAGGTGGCATCATGAGGCAGGAAAATCATGTGGCTATATTGAAGCAACATCTCAAGACATCAGTCAGGAAGTTAAAGCTTGGTCGTAAATGGTCTTCCAAATGGACAATGACCCCAAGCATACTTCCATACTTTGGCAAAATGGCTTAAGGACAACAAAGTCACGGTATTGGAGTGGCCATCACAAAACCCTGACCCTGTTACTAAGAAAATATGTGGGCCGAACTGAAAAAGCATTTACAAGCAGGGAGGCCTACAAACCTGACTCAGTTACACCAGCTCTGTCAGGAGGAATGGGACAAAATTCCCCCAACTTATTGTGGGAAGGTTGTGGAAGGCTACCTGAAATGTTTGACCCAAGTTAAACCATTTAAAGTCAATGCTACCAAATACTAATTGAGTATATGTAAACTTCTGACCCACTGGGAATGGGATGAAAGAAATCAAACCTGAAAGAAACAATTCTCTCAACTATTATTCTGACATTTCACATTCTTAAAATAACGTGTTCATCCTAATCCTTGTATTTTAATGTGAATACTGTATATATGTATATATTGTGTATAGCGTGTATATTTGTGTTGTATTGTGCAGGGCACATTTGAAACAGAGACCTAGGTCTCAATACGTCTTCCCTGGTAAAATAAAGGTTACATTTTTTAAATATAAAGTTCAACCTGCTTACTTTACATTTCTCTAATATATGGATCACAAATAGCAGGACAATAAAGGAGTGATTGAAATAATGTAAAATATGAAACCAACCGGTAAATCATCCCAGAGCTGGCTCTTCTTCAGTTCATAAGATGGGTGGGTCAGATCAAACTTTGGGACTGGGTAGCCAGGAATGGTGTTGTGTAGATGGAACCCAAAGGTCACCAGCCAGCTATTCACATCTACATGGGACAAATAAGATCGAGGTCATACTAAATATTTAATGATGCGGTTATGTCAAAATAGAAAATATGGTAATGTTTTATCATAAGTAATGAATGTCTTAGTTGTCATGAATAAGCTGGCATGATTGCATGCATTACCAGTTTAAGTAGGTACAAAGATTTCAACATTTGAATAGCACATTTAAATAACATGTTTACACGACGTGCACATTAAATGTTACTATGTCGAATATAAATGACAATAAATATCTTACCTGCGACATACTCTCTCACTTCATGTACTTTGCTGATGGGGTTGTTGTTTCTGAACATGTAGAGATTAAAAGGACCTGGCTCTTTCCCCACTCGTTTCCAGGTGTTGATGTCAGGCACAGTCCACCTGCCGGGCATAATGTCATAGTCCCTCTCACCAAAATGCAACAATTTGGTCAGTGGGTCATAGAGCCCCCCGTGGAACCCCAGCACCAGTTGAAAGTCCGGGTTGGAGTCAAAGTAGATCTCCCCATACGCCGTATACTGGACCTGCTTGATCAGGAGGCCATTGCTGGTGAATACGGCCAGAGGGGTTCCGGTGTTGTCACAGGCGATGTAGTACTCCTCTCCGCTGCTGATCTCCTGGGCAAACAGGTGTCCCTGCAGGTCATAGTACAGGGAGGTGATCTCAGAGCTGGAGTGGTTGTAGACGTGGGTGATCCTGCTGGGGTAGCTCAGGTCTGCATAGAAGTACTGCAGATGCTGCCCCAGGCTGTTCTTGGTAGACACCCTCCGGCCCAGGCCGTCGTAGCGGTATTGGATGGTCCAGCTGTTGCCCTTGCTGTATACGCGTACCAGGAGGCCCTTTGAGTTGTAGTCGAAGATCTCGGAACCTCGTTGTCGGAGGAAGCCATCCTCGTCCATGCGGTATTGCACGTCTCCCAGGCGGGTGATGCGATCGCGGAGGTCGTAGCGCAGGGGGAGCAGGCGGGCGCTGTTGCCTGGGTTCAGTAGGTGGAGGTTGCCGTTCAGGTCGTAGGTGTAGCGCCACATGATCTTGTCGTTGAGGTAGACCGTCTGGAGCTGGCCATCTACATCGTACTCATAGCCGTACTTGGTGGTGTTGGCGAATGGCCCAATCTTGATTTCCCTCTTGGTGCATCGTCCCACGTCATCGTACTGGAAGGTGATCCAGTACATAAGGGATCGGAAGATCTCGTACTGAATCTCCTTGATCCGGCCGTGGGCGTCAAAGTGCTTGGTGTAGGTCATGACGGCCGTAGAGATGATCTGGTTGATGTCATAGTAGATAACGCCAAACTTGCCGAACTGCTCTACCTTGCCGGAGATGTCGTCAAACTGGTAGAGGTCGATGGGCAGCGGCGTCTCGTTGATGACGCCTTGCACGCTGGTGACGCGCAGGCTGCTGTCGTAGGTGTAGTCAAAGCGGGCGTTGACCATGCCGTCCTCGCTGAAGCGGAAGATCTGCCGGTCCACCAGGGGGCCCACTTGGCGGTAACGGATTGAACAGATGAAGCCCTCGCTCTGCAGGTTGACCGTTTTCAGCACGCCTGCCATCTCATCGTACGTGAAGCTGACCCGCGTGCTGTCATACAGGACTTCGGCTAGCTTGTTCTGCCGTCGGTACTTGTACAGGATCCGGCGGCCCGTGCCCAAGTGTACCACTCGCTGCAGGAGGCCATCCTCGCTGTAGTCCACTGCTACAGAAGCGTTGCTCTCAGGCGGGTGGAAGATGTTGCGGTAGTAGCCCACTGAGCGGACTGTGTTCATGGTGTAGCGGGCCACACTGGGCATGGTGACGGCAGATAGCCGGTCCTGAGAGTCAAAGTCGAAGATGTACTGACGCTGGCTGTGGAGCAGGAGCACCATCGACTTGAGGAAAGGGAGAAAAAACAAATTATTGCTGTTTTATGACTACAAATAAATATATATGCATACCACCAGCTCACAAAATAGCCTAAACAATTGCATCAAACCTACACATGTTTATTTCTGACTCCTAAAATCCATGGCAACTCAGAGTTCATTCATAATGCACTTTGGATGCTAGAAGTGCTTTCAGTGGGACATTGGTTACTTGAGCTCCTAAAGCTTTCAGTGTGCCTCGTGTTTCTTTGTTGACATGGCCTATCCCTGTCTTGTAATGAGCACAAGGAGGGCCAAGTGAGGGCAAGGAAATCTCTGCATGGTTTTGCACAAGGAAAAGTCTCTGCAGCTGAGGCTTCCAGTAAATGATCTCACTTATTTTAAGATCCGCCAGGAGTTACAGTAAGGGAAAAAAGTATTTGATCCCCTGCTGATTTTGTACGTTTGCCCACTGACAAAGAAATTATCTGTATATAATTTTAATGGTAGGTTTATTTGAACAGTGAGAGACAGAATAACAACAAAAAAATCAGGAAAAACGCATGTCAAAAATGTTAGAAATTTATTTGCATTTCAATGAGGGAAATAAGTATTTGAACCCTCTGCAAAACATGACTTGGTGGCAAAACCCTTGTTGCCAATCACAGAGGTCAGACGTTTCTTGTAGTTGGCCACCAGGTTTGCACACATCTAAGGAGGGATTGTGTCCCACTCCTCTTTGCAGATCTTCTCCAAGTCATTAAGGTTTCAAGGCTGATGTTTGGCAACTCGAACCTTCAGCTCCCTCCACAAATTTTCTATGGGATTATGGTCTGGAGACTGGCTAGGCCACCTGCTCTTGGGGTAGCATTCCTCCTTGAGGCAGCATTCCTCCTCCTCCAAAACCTGCGAGTTGAGTTGATGCCAAAGAGCTCCATTTTGGTCTCATCTGACCACAACACTTTCACCCAGTTGTCCTCTGAATCATTCAGATGTTCATTGGCAAACTTCAGTCGGGCATGTATATGTGCGTTCTTGAGCAGGGGGACCTTGCGGGTGCTGCAGGATTTCAGTCCTTCACGGCGTAGTGGTGTCACCAATTGTTTTCTTGGTGACTATGGTCCCAGCTGCCTTGAGATCATTGGCAAGATCCTCCCGTGTAGTTCTGGGCTGATTCCTCACCGTTGTCATGATCATTGCAACTCCACAAGGTGAGATCTTGCATGGAGCCCCAGGCCGAGGGAGATTGACAGTTCTTTTGTGTTTCTTCCATTTGCGAATAATCGCCCCAACTGTTGTCATCTTCTCACCAAGCTGCATGGCGATGGTCTTGTAGCCCATTCCAGCCTTGTGTAGGTCTACAATCTTGTCCCTGACATCCTTGGAGAGCTCTTTGGTCTTGGCCATGGTGGAGAGTTTGGAATCTGATTGCTTGATTGCTTCTGTGGATAGATATAGTATCTTTTATACAGGTAAAAAACTGAGAATAGGAGCACTCCCTTTAAGAGTGTGCTCCTAATCTCAGCTCATTACCTGTATAAAAGACACCTAGGAGCCAGAAATCTTTCTGATTGAGAGGGGGTCAAATACTTGTTTCCCTCATTAAAATCAATTTATAACATTTTTGACATGCGTTTTTCTGGATTTTTTTGTTATTATTCGGTCTCTCACTGTTCAAATTAACCTACCATTAAAATTATAGACTGATCATTTCTTTGTCAGTGGGAAAACATACAAAATCAGCAGCAGCAAATACTTTTTTCCCTCACTGTATGTTCTTAGGGAAGTTCTGTGAGGAGTTATGTTCTTAGGGAAGTTCTGTGAGGAGTTATGTTCTTAGGGAAGTTCTGTGAGGAGTTATGTTCTTAGGGAAGTTCTGTGAGGGGTTATGTTCTTAGGGAAGTTCTGTGAGGGGTTATGTTCTTAGGGAAGTTCTGTGAGGAGTTATGTTCTTAGGGAAGTTCTGTGAGGAGTTATGTTCTTAGGGAAGTTCTGTGAGGGGTTATGTTCTTAGGGAAGTTCTGTGAGGAGTTATGTTCTTAGGGAAATTCTGTGAGGAGTTATGTTCTTAGGGAAGTTCTGTGAGGGGTTATGTTCTTAGGGAAGTTCTGTGAGGAGTTATGTTCTTAGGGAAGTTCTGTGAGGAGTTATGTTCTTAGGGAAGTTCTGTGAGGAGTTATGTTCTTAGGGAAGTTCTGTGAGGAGTTATGTTCTTAGGGAAGTTCTGTGAGGAGTTATGTTCTTAGGGAAATTCTGTGAGGAGTTATGTTCTTAGGGAAGTTCTGTGAGGAGTTATGTTCTTAGGGAAGTTCTGTGAGGAGTTATGTTCTTAGGGAAGTTCTGTGAGGAGTTATGTTCTTAGGGAAGTTCTGTGAGGAGTTATGTTCTTAGGGAAATTCTGTGAGGAGTTATGTTCTTAGGGAAGTTCTGTGAGGAGTTATGTTCTTAGGGAAGTTCTGTGAGGAGTTATGTTCTTAGGGAAGTTCTGTGAGGAGTTATGTTCTTAGGGAAGTTCTGTGAGGAGTTATGTTCTTAGGGAAGTTCTGTGAGGAGTTATGTTCTTAGGGAAGTTCTGTGAGGAGTTATGTTCTTAGGGAAGTTCTGTGAGGAGTTATGTTCTTAGGGAAGTTCTGTGAGGAGTTATGTTCTTAGGGAAATTCAGCAAGGAGTTGTTATTTATTTATTTATTTTACCTTTATTTAACTAGGCAAGTCAGTTAAGAACAAATTCTTATTTTCAATGACGGCCTAGGAACAGGGGGGGTTCAGGGGGTTCTGTTCTGTTTATTTTCTAAAGGTCTCTCTTGATCAAAACATCTGCCCCCATCACTGTGAATGTCTGACAGAGCTCCATCTTGGCTTTTTGAACTAGATAGGAACTCACTTTTCATCTCATATTAATATTGTCCGTCTATGACAAACAGAACGTTTTTATTTTTTATCTATTAATTATTTTAGATTACTGGTATAAATCGATCTCTGAATGCACTACAGCAACGAAATCACTCTCTCCTGCTGCGTTACGATGTAAGTGGCTGTGATGTAGGTTTCAGCCAGGAGTTGATGGACAGTCGGAAAGCGAATGAAATGGTAGGAGGGACAGCTCCTCTTCAAGTGGTGTCAAATTACACATCCTGCTTCACAAAGGCAGAAGACACATACTCCTTTGTCCGTGAGAATCAGGGCTACTGCTCAATGCAGGGGCAGCAGGTAGCCTAGTGGTTAGAATGTTTAGACTAGTAGCTGAAAGGTAAAAATCTGTCATTCTGCCCCTGAACAAGGCAGTTAACATATACACAATTACTTTCATCATCCATTTGTGTTGTGCACTGAGCGACCAGTGGAGAAACCAAATCCTTTTATTGAATCACTTCAACCCTCACCTTGTCCAGGTATGTGTAACTCCACGTCTTCCCGTCAGCAAACAATCTGGACACAACGCGTCCCTGAGCGTCATACTCCAACCGCTCGCTGGTCTGCCCCCTCTGGAGGGCACTGATCTGACCGTTGCTGCTCCGGCTGACGTTCACGGGAAGCAGCTTACTGCTCGGTACCCACAGCACAGGGTGGCCCGCGCCGTCATAGATAATCTTCAGCAGGAACTTCCTGTGGTCATCGTAAATCTTCTCCATCCTCAGCGTACGGTCGTAATCAACCGATAGAATGTTCCGTCCATTCACCTATTAGTTGGTATGTGTATTGAATCAAAGCCAAGCCAAAACAACAACAGACCATAGAGATCATATTAGATTACTAGAGGGGCTATGTCATAAACCCTCAAAGTTTCAGAATGGTATGAAAATGTCAGCCATTGGGAGAAATCCAAACCAGTCCGAATTGCAGTAGAGGCATAGGTGATGCATTTCATTCTCTTACTTAAGCAGGAAAATACAAGTAAGGCATATGATATATCAGTAATTGTATAACAAAATTATTGTCAACCTAAAATATTGTCATATAATTATAAATACAGTATACAAAAGTTTTATATCAATTTGATTTAGAAATAGCCTCTAAAATATATGCACGCATACCATAAATGTCTTAATATTGTCTTCTTGGAAAGCTGTAAGTGTTATAATATGATACCATATCAGTACAATATCATTTACAACTTGTCAACAACTGATTTGAGCCTGTGTCTGGCTATGCATTGACTGCATTGTTTGAATGAAATGTTGGCCTATTGGCAGTTAATTTGACAAATTATTGACGAGGTAGCTCTCAACTCCCTTACCAAAATGGCTGACCTTGTATACCATCATAAGAAGGTTCATGTCAATTCTAGTAGTCTAATTCCTAATTCTATGCTACAGACTTTTAAGTCACAGAGTCACGGAGAGTGCACTTATTATTTTGTCTGGTGCCCTAAAAACAGCATTTAGTGTGATTGCCGCTCTTTGGCAGTCAGTGAGAGGAGATGAACAGCTCCTTCAAGGGCTTCATTAAACTGAGAGACACTGGCATTTGCTCAGAAACAATTAAACCCAAAATTGCTGTTAAGGAAAGTAACTACCCAAGTTAAGTTCATAACGTCAATTGTAAATCTCATTGGCAGGTTCTGGAGAAGAATACTGGTAGTATAGGGTATTGGGAATTTGGAAGCAGGTACTATTTTACTGCATTTAATTGAAATCAGGTATGCTCATATCTCACACGCAACTCCAGGATTAATCATTGATGCATTCAGGGAGGCATTTAAATGATTTTGCTGTAGATCTACACTTCAGGTAAGTGTCACAGTTAATATAAAGTAAATTAGTGAACAACATGTCTTATAGCTAAATGAAACTCTGAATAATAAAGTGAAACTCACCCTTAGCTTGCGCCCGAAAACAATGACTTTGCCCCTGGTTTGCTCCTTGCGGAAGCGCCACTCAACCAGATTCTGCCCACTCTCCCCTGGCAAACTCATGTTACGCCGTGCCACGGTGGGGTTGGCAGTGCCCGCCAGGATGTGGGGCTCAGTCTGGTAGTGGGTGTCCATTCCGTTGGCATAGGTGATCCTCAGAGAGTTATCATAGCCAACCTGATAACTGCTTCTACATTGATCTGAAATGTTTAAAAGACAGGGTCATAAATGATAACATTGTACTAAGTATTGTAACTCTAAATCATTGTTGTGGATACTCGGGGAAATCTTGCCACCTATATCAAAAAAAGAACTACTCACTGGTAGAAAACGGATTAACATTTAAAAAATAACTATAGAACTACAACAAATGGAAGAAATAGCTCAATACAGTGGACAAAGAGTTACAATACAAGGTTTCTGCTTACCCCACACACTGAGGAAGTAATCATTTACACTGTCTTCTGTCAAAACCGCTCACCCATAATGATACATGACTTAATCTTACTCAACATTGCCGTGACAACCCAAGCAACAATGACATATAACTACTTTCAAAATGGCCATCTGAACTGTTTGTACTTGTTTTAGCAAGACAGAGAGGAGATGTGTGGCTTACCCTGAGCCAATGTATAGAAGGCACGAATGGTGGAGGTATTGGTGGTAATGCTAATTTCCTCTTCAGTCAAGGAGCTCTCAATGTCCACAGTCAAGGCCCTGTAGATGTCGGTGTACAGGTTGTTCACTGTTCCGGTGGGGAACGTCACGTTCATTAGTCTGCCTTCGCTGTCATAGCTGAAAGATAGATGGAGAAGTTAATGTAAAGGTGGTCATTATGATTCATGAATGTTTCCATTGATGCATGGTGTCATTTTTTTCAGAGTATGTAGGCAACATCAAAGGGTCAAAATATGACACTGTGGGCAAATTTTCCAGTGTGTGTCAATGTGAAGGAAGTTAAGGTGACTGCCACCAATTTCCCATCAAGATGAAAATACACTGCTCAAAAAAAATGGGAACACTAAAATAACACATCCTATATCTGAATGAATGAAATATTCTTATTAAATACTTTTTTCTTTACATAGTTGAATGTGCTGACAACAAAATCACACAAAAATGATCAATGGAAATCAAATGTATCAACCCATGGAGGTCTGGATTTGGAGTCAAACTCAAAATTAAAGTGGAAAACCACACTACAGGCTGATCCAACTTTGATGTAACGTCCTTAAAACAAGTCAAGATTAGGCTCAGTAGTGTGTGTGGCCTCCACATGCCTGTATGACCTCCCTAAAACGCCTGGGCATGCTCCTGATGAGGTGGCGGATGGTCTCCTGAGGGATCTCCTCCCAGACCTGGACTTAAGCATCCGCCAACTCCTGGACAGTCTGTGGTGCAACGTGGCGTTGGATGGAGCGAGACATAATGTCCCAGATGTGCTCAATTGGATTCAGGTCTGGGGAACGGGCGGGCCAGTCCATAGCATCAATGCCTTCCTCTTGCAGGAACTGCTGACACACTCCAGCCACATGAGGTCTAGCATCGTCTTGCATTAGGAGGAACCCAGGGCCAACCGCACCAGCATATGGTCTCACAAGGGGTCTGAGGATCTCATCTCGGTACCTAATGGCAGTCAGGCTACCTCTGGCGAGCACATGGAGGGCTGTGCGGCCCCCGAAAGAAATGCCACCCCACACCATGACTGACCCACCGCCAAACCGGACATGCTGGAGGATGTTGCAGGCAGCAGAACTTTCTCCACGGCGTCTCCAGACTCTGTCACGTCTGTCACATGTGCTCAGTGTGAACCTGCCTTCATCTGTGAAGAGCACAGGGCGCCAGTGGCGAATTTGCCAATCTTGGTGTTCTCTGGCAAATGCCAAACGTCCTGCACGGTGTTGGGCTGTAAGCACAACCCCCACCTGTGGACGTCGGGCCCTCATACCACCCTCATGGAGTCTGTTTCTGACCGTTTGAGCAGACACATTTGTGGCCTGCTGGAGGTCATTTTTCAGGGCTCTGGCAGTGCTCCTCCTGCTCCTCCTTGCACAAAGGCGGAGGTAGCAGTCCTGCTGCTGGGTTGTTGCCCTCCTACGGCCTCCTCCTCATCTCCTGATGTACTGGCCTTTCTCCTGGTAGCGCCTCCATGCTCTGGACATTACGCTAACAGACACAGCAAACCTTCTTGCCACAGCTCGCATTGATGTTCCATCCTGGATGAGCTGCACTACCTGAGCCACTTGTGTGGGTTGTAGACTCCATCTCATGCTACCACTAGAGTGAAAGCACCGCTAGCATTCAAAAGGGACCAAAACATCAGACAGGAAGCATAGGAACTGAGAAGTGGTCTGTTGTCACCACCTGCAGAACCACTCCTTTATTGGGGGTGTCTTGCTAATTGCCTATAATTTCCACCTGTTGTCTATTCCATTAGCACAATGGCATGTGAAATGTATTGTCAATCAGTGTTGCTTCCTAAGTGGACAGTTTGATTTCACAGAAGTGTGATTGACTTGGAGTTACATTGTGTTGTTTAACTGTTCCCTTCATTTTTTTAGCAGAGTATAATATCAATTTAAGTACATTTTAAGTGCAAAGCAGTAACTTATTTAGCTTACCTTATGATCAATGACTATTTCTTCATATTACTCAAATATAATTATCTAGTCAGACTCATCACCCCAAAAAGTCAAGGTCTATTCAGCCATTCCAGGAATCAGACCCTCTTACTTCTGTATACTCACTCGTAGAATGTGGTCCAGCCGATTTCAGAGGTCTTGGTAGCCAGCAGGCCAGTGTTACCATGGTAGGTGAGCAGCACTAGTTCCTGGCCCTGAGCCATCAAGGTCTTCAGCCCACCGTTGGTCCCCATGGTCAGCCAGATTACCTGGTTGTCAGGGGCGACTATGCGCACAGGCATGCGGTTAGGGTCGCGGCGGATTCTCAGGGTGTTTCCGTTGCAATCGGTCATGGCGGTTACGTCGTTCTCCATGCTGTAGCTGAAGGTATACTTCAAGTCACCCGTCATGAGGCTGGCGGTGTGTTGGTGGGTACCATTGGTGTCAAAGACGTACACTTCCTGGGCGTCCGGCGACGCCACCTCGAAGGTGTTGGCATTGGAGGTCAACGCAGGCCCGTTCCTACCGACCGCCCGGATGCGGATGTTGCCCAGGTCTGCCATATACAGGGTGCCATCGGGTGCCACGACAAGAGAGGACGGTGCGTTGAGACGGGCGTCTTTGGCGTAGCCATCACCCGTCTGGTAACAATCGCAGTTAACATCGTTCTTACAGTCGCAGTCGGACGGCGACCCCACCAGATGGGTTATTTCACCATCGATGGATACAGTTCGGATTCGGCTCAGCTTCCGCTCGTCAGTTTCGGCGATGAAGATGGCGCCGTGGTAGGACACGGCGATGGCTATGGCAGAATTCAGGGGCGTCAGTGCTGCCCTTTGACCTCCACGGTCCATTCCGGCCAAAGGGCAGTGAATGGGCCGGCCTGCTGCAATGCTGACCTGCCCGTTCTCAGTGATTCGTAGGACCACATTGTTGTCCAGGACGTACAGGGAGTTATCCATGGGGCTGACCGCTAGGTCGGTAGGCCACTCCAGGAGCACCTGCAGATCGGGACATTGTTATAGGCACCACTTCACAGAGACATGGCATTAAAACGTGACTGTCAACCCAAATTACTGTGATCTTCTCCATCTACACATCACCAATGTGACATTGGCAACCTTGTCCCATTAGAAATGTCTACAATCTCTGAAATATTTCAGTGTGACATCAGCATTGTCAAAAACTGTGGGAAAACACATCCTTAATTGTCCTTTCCAGACAGTGATTAATAATAAGGCATTTTGCCCTTAAGGCTGTCTCTGTGTCTGCTGTGCCATGCAAGCCAGCCTGCCAGTCTGCCTTCTTATGGGGGACAATATGCCTTGGGATGCTACAGTCTAGCCAAAAGGATATCTGTGTTGGGTTGTAACATTGAAGTGTCTTAATTAACTTAAGACGACATGTTTAGTCCTATGCAGGCCAGTCCGCCTGATGGTTTCATGCCTCCATTAGGGTTCCGATAAGACAAATGGAAATGTTCTCTGGCATGTCCCCTTGGTGTAAAGGGCAGAGGTATGGGACTCCAATCCAAGTTGAGTTTGACTCTCGACTCCAATCCACTCCTGAAACGTCCCCTCCAGAGACCCTAAATATATGGTGTGTACTGGAGGCCCGCCATTCCATTTTAATATGATAAAAGCTTTCTTAGTTTTATTTTCTTCATTATTCATTTGCACCATGTCAGAGACTGTATGTAATGGAAAGGGGATAGAGTGGAGATGTTTGAGAGGATAGACAACGTTATATTGAGTTAATGTTTTAGCCTCATGAGGAGGAAACTTATTGCCTCCTGACAGGGCACTATGCTCATGAGGAGGTAACTTATTGCCTCCTGACAGGGCACTATGCTCATGAGGAGGTAACGTATTGCCTTCTTCATGCACCATTATCAACTGTTAAGGGAAGATTTTTGCATCTGTGGAAAGTTGTTGAAATGCTGAAATGTCATGTTGTTTGGTAGGAAAAATCAGTTGCTGACTACATGAACTTCGATTACACCTGATTAAACTAATCAAGGGCTTGGTGGTTATTTGACTTACAGTGCCTTGCGAAAGTATTCGGCCCCCTTGAACTTTGCAACCTTTTGCCACATTCCAGGCTTCAAACATAAAGATATAAAACTGTATTTTTATGTTAAGAATCAAAAACAAGTGGGACACAATCATGAAGTGGAACGACATTTATTGGATATTTCAAACTTTTTTAACAAATCAAAAACTGAAAAATTGGGCGTGCAAAATTATTCAGCCCCTTTACTTTCAGTGCAGCAAACTCTCTCCAGAAGTTCAGTGAGGATCTCTGCATGATCCAATGTTGACCTAAATGACTAATGATGATAAATACAATCCACCTGTGTGTAATCAAGTCTCCGTATAAATGCACCTGCACTGTGATAGTCTCAGAGGTCCGTTAAAAGCGCAGAGAGCATCATGAAGAACAAGGAACACACCAGGCAGGTCCGAGATACTGTTATGAAGAAGTTTAAAGTCGGATTTGGATACAAAAAGATTTCCCAAGCTTTAAACATCCCAAGGAGCACTGTGCAAGCGATAATATTGAAATGGAAGGAGTATCAGACCACTGCAAATCTACTAAGACCTGGTCATCCCTCTAAACTTTCAGCTCATACAAGGAGAAGACTGATCAGAGATGCAGCCAAGAGGCCCATGATCACTCTGGATGAACTGCAGAGATCTACTTCTGAGGCAGGAGACTCTGTCCATAGGACAACAATCAGTCGTATATTGCACAAATCTGGCCTTTATGGAAGAGTGGCAAGAAGAAAGCAATTTCTTAAAGATATCCATAAAAAGTGTTGTTTAAAGTTTGCCACAAGCCACCTGGGAGACACACCAAACATGTGGAAGAAGGTGCTCTGGTCAGATGAAACCAAAATTGAACTTTTTGGCAACAATGCAAAACGTTATGTTTGGCGTAAAAGCAACACAGCTCATCACCCTGAACACACCATCCCCACTGTCAAACATGGTGGTGGCAGCATCATGGTTTGGGCCTGCTTTTCTTCAGCAGGGACAGGGAAGATGGTTAAAATTGATGGGAAGATGGATGGAGCCAAATACAGGACCATTCTGGAAGAAAACCTGATGGAGTCTGCAAAAGACCTGAGACTGGGACGGAGATTTGTCTTCCAACAAGACAATGATCCAAAACATAAAGCAAAATCTACAATGGAATGGTTCAAAAATAAACATATCCAGGTGTTAGAATGGCCAAGTCAAAGTCCAGACCTGAATCCAATCGAGAATCTGTGGAAAGAATTGAAAACTGCTGTTCACAAATGCTCTCCATCCAACCTCACTGAGCTCGAGCTGTTTTGCAAGGAGAAATGGGAAAACATTTCAGTCTCTCGATGTGCAAAACTGATAGAGACATACCCCAAGCAACTCATACCCCAAGCAAAGGTGGCGCTACAAAGTATTAACTTAAGGGGGCTGAATAATTTTGCACGCCCAATTTTTCAGTTTTTGATTTGTTAAAAAAGTTTGAAATATCCAATAAATGTCGTTCCACTTCATGATTGTGTCCCACTTGTTGTTGATTCTTCACAAAAAAATACAGTTTTATATCTTTATGTTTGAAGCCTGAAGTGTGGCAAAAGGTCGCAAAGTTCAAGGGGGCCGAATACTTTCGCAAGGCACTGTATATGAGTCAGACGTGCTAGTGTAGTGCAATACGAATATGCAGTCCTGGGAAACACTTTTCTAGATACCCAAAAATAAGCCTCAGCAACTTGAAAGATAGAGGTCAGCAACTTGAAAGATCCCAAAGGTGTATTATTTAACTGTGTAAGTACTTCCATTATCATGATTTCATGGCAGTTTTGGGGGTTCGCTGCGGTCATAATTGCTTGATTTTACTGCAGCATATTTTACATTTTGCACAGCAATATGCAATGATTTTGTCCAAATTGTCACAAAAATGGCTTGATTGAACCATTTTATGCTTTAACCTTCTTTTTGTAGTGTGGTAATCAGACAGTTTAATGCGCTAATATTGCAGAGATTTGATGGTTTTATGCTGTAATAGTGCGATGATTGGTCAAATTGGCATGCCCTTGATAAAAAAATATATATTTGCGATCTCAGAATCCTAAAGAGACTGACATTATGTAACACTCCAGACTGAGTGACTCATAGATGGGCAGGAAGAGAACCACAAGGTGGCGCTGTGATGTGAGCCCTATGGGAACTGACTTGAGGACAGAACAGGCTTGAGGGAGACCTGACTGGTAATCTGGCAGTCACCTGATTGATGTCCATGCTGATGTCACAGGTCAGGGGGCGTGCCGACGTGAGGTCATTGGAGCCCAGGAGTGTGGATATGATGCCACTTTGGTCAACTCTCCGGATGGTGGTGCCGTCCACAAAATATAGCAGTCCATTCTTGTCCACAGTGATACCTGTCGAGGCAAAAGGGGGGAAGGGAGGAATAAAAGAAACGCAGATGATAGATGTGTCAGATGTGGGAAATGTGAAGTTCTTTCTGCCTCCATGACTCTGTGGACAGAACACGACGGATACATGTGTCGAGTTTGGCTTCCCATTATTCAGGTCACTGCAAAAAGCACATCCTTCAATAATTCAACCGCCTGCTTTCCTGCTATTGAATAATTTCTCAGGGTGAAGTGGGAAAGGCTGTACCTCTACTGTATGTGTGCCTGGCACCGCGCATCCCGCCATATCCCACCTCTAAAAACAGAACTCATAGGTACAGTGTCAATGAGCGTGACTTTTTTCCCTTAAATTGCAGCTCCAACACCCAACAATCATCAACCCTCTTCACTCTATCTGTGAAATGGGTGGGCGGGGGGAAATGACGGCTAGGGCCAATTTTAGACGAAGCGGGTGAACGACAGGCAGTTGCCATGGTTACGACGGTGGGCAAAATTGCCCGACTGATTGAGTGTCGGCTGAGGGTTCCAACTTTCTGTGCGAGGAGAGAGTGCTTGCCGTAGTAATTTGTCCCACACAGGGAAAATCCATTAGCAACCATGGCACACTTCACATTTCATCATGTTATTGTGGGCTCCTAACAGAGAGCGGTGCCTATAGGATTTCAATTAAACCTCTTGTACATTTCCATTTCTTTTTTCAATAAGTGCTATAAAACGCTGGTGTAAACACACTGTGGTTGGTTTTTAAACTCAACAGGGTGAGAAAAGTAGATCACAATAGGTGAGGAATTGGTATATATTCTGCCTATATCAGATTTAATAGCTTCTAAATCAGTTTATTTTTTTATGATTTATTTTTTATAGGTGAGTGCTTTGGTTTGACCTGTGGCTACATGTAGGTCTGCACAAAGATTGCCTGGCTACTGAAACATTAAAGAGCTGAGGGACCACCAATGCATTCTGGGAGTCGGAGGGGAAATTCAGACAGATGAAAAGTGTCACATTTGAGCATATTTCAGCAAACGTCTGGAAAAGAAAACCCCAGCCATCTGCCATCTTTCCCCCAGCCTCTACCTCCTCCCATTTCATAGTTAGAGTCACTCCCTCCCCGACTCCCTTCAGTCAAACTCACTCTTTTAAATGCAGTCTAAACTGGGCCATTCGGAGGGACTTTAAAGACTGGCACACACCAGACAAACGAATAATCCATGACTTCTTAACCCCTTATGCTTGTGGAAATTGGCCTATATGGATAGGGCCAAATTGAAACCGAAGAACTTTAAAAAGTATATGCATGACCATGGTAGCAATTAAAAGAGAACACTGGAGATTATGAGGAAATTATTAGACCAAAGGTGAGGACACAATAGTTCACCTGACACGTCTGAATCCACTACTGATTTTATGTGCATTTTACATTTACTGCCAGTTAACCTTGTGTAAACATTTTCTGACCTGGTGAAACATATTACTTCTAAAACATATTTTGTGCTGTGAATCACCAATCTTTTGAAAGCTTTGCAGGATTCAATTTCAGCCCTGCGGTAGCACATCCAATTCAGCTAATTGTGTTCTAATCAAATGTTTTACTGCAGGGCTGGAACAAAATCCTGCAGCCTTTACACCCTGGAGTTTTCCAGGAGCGGAATCGGCAAACCCTGGAGGGAACAGACTAATGTTGGCTCAGGTCCTACCTTTTGGCCCAGTGAGCAGGGCCTCCGTGGCCTTGCCCCCATCCCCACAGTGGGTCTCGTCAAAGGGCAGACAGTGCTCCCCGGTCCCTGCCACCACCTCCGCGTTACTCTGCAGTTCCTTGATCCCCGTCAGGACCTTGGGCCGGTAGATCCTCCGCGAGTTGGTGTCGGACACATACAGCTGCCCAGTCACTGGGTCGGTGGCCAGGTAATAGCGGTGAGCAGGGTTGTTACTAGGATTGAGGAAATAATGGTGGTTACTGTGATTGCCGCAATATGAACAATCTCAAAATAAACTTGTTTAAAAGGTGTTTTTATGAACAATCCCAAAATAATCAACGCTTTACATGTTTTCCTTTGTTGAATTTAAATGTGTTTTTCCTAAATAACAGAAAGATAATTTGACATTGAGAATGATAATGACCCCAGAAAAGGGAGCCGCTGTATCTCTTTGTGACTTTGTCATTGTGAATGCCCAATTAAGCTTGTGAGTATTTTTGCATAACAAACACGTGGGGAATAGGTTTGACAGTCAAGGAAAAGAGTCAGAGAATTTAACAGGATATGACTGGAGTGGGTTTGAGTATGACAAAGCGGCAGCGACAACATCAAGTGTGTCAGATTATTTTAACCGTCATCACTCCCCTGTGCGGGGAAGCCTGTAGTAAATATAGAATCAAGTGTTTATGTTAATGACAGTCAACAACTGAATGGCATTTCGTCGGGTTGTGCTTATTTGCATTCATTTTAAATGCCTCAAAATGTGTCGGGCTCCTTCAGAATGAGTTAGGAGAGATATCTTCAAGGCTTGCTGCTATTATGAAAAAATCATCCAATGTAAGAACAGAATTCATCATTTTCTATGGAGGGCGCTATATGCCACCAACATACAGCAAGTATAGTAGTATTTATTGACTGTTGAATTTTTATCTTTTGTCAAAGGCAATTACATAAAAAAATGTTCTAAGCCAGTTACCCATAATCCTCTTACATGACTAAATGACACATTGCACATTGACATATCAAAAGGTCAACTCTTTCCAACTGAGGAAGACACAACTCATCTGTGTGCTCGGAGGCCAATGATAAGCCTGAGACATAAGCTGTTGAATGTGGTTAGAACTTGTTTAACTGTCTGGCAATGAAGATAGCCCCAGTGAGTGTTCTTATGTTTAATGGTACATTAGTCAATACTGTAAGCCTTTGACACTTATGAATGGAATGATGTGAGTGTGTTAAAATAAATGTGAGAATGCATTAAACACAGTGACAAAAAGTCATGTTACATTAGAGAGTGTGGTTATAAAACTGGACACCTTTATGAGCCAAACCAGATGATTAAATAATGCTTTAATGGCTTATCAATTTACCATAAACATATGTTCATAAAAAAAATCCATTCATTCTTAACACACAGAAAGACAGTGACAGAATTGCACCATCATAGACCTACCTGTGTCTAAAATCTTTATTTCTTAGGGCGGGAAGAAAGGAAGGAAGCAGAGAAGAGAAAGACAAAGAGAGACCGTAAAAGTGTGTGACTTAAAGGTCTAAGAAAAACACCATAAAAAGGAGCAGACAATGAAGATTTGTTGTGCAGAAAGGAGAAAGGAAAAAAGGAGGAGTGACTATGTCTTGGAGTTAAACACTGCACCCATAACTCACCGAGGGGAGAATATATGTTGTGGAGTTAAACCCTACACCCATAACTCACAGAGGGGACAATATAAAAAACTCCCCCACAAGGGAGTGGGGGAGTTTGTGGCATTACCCCACTGCTTTTTTCTCCATTCAAATCACCAATAGTGCTGAGCGATTCATTCTTTTTGAGGTCAAATCAGTTTCGGTTCGATTACTTAAACAAGGACAACCGTTTTCAATTTCGATTATTATTTTTTAAACATTAAATGCCGTAGCAACACTGTTGTGTTTAATGCATTCTCACAATTCATTCAAATCCAACAATGGTAGTGTCTGACATTACTGCTTATCATTTATTAAGCATCATTTATTCACATTGCTTTATTTTAATAAAGTATTTCAGTTGATGTGTATATTACATTTATTTTATTTGATGAACATTATTTCATTCCAAGTCATCATCTCTATAGAGCTGCTGCCTATGCTGTCTCACAAAATCACTATTTTAGTTCTTCAAAGTAAATAAGGAATACTTTTATGACTGCTGAATATCAACTATCAATCACTTAGATCAGGTACAGTCTGATTTTGTCTGTCATAGTTGAAGTGTACCTATGATGAAAATTACAGGCCTCTCTCATCTTTTTAAGTGGGAGAACTTGCACAATTGGTGGCTGACTAAATACTTTTTTGCCCCACTGTACCTGATCTATATTTCCATGTCTAACAATTGTATTTATCAACAAAACACCAAATTATGGAATTGCCTGTGGAAGAATGGTGTCACATCCCTCCAGACACAGAATCTATGCCAAGGGGCATTGAAGCTGTATTTCCTTTATTTGTTAGTGACCTGTAAATACATACATTATACAGTTTGTCATGACTTGCCCTTTTGGGAGCATGGAGCTGTAGCTACATGTTGAAATGGTTGCAATTTAAATGGCTACCACCCTAAAGACTAGTTACGTGCAGCGCCAGCTGAATACGTTACAAATGGTTAAGAAATCTACAAAACTAAAGACTACACATTCACAGTCTGCAGCTGTATATGTAAAATAGTCTGAGAAACTCAATCGAAGACGAGAGAAGGACATTGAACATTTCCCTATCAAATGACCATTGGTACGTCTGACGGAACACAACCAGAGACTTCTAATGAATTACTCTCCAAAGAAAATGGACCGGGCAATTTCAACAGAGAGAGACGACAAGACATACAAGTGTAAATATGTACGTTGCAATTATTTTCGAATGGGCGGGCGTTCGTGTGCAAACTATTAGCATTTCCATGAGCATAGTTATCAACTGTATGTAGTTGGTCCATTCTGTCTTTCCGGCACTTTATCTGTCCCCACCCCTTTCCATTGTCTACAAAGCCATCATATCGGGTTAGTCCACTAAGGACTTTTCATTGTGTAGTTGTGTCATTGTGTAGTAATCAATGTGTAAGTTATCCTGTTTGTGTGTTTATGTAATTCTGTGTGATTATTTAGTTAGTAAATAAATAATTAAGCCAATTTGTATATCGCTGATTCATCATTTATGCTAGGGTTCCTGCAGATATCCAAGAGTTTTGCGACATTCAGAATGAGACTGATAGAAGGTAACAATTAATTTAATGACTGACTGATGACTGAAATGTAAGTGATCTTTATATCTTTAAGAGTTCATTCAGAAAAATGGTAACTCGTTAAATACACTTTTTCCATGGTGCCCCAAGATTACCACTTAATTAATTATATGATTAATTGAATTGCGTAATAATTAAATGTAGTTAATTGATTTCATAAAATAATTGTCATCACATTAATGATAGAAAAGACAACAATTTCTTATATCGAGCAATTCAATCATGTTGGCTTAACGTTCTCCATGCACCTATAAGATAATGTATTGAAACATAATGAGCAGGCAAGGCGGTTGTGAATGTTGTGTGATTTGTGGGGATGTCTTCTATACTGAAGACTGAAGTGCAATCACTGGTGTTTGCAATATGTGGGCTAGGGTCATCAAATTGATTTTAAGAGATAGACACATCAACTGTAGCCTCTTGGTAGACAGATTTCATAAGCTTTGTTGTAAGTAGCCCTGGCTGTAAAACAGCTTTCATTCTAATCAACATCTGCTGTTTCGGAGTCTGCCAATTGGCAAAATTAAGCTTATTGGTGATGGAGGCCAATTTGGCAAATCAGCCTAAATCATCTCAATTACATGGCAAAAGACATGGAGTCTTTCTCTAATTGTAAAGGATATAGTATAGATTCCACATTATGGTGCATTTGGAAAGTATTCAGACCCCTTGAATTCTTTCACATTGTGTTACGTTACAGCATTATTCTACAATTGATTAAATTGTTTCCACCCTCGTCAATCTACACACAATTTCCCATAATGACAAAGCAAAAACGGGTTTTTAGATTTTTTTAGCAAATTTCTTAAAAATAGAACTTAAATATTATGTATTCAGACCCTTTACTCAGTACTTTGTTGAAGCACCTTTGGCAGTGATTATAACCTTGAGTCTTACTGGGTATGACTCTACAAGCTTGGCACACGTGTATTTGGGGGAGTTTCTCCCATTCTTCTCTGCAGATCCTCTCAAGCTCTGTCAGGTTGGATGGGGAGCATCGCTACACAGCCATTTACAGGTCTCTCCAGAGATATTCGATCGGGTTCAAGTCCGGGCTCTGACTGGGCCATTCAAGGACATTCAGAGACTAGTCCCAAAGCCACTCCTGCATTGTATTGGCTGTGTGCTTAGGGTCGTTGTCCTATTGGAAGGTGAATCGTCACACCAGTCTGAGGTCCTGAATGCTCTGGAGCAGGTTTTCATCAAGGTTCTCTCTGTACTTTGCTCCATTCATCTTTCCCTTGGCCCTGACTAATCTCCTAGTCCCCGCTCTTGAAAAACATCCCCACAGCATGATGCTGCCACCACCATGCTTCACCGTAGGGTCGGTGCATGGTTTCCTCCAGATGTGATGCTTGGCATTCAGGCCAAAAAGTTCAATCTTGTTTTCATCAGACCAGAGAATCTTGTTTCATGGTCTGAGAGTCCTTTAGGTGCCTTTTGGCAAAGTGGGCTGTCATATGCCTTTTACTGAACAGTGACTTCCGTCTGGCCACTCTACCATAAAGGCCTGATTGGTGAAGTGCTGCAGAGACGGTTGTCCTTCTGGAAGGTTCTCCCATCTCCACAGTGGAACTCTGGAGTTCTGTTAGAGTGACTACTGGGTTCTCGGTCACCTCCCTGACCAAAGCCCTCCTACCCCGATTGCTCAGTTTAGCCAGGCGGCCCAGCTCTAAGAAGAGTCTTGGCAGTTCCAAACTTCTTTCAATTAAGAATGAAGGTGGCCACTGTGTTCTTGGGGACCTTCAATGCTTCAGAAATGTTTTGGTAACCTTCCCCAGATCTGAGCTTTGACACCATCCTGTCTCAGAGCTCTATGGACAATTCCTTCAACCCGATGGCTTGGTATTTGCTCTGACATGCACTGTCAACTGTGGGATCATATATAGACAGGTGTGTGCCTTTCCAAATCATGGAAACAGGATGCACCTGAGTCTCATAGCAAAGGTCTGACTACTTATGTAAATAAGGTATTTACATAAGCAAACATTTCTAAAAACCTGTTTTCACTTTGTCATTATGGGGTATTGTGTGAAGATTGATGAGGAAAAAAATGTTTAAGCAATTTTAGAATAAGACTAACTTAACAAAATGTGGAAAAAGTTAAGGGGTCTGAATACTTTCAGAATGCACTGTAAATAGTAAATCTGTCCATTTTCCCATTCCATCACATTTGATACTGTGCAAGTACTCTAAAAGGTGTCTGACCACCCTGTGCATTGTGAAGATAGTCTCTGAAAACCACTGAATCACAGTTCAAAGAACACCACTATAGTGCCTTGCAAAAGTATTCATCCCCCTTGGCATTTTACCTATTTTGTTGCATTACATCTTGTAATTTAAATCTATTTTTATTTGGATTTCATGTAATAGACATACACAAAATAGTCCAAGTTGGTGAAGTGAAATGAAAAAAAAAAAAAATATGTGCAATCTACGTGTCACATGATCTGTCACATGATCTCAGAATATATACACCTGTTCTGAAAGGCTCCATAGTCTGCAACACCACTAAGCAAGGGGCACCACCAAGAAAGCAGCCCCATGAAGACCAAGGAGCTCTCCAAACAGGTCAGGGACAAGGTTGTGGAGAAGTACTGATCAGGGTTGGGTTATACAAAAATATCCTTAACTTTGAACATCCCACAGAGCACCATTAAATCCATTATTAAAAAATTGAAAGAATATGGCACCACAACAAACCTGCCAAGAGAGGGCCGCCTACTAACAAAACTCAAGGACCAGGCAAGGAGGGCATTAATCAGAGGGGCAACAAAGAGATGAAAGATAACCCTGTAGGAGCTGCCAAGCTCCACATCGGAGATTGGAGAATCTGCCATAGGACCACTTTAAGCCGTACACTCCACAGAGCTGGGCTTTACAGAAAAAAGTAATTGCTTAAAGTTTTTGCCAAAAGGCATGTGGGAGACTCCCCAAACATATGGAAGAAGGTACTCTGGCAGGTGAGACTAAAATTGAGCTTATTGGCCATCAAGATAAATGCTATGTCTGGCGCAAACCCAACACATCTCATCACCCTGAGAACACCATTCCCACAGTGAATCATGGTGGTGGCAGCATCATACAGTGGAGATGTTTTTCAGCGGCATGGACTGGGAAACTGGTCAGAATTGAAGGAATGATGGATGGTGCTAAATACAGGGAAATTCTTGAGGAAAACCTGTTTCAGTCTTCCAGAGATTTGAGATTGGGACGAAGGTTCACCTTCCAGCAGGACAATGATCCTAAGCATACTGCTAAAGCAACACTCGAATGAGTTTATGGGGAAACCTTTAAATGTCTTGGAATGGCCATGTCAAAGCCCAGACCTCAATCCAATTGAGAATCTGTGGTATGACTTGAAGATTGCTGTACACCAGCGGAACCCATCCAACTTGAAGGAGCTGGAGCAGTTTTTCCTTGAAGAATCCCACTGGCTAGATGTGCCAAGCTTATAGAGACATACCCCAAGAGACTTGCAACTGTAATAGCTGCAAAAGGTGTCTACAAAGTATTGACTTTGGGTGGTTGAATAGTTATGAACGCTCAAGTTTGGAGTTTTTTTGTCTTATTTCTTGCTTGTTTAAATAAAAAATATTTTGCATCTTCAAAGTTGTAGGCATGTTGTGATAATCAAATGATACAAACCCACAAAAAAGCCATTTTAATTCCAGGATGTAAGGCAACAAAATAGGAAAAATGCCAAGGGGGGAGGGGTGAATACTTTCGCAAGCCACTGTACACGTCAGATGTCCACCCTTTCAAGATCATGTAACATTTAACCATTTTGATCTGCCTCCAGTGGGGCTTGAACTCAACCTTCTACACAACAACACATGCTGCTCAACCATCTTTGCCAACAGAGACTAGTCTGTCACTCTGTGAGCAGGATGCTGCTTTGTATGTACTCCAGCCAACATGCTATGGGTGAGTTTCACATCCATGCAACCCACTTTGTCTTAAACACCACCTCCTTGCACTATTACCTCAGAAGAAATAAAGAATCAATCTCTAATTCGAGGGTCAAAAGGTCTGAACCAATAGGTCAGAGGTTGTGCACTATTACAGAGCCATGCAAAGCCTCAATATCTGAGCTAAAGGGACAAAGGGCCAGCACAAAACAACCGTGCACCACCATTATGATTCCATGCAGAACCTGAACTTGCCTGAGCTCCATGACGCTGGTGACGTTGCCCGATGGGTAGATGCGTCTGATGTAGTTGAAATCGCCCACGTAGAGGCTGCCGTCGATGCCCCACGCCAGGGCCACTGGCGCCAGCAACTTGTTGCCCAGGGCCTGCCCGTTGCAGCTGGGGCACGAGATGCTGCGGCGCCGACCGTTCCCCATCACTGTAGAGATGACGGGAGGCTGCAGCGAGATGAACTGGTTCTCACCGCTGCCTTTGTAGAGGATGCCTGAAAAACAGGAAAAATATAGAGAGTAGTTTCTATGTAATTGATGAGAATGATGACTTTGAGCTGTGCTAATTATAATAATTGTTTAATAATTTGTTATATGCTGTTTACAACTTTACATAGGTAGAGTGACTACCTATGTGCATATTTCGATGTCTCATGAATTGTGATATAATTTTAGGAACCTGTTTAGTGGGATTCGTAAACTCGTAAACTCATCAATTAATAGTAACCTCTTTATAGAACATGATGTTCTTTCAATCTCGCCAGGACCCTTTTCCATTTCCTCCCAGTACTCCACGTCATGGTGAGGAGGGTTAGACAAACGCAGCAGACAATATACCTTGCAAAACTAACGGAACTTCAAATGAACTTCATCAGTCATTACAGATAAATATTTGATCGAGGGGAAAATATAACTTTTTCTTTTCGGGGGGAGGGATATGGTGGAGTAGACTTCAAAAGAAAAAAAGAAGAAAAAACATCAAAGTGGTGAATTGCATACTGGGAGCACTTAATTATTCACACCCTGGCAACGCGTTTGAATTCCGACACTCTCTCTTCCTCATTACCAGATCGATGGCAGCACTGAACGCCCGGTGTAGCACCGCCGGTTCCCTTGACATTACCCCCGCACATCTCAATGTATGTTTGTCCCTCTCCGATTAGTCCCTTTCATTGATTAATTAAAAGGGGGGGGGGGGACTGAAATGAAGACTTTCTCTAGGGAGACCGCTGGCAAGACAATCCCACTGCTCCGTTTCTTTGTAACAGAGAGCATTACAAATGTGCGGCTAACAAAGATTAATGGGTACGAGGGACGGCATTGTGTGTGACGCCATCAAACGGATGACCTTGGGGATTTAATTGCACTGCGATCCATCTGTCTGTTCAGCTACATCCTATGTGAGTGATCTAACGTTGAACGAGGGCTGACTCGAAAGCAAGCATTCCCGATAGCCCTATTGCAAAGTAATAACCAAGTAATTATGGAATAACCAGCACAAGATGTCACACATTACCTTCACTATCATAATGCTGAATTTACCCTAATTACAAGTCCCAATGAGAGTACCTTTTTTACATATCCAATATAGAGTACAGTACAAAAAACTTGAAGCATTACACCTTACTAAAAAGTAAGATTAAATATTTTCTAAAAATATTAATTTAATGATTAGGTAAATTTGGCAACCTGCCCCCAGTACCCTACATTTACACTTACATGTTTACATTTGAGTCATTTAGCAGACGCCCTTATCCAGAGAAACCAAGTTACTGTATTCATCTAAAGATAGCTAGGTAGGACAACCACATATCACAGTCACTTCAATCACAGATATGTCTTCCCATAAGCCATTAGAAAGTCTAATGTAATTAATAAAATACGCACATACATTTTACCCACCTTCTATCTAGCACACACATTAACGGTCCCACCCACTTTACAGTCCCTCTCTCTCTGACAGAATCTGTCTGACAGAGCTACAATATGTTACTGTACCCAGGCTAAGGCCACTGAACATCTGAACATGTTTGTAGGGCTCAACAGCCTTGCTTTAACAGAGGGCATATAGCCACTTTGCAGCATAGATGGAGGGAAGGAGGGAGGGAGAAGGGGGGAAGAGGTGTAGAGGGAGCATAGCTACAGCACAGGCCTTATCTAGTTAGACAGGCCCCAGAGAAGAGCGAGAGAAAGACTTAAGAGTCCTCGCCAGAGGAGGAGAGGAATACTCTTAACTAGATCACAGTAGACTCCTCAGACAGGGAAGGCAAGGGGAAAATGGAGACAGTCACCAGGAGGAGAAGGACTGATACTATATAGCTATGTTTGGAGTCACCAGGGAAGAGATGAACTGCTACTATATAGCTATGTCTGGAGTCTCCAGGAGGAGAAGGACTGATACTATATCGCTATGTCTGGAGTCACCAGGAAAGAGAAGAACTGATACTATATAGCTATGTCTTGAGTCACCAGGAAAGAGAATAACTGATACTATACTTTTGTACCCATTTCCTCCAGCATCTTCACAATGTCTTTTGCTGTTGTTCTGGGATTGAATTGCACTTTTCGCACCAAAGTACGTTCATCTCTAGGAGACAGAAAGCGTCTCCTTCATGAGCGGTATGACGGCTGCGTACTATTGTTTGTACAGATGAACGTGGTACCTTCAGGTGTTTGGAAATTGCTCCCAAGGATGACCCAGACTTGTGGAGGTCTACAATTGTTTTCTGGGGTCTCTGCTGATTTCTTTTGATTTTCCCATGATGTCAAGCAAAGAGGCACTGAGTTTGAAGGTAGGCCTTGAAATACATCCACAGGTACACCTCCAATTGACTCAAATGATGTCAATTTGCCTAGCAGAAGCTTCTAAAGCCATGACATAATTTAAAAAAAAAATCCAAGCTGTTTAAAGGCACAGTCAACTTAGTGTATGTAAACTTCTGACCTACTGGAATTGTTTTACAGTGAATTATAAGTGATATAATCTGTCTGTAAACAACTGTTGGAACAATTACTTGTGTCATGCACAAAGTTGATGTCTTAACCGACTTGCCAAAAATATAGTTTGTTAACAATACATTTGTGGAGTGGTTGAAAAACAAGTTAATGACTCCAACCTAAGTGTATATAAACTTCCGACATCAACTGTAGCTATTTCTGGAGTCACCAGGAGGAGAAGGACTGATACTATATAGCTACGTCTGGAGTCACCAGGAGGAGAATAACTGATACTATATAGCTTTGTCTGGAGTCACCAGGAGGAGAAGGACTGATACTATATAGCTTTGTCTGGAGTCACCAGGAGGAGAAGGACTGATACTATATAGCTATGTCTGGAGTCACCAGGAGGAGAAGGACTGAAACTATATAGCTACGTCTGGAGTCACCGGGAGGAGAAGGACTGATACTATATAGCTGTCTGGAGTCACCAGGAAAGAGAAGAACTGATACTATATAGCTGTCTGGAGTCACCAGGAGGAGAAGGACTGATACTATATAGCTATGTCTGGAGTCACCAGGAAAGAGAAGAACTGATACTATATAGCTGTCTGGAGTCACCAGGAGGAGAAGGACTGATACTATATAGCTTTGTCTGGAGTCACCAGGAGGAGAAGGACTGATACTATATAGCTTTGTCTGGAGTCACCAGGAGGAGAAGGACTGAAACTATATAGCTATGTCTGGAGTCACCGGGAGGAGAAGGACTGATACTATATAGGTGTCTGGAGTCACCAGGAGGAGAATAACTGATACTATATAGCTATGTCTGGAGTCACCAGGAGGAGAAGGACTAATACTATATAGCTGTCTGGAGTCACCAGGAGGAGCAGAACTGATACTATATAGCTGTCTGGAGTCACCAGGAGGAGAAGGACTGATACTATATAGCTACATCTGGAGTCACCAGGAGAATGACTGATACTATATAACTACATCTGGAGTCACCAGGAGGAGAAGGACTGATACTATATAGCTACATCTGGAGTCACCAGAGAAGGACTGATACTTCAGCTGTCTGGAGTCACCAGGAGGAGGACTGATACTTATAGGACATCTGGAGTCACCAGGAGAATGACTGATTACTTTACATTTTCATCTGAGTCACCAGGAGAATGACTGATACTTGAAGCTAGGCATCTGGAGTCACCAGGAGAAGGACTGATACTATATAGCTGTCATCTGGAGTCACCATGAGAAGGACTAAAAAATACTATATAGCTACATCTGGAGTCACCAGGAGAAGGACTGATACTATATGACTCCAACCTAAGTGTATATACATCTGGAGTCACCAGGAGGAGAAGGACTGATACTATATAGCTACATCTGGAGTCACCAGGAGAAGGACTGATACTATATAGCTACATCTGGAGTCACCAGGAGGAGAAGGACTGATACTATATAGCTACATCTGGAGTCACCAGGAGAAGGACTGATACTATATAGCTACATCTGGAGTCACCAGGAGGAGAAGGACTGATACTATATAGCTACATCTGGAGTCACCAGGAGAAGGACTGATACTATATAGCTACATCTGGAGTCACCAGGAGAAGGACTGATACTATATAGCTACATCTGGAGTCACCAGGAGGAGAAGGACTGATACTATATAGCTACATCTGGAGTCACCAGGAGAAGGACTGATACTATATAGCTACATCTGGAGTCACCAGGAGAAGGACTGATACTATATAGCCACATCTGGAGTCACCAGGAGAAGGACTGATACTATATAGCTACATCTGGAGTCACCAGGAGAAGGACTGATACTATATAGCTACATCTGGAGTCACCAGGAGGAGAATGACTGATACTATATAGCCACATCTGGAGTCACCAGGAGAAGGACTGATACTATATAGCTACATCTGGAGTCACCAGGAGAAGGACTGATACTATATAGCTACATCTGGAGTCACCAGGAGAAGGACTGATACTATATAGCTACATCTGGAGTCACCAGGAGAAGGACTGATACTATATAGCTACATCTGGAGTCACCAGGAGAAGGACTGATACTATATAGCTACATCTGGAGTCACCAGGAGAAGGACTGATACTATATAGCTACATCTGGAGTCACCAGGAGAATGACTGATACTATATAGCCACATCTGGAGTCACCAGGAGAAGGACTGATACTATATAGCTACATCTGGAGTCACCAGGAGAAGGACTGATACTATATAGCTACATCTGGAGTCACCAGGAGAAGGACTGATACTATATAGCTACATCTGGAGTCACCAGGAGAAGGACTGATACTATATAGCTACATCTGGAGTCACCAGGAGGAGAAGGACTGATACTATATAGCTACATCTGGAGTCACCAGGAGAAGGACTGATACTATATAGCTACATCTGGAGTCACCAGGAGAAGGACTGATACTATATAGCTACATCTGGAGTCACCAGGAGGAGAAGGACTGATACTATATAGCTACATCTGGAGTCACCAGGAGAAGGACTGATACTATATAGCTACATCTGGAGTCACCAGGAGAAGGACTGATACTATATAGCTACATCTGGAGTCACCAGGAGAAGGACTGATACTATATAGCTACATCTGGAGTCACCAGGAGGAGAAGGACTGATACTATATAGCTACATCTGGAGTCACCAGGAGAAGGACTGATACTATATAGCTACATCTGGAGTCACCAGGAGAAGGACTGATACTATATAGCTACATCTGGAGTCACCAGGAGGAGAAGGACTGATACTATATAGCTACATCTGGAGTCACCAGGAGAAGGACTGATACTATATAGCTACATCTGGAGTCACCAGGAGAAGGACTGATACTATATAGCCACATCTGGAGTCACCAGGAGAAGGACTGATACTATATAGCTACATCTGGAGTCACCAGGAGAAGGACTGATACTATATAGCTACATCTGGAGTCACCAGGAGAAGGACTGATACTATATAGCCACATCTGGAGTCACCAGGAGAATGACTGATACTATATAGCTACATCTGGAGTCACCAGGAGAAGGACTGATACTATATAGCTACATCTGGAGTCACCAGGAGAATGACTGATACTATATAGCTACATCTGGAGTCACCAGGAGAAGGACTGATACTATATAGCTACATCTGGAGTCACCAGGAGAATGACTGATACTATATAGCCACATCTGGAGTCACCAGGAGAATGACTGATACTATATAGCCACATCTGGAGTCACCAGGAGAAGGACTGATACTATATAGCTACATCTGGAGTCACCAGGAGAATGACTGATACTATATAGCCACATCTGGAGTCACCAGGAGAATGACTGATACTATATAGCTACATCTGGAGTCACCAGGAGAATGACTGATACTATATAGCCACATCTGGAGTCACCAGGAGAAGGACTGATACTATATAGCCACATCTGGAGTCACCAGGAGAAGGACTGATACTATATAGCTACATCTGGAGTCACCAGGAGAAGGACTGATACTATATAGCTACATCTGGAGTCACCAGGAGAATGACTGATACTATATAGCTACATCTGGAGTCACCAGGAGAAGGACTGATACTATATAGCCACATCTGGAGTCACCAGGAGAAGGACTGATACTATATAGCCACATCTGGAGTCACCAGGAGAAGGACTGATACTATATAGCTACATCTGGAGTCACCAGGAGAATGACTGATACTATATAGCTATGTCTGGAGTCACCAGGAGAAGGACTGATACTATATAGCTACATCTGGAGTCACCAGGAGAAGGACTGATACTATATAGCTACATCTGGAGTCACCAGGAGAAGGACTGATACTATATAGCTATGTCTGGAGTCACCAGGGAGAAGGACTGATACTATATAGCTATGTCTGGAGTCACCAGGAGAAGGACTGATACTATATAGCTACATCTGGAGTCACCAGGAGAAGGACTGATACTATATAGCTACATCTGGAGTCACCAGGAGAAGGACTGATACTATATAGCCACATCTGGAGTCACCAGGAGAAGGACTGATACTATATAGCTACATCTGGAGTCACCAGGAGAATGACTGATACTATATAGCTATGTCTGGAGTCACCAGGAGAAGGACTGATACTATATAGCTACATCTGGAGTCACCAGGAGAATGACTGATACTATATAGCTACATCTGGAGTCACCAGGAGAATGACTGATACTATATAGCCACATCTGGAGTCACCAGGAGAATGACTGATACTATATAGCTACATCTGGAGTCACCAGGAGAAGGACTGATACTATATAGCCACATCTGGAGTCACCAGGAGAAGGACTGATACTATATAGCCACATCTGGAGTCACCAGGAGAATGACTGATACTATATAGCTACATCTGGAGTCACCAGGAGAATGACTGATACCATACAATGTAGCTTCGTCAGGAGTGTGACTATAGCGGAGCACAACTTGCATGTTTTATCAAAGAATATGAAATGTACAGCATTAGGGAGGTAATACATTGCTCGTTGTGAAAATACAGTTGTGATATTTATTTATCAGACTGAATGGGCCTCAACCTGCAACCAGACACTGCACATGACACATTTATGAAATTGCTTATCCCAGTTACTAATAAGCATGCACTCATTAAGAAACTTTCTGTAAAAACTTTTAAATCATTGTGAATTGATGAAGATTTGAAAAAGTGTATGGTTGAGAAGGATGAGGCAAAAGGAATGGAAAATAAGTCTGGCTGCACAACAGATTCGCAAACGTACTGCAAATTGAGAAATCATGTGACTAAACTGAATAAAAAGAAGAAGAAACTACACTATGGAACATAGATAAATTACATAAAGAATTACATTTTGGGCAAAAAGGCAAACTAAGCTCATTCATCACAAACTACTTTAATGATTTTTTTTCATTGGGAAGATTAGCAAACTTAGGCATGAGAGCAACAAACGCTGACACCACACATACAAGTATAACTTATCAAGTTATGAAAGACAAGCGTCCTAACTCTGAAATCCGTGAAGTGAGTTTGAAAGAAGTGAACAACCAACAATGGCAAGCCACCAGGGTCTGACAACTTGGGTGGAAAATTACTGAGGCTAATAGCGGATGATATTGCCACTCCTATTTGTTATACCTTCAATCTAAGCCTACTAGAACGTGTGTGCCCTCAGGCCTGGAGGGAAGCAAAACTAATTCTGCTACCCAAGAATAGCCCCCTGGCTTTACTGGCTCAAATAGCCGACCAATCAGCCTGTTACCAACCCTTAGTAAACTTTGAAAAAAATGGTGTTTGACCAGATACAATGCTATTTTACTGTAAACAAATTGACAGCAAATTTTCAGCATGTTTATAGGAAAGGACAACAAGCATGGCACTTACACAAATGACTGATGATTGGCTGAGAGAAATTTATGATAAAAACATTGTGGGATCTGTTTTGTTAGACATCAGTGTGACTTTTGACATTTTCGATCACAGTCTGCTGATGCTATATCATGCTATATTATGGATAAAGACTTACCTGTCTAACAGAACACATCCGTGTTCTTTAGTGGACGCTTCTCCAACTTAATCCAGGTAGAATCAGGAATTCCCTAGGGCAGCTGTCTAGGCCCCTTACTTGAATTTATTTTTATTTTTACTAATGACATGCCACTGGCCTTGACTAAAGCCAGTGTGTCTATGTATGCGGATGACTCAACACTATACATGTCAGCTACTATAGCAAGTGAAATCACTGCAACAATTAACAAAGAGCTGCAGTTAGTTTCAGAATGGATGGCAAGGAAAAATGTAGTCCTAACAGACAAATCATTCACTAAACCCTAAACCTCAACTAAATCTTGTAATAAATAATGTGTAAATTGAGCAAGTTGAGGTGACTAAACTGCTTGGAGTAACCCTGGATTGTAAACTGTCATGGTCAAAACATAGTGATACAACAGCAGCTAATATGGGGAGAAGTCTGTCCATAATAAAGCGCTGCTCTGCCTTTTTAACAACACTACATACGTACAGGCTATAGTTTTGTATAAACTGGACTGTTCAGTCGTGTGGTCAGGTGCCACAAAGAGGGACCTCGGAAAATTACAATTGGCTCAGAACAGGGCAGCACCGCTGGCCCTTCAATGTACATGGAGAGCTAACATTAATAATATGCATGTAAATATCTCATTGCTCAAAGTGGAGGAGAGATTGAGTTTATCACTACTTGTTTTTGTAAGAAGTGTTGACATGCTGAATGGACCGAGGTGTCTGTTTAAACTACTAGCACACAGCTCGGACACCCATGTCTACCCCACAAGACATCCCACCAAAGGTCTCTTCACAAGCCCCAACAACAGACTATGGGAGCTGCAGAGTACTACATAGAGCCATGGCTACATTGAGCTCTAGTCCACATCAGGTAACTGATACAAGCAGTAGAATCAGATTTTAAAAAATAGATAAAAATACATCTTATGGAACAGTGAAAAAACACACATAGGCATAGACACATACACATGATAAGACATGCATTCTACACATGCGTACACATGGATGTTGTATTGTAAATATGTGATAGTGGAGTAGTGGCTTGAGGGAACACACTAAATGTATTGGCTAAATTGTTATGTAATGCCATGTAATATTTTAAACTGTATATAACTGCCTTAATATAACTGCCTCCAGGTCGCAATTGTAAATGAGAACTTGTTCTCAACTAGCCTACCTGGTTAAATAAAGGTGAAATAAATCAAATAAAAATGCTGCTGGACCCCAGGAAGAGTAGATGCTGCCTTGGCAGCAGATAATGGGGATTCTTAATAAATACAAATGCAAATACAGAACTAATCCTCATGACTATGTGAAATATCTCATGCCTACGAACAAGGCCGACAAGATACAGTATATTAAAATATTAATACATTGTAAAAGGCATACACAATTACATAAGGTACACACTTTTCCCTGTAATGCCATCATGACTTGGCATGTTGTGCCTCTGACATCTAAGGGTCTGTTGACTGGGAAACCGTCAATTATTTCACCCACTTGACATACTATCTGTGGGTGAAACTAACGGGATTGTGAAATGAAAAGTCAAATATTTTTCACCTTTCCTCATTAAAGCAAATTTCTTAACGTATTTGAATGGTTAGAAAGAAAGAAAAGGAAACTGAACCCTCTTTGGAGTCCTGATAGTAAAGACAAGTAAGACACCATCTGTATCTGCATGTGTCCTTCATTTCAGTCATTCATGTAATCAATATCAAACTACACAAATCTGCCAAAACAATGCTACCTCATCCCTAATAAACATAATACATCCAGACAAATGCACATTGATCCCCAATCTAATGCAGGACACAATAAGTATTTGCATATCATATGCCGAAGATGAAATGCATATCGCATCTACACATCTGTTGATCATGAAGCTTCACATCTAGAGACAGCGATCCCCCCCACTGTGCGCTGGCGCTGCTGTGTGAAGGCTTTGAGATGAGCTAGCTTTACGCTGAGACAGGTGGGATGAAACACAATGCTCTGGCAGCAGTCAAGCTGGAACAGTTCTCAATGTTCTTTTTCAACGCTCTTTGCAAAACTTTGTGTGCTAGATGTTTTTGACAGATTTGGTTCAGCTTAATATCAGTTATTTTTTTTTATGTTTAACGAACATCCAGGAAAACACATAGCATCTTGGGGTAAACACAAAAGACACAGATTGACTTCTGTACACTAGTTCTATAAAACGTTTCCTGAAGACTTTTGTGAGCAATAATCTGTTAAGGGAACCCAGTTTTGTATAATAGCTGAGGGTTTTTTGCTACCAGAACTACTGCATATTGAGCAGATGTTTGCACATTGATACCCATGTAGCTCAGCTGGTAGAGCATGGTGCTTGCAACACCACGGTTGTGTGTTTGATACCCAAGGGCTACCCACAGACTACTGTAAGTCTCTCTGGATAAGAGTGTCTGCAAAATGAAAAAATATACATATATTTACAGTTGTAGTTGGAAGTTTACATACACTTAGGTTGGAGTCATTAAAACTCATTTTCAACCACTCCACAAATTTCTTGTTAACAAACTATAGTTTTGGCAAGTCGGTTAGGACATCTACATTGTGCATGACAAGTAATTTTTCCAACAATTGTTTACAGACAGAAGATTTCACTTATAATTCACTGTATTACAATTCCAGTGGGTCAGAAGTTTACATACACTAAGTTGACTGTGTCTTTAAACAGCTTGGAAAATTCCAGAAAATGACGTCATGGCTTTAGAAGCTTCTGCTAGGATAATTGACATCATTTGAGTCAATTGGAGGTGTACCTGTGGATGTATTTCAAGGCCTACCTTCAAACTCAGTGCCTCTGAGCTTGACATCATGGGAAAATCTAAGGAAATCAGCCAAGACATCAGAAATAAAATTCTGGTTCATCCTCGGGAGCAATTTTCAAATGCCTGAAGGTACCATGTTCGTCTGTACAAACAATAGTACGCAAGTACAAACACCATGGGACCACGCAGCCGTCATAACGCTGAGGAAGGAGACACATTCTGTCTCCTAGAGATGAACGTACTTTGGTGCGAAAAGTGCAATTCAATCCCAGAACAACAGCAAAGGACCCTGTGAAGATGCTAGAGGAAACAGGTACAACATTATCTGAAAGGCCGCTCAGCAAGGAAGAAGCTACTGCTCCATAACCGCCATAAAAAAGCCAGACTACAGTTTGCAGCTGCACATGGGGACAAAGATTGTACTTTTTGGATAAATGTCCTCTGGTCTGATGAAACAAAAATAGAACTGTTTTGTCATAATGACCATCGTTATGTTTGAAGGAAAAAGGGGGCAAGCCGGGGGCAAGCCGAAGAACTTGTCTGTTTTTTTTCTTTGTGGTTGAATTAGACATTTTGAAATTCACTGCTTGATGAGGGACCTTACAGATAAATGCATGTGTGGGGTACAGATATGAGGTAGTCATTCAAAAATCATGGTAAACACTACTATTGCACACAGAGTGAGTCCATGCAACTTATTATGCGACTTGTTAAGCACATTTTTAATCCTGAACATATCTAGGCTTTTCATAACAAAGGGATTGAATATTTTTTTACTCAAGACATTTCAGCTTTTCATTTTTAATTCATTTGTAAAAGTTAGAAAAACATCATTCCACCAACACGGAGGGTGAATACTTTCTGAAGGCACTGTATGTATATAATGGTGTATAGACATTATGGATATTATATGAATAGAAATGGTGCATACAGCGCTAGTTATATAGGATGAGCCTTGACTACAATACAGTATATACATATGAAGTGGTTAAAACAGTATGTAAAATGTTTAAAGCGACCAGTGTTCAATGACTATGTACATAGGACAGTAGTTTCTAAAGTGCAGGGTTGAGTACAGTGTGGTAGCTAGCTAATGAGATTACATGACTGACCAAGGTGTAAAGAAAATGCCCGAGAGTGGTTTTGGAACAGCCCGCAAAATTGTTTATGAATGTATAGCCAATTCAAGACAGGAATAAATAAAAAAATTGCACCGGTAATATGGGTCATATCTTTTGACCTGTTGGGCTAGAAACAATCAGTTTTCGCTGTAGTAATGGTATAACCATGACAGTAAAGAATCTGCACTCACTTGTTTCTCTATGGCTCAAGCTCAATCATTACAACAATGATTATCGGAGTTATAATTTTTCTAGGTCCACGGTGCTCCCAAAATAAAATGTCAGGTTCGCACAGCAAAAGATTTTGGAGCATAGGCGACCAAAGTGGTCACACTTTAAAGCCCTGGGCCCAGTAGCATAAAACATCTTAAGTGTTTCCCTTAAGGGTTTACCTTAATGAATAATGTTCCCTTAACTAAGGGAATTGTTTAAGGGTGTTGCATAGAGCATCTCAAACATTTCCTTAGGTAAGGGCATAATTTTTTCTGGGTTTTATGGTCATGTAGCCTATGGCAAAAGAGTCTCTGGTTACCATGGAGACAACCTGATTCACTGACAGAAGGTCTCCTCAAAGAGATCCCATTTATTTTGGGAGATCCCAAAATAGAACTTTTACATTCAAGACAGGAAAAACAAATTGATTCAGAGATAATAAAACATTAATTTTAGTTACTTTTTTCCCAACTTGTTTCTATTACATTCTAGTACGTCAAGCTACCTTGCAGAGTAGGTAGCTAGTTAGCCAGCTAGTTTTGTAGACGTGGATTGTGCACCTTCCATTGTTTAGCTACCTAGCTAGCTAGCAGGTGGATGTTTAACTTTTGAAACTAGGGCAGAGGAAAGTAACATTCACCTTTACAAATGCTTTTTACATTCATATCCATATTAACGAAGCACTTAAGGGACCTCATGGGTACCCTTAAACTTTTCACTATTTAAGGGTGGTATTCGCTTGAAATGTTTAGTGGAACTGACTTCAAGTTAAGGGATAAGATAAGGGGAAAATTAACTTGAAGATGTTTTATGCAACAGGGCCCTGATCATGCAGTATGTTTTTTTGTCTGTTTGGAGTTTTATTCTTACGCTCATTCAAAAGAGTAGTGTGGATGATAAAAAGCTAAGAAATAAAGTATAGGTTTCAGTAACTTCTTTCCAGATAAATGTATCCCCTCTTGGCCCGCAAATGCCATCTTGTTGCAAAACAGCCCTTAAACTTTTCACTATTTAAGGGTGGTATTCGCTTGAAATGTTTAGTGGAACTGACTTCAAGTTAAGGGATAAGATAAGGGGAAAATTAACTTGAAGATGTTTTATGCAACAGGGCCCTGATCAAGCAGTATGTTTTTTTGTCTGTTTGGAGTTTTATTCTTACGCTCATTCAAAAGAGTAGTGTGGATGATAAAAAGCTAAGAAATAAAGTATAGGTTTCAGTAACTTCTTTCCAGATAAATGTATCCCCTCTTGGCCCGCAAATGCCATCTTGTTGCAAAACAGCCGAGTAGGGTGGAATCGCTGAGTAGGATGGGAGCTCTGCACCCCGGGTCATTGTATCTGATTTATTCCATCATTAATATGAATGATCGACCTGTCAAAACTCTCCTCTATTATCTGTAAATGGTATGATGAACCATATTTAATCTTCATCTGAGTATTTAATGCTGTATTTGAGATTAGAGACCTCCTGAAGCTTCCATCCTACAACCGCACGCACGCACGCACGCACTCACAAACACACACACACACAGCATCGTCATTGATCAGTGTAAAAAAAAATCTTACCATTTTGAATGTCCAATACATGGTGCTTGTCCAGCATCCATCCCCCCATGTTAGAGGCATCCAGTTCATAACCTTGTAAAATGGCCGTCCTCTTCTCCCAGAGGATCATATCTAGACATGATTCATACTCATATCCCACAGACACTGAAAACAACAATGGTATATAATCAATATCTGTAAAAAAAAACAATGATGAGGCTTGTACTGTATTAAAAAAAAGCCTGAAAACTTGTAAAATCTCTTAATGATTGTAGAATCTTCTCTCTAGGAATGAGGTATACTCTCAGATGAGTGTTTACTAGTATGCCAATAGGCATTACAAGCATATAAAGTCTGAGATACTGCTAGCTCACAGTGCATCTGGATATCAAATGACCATATTACCTGAAATAATATGTGGGTGATTTTTATCAAAATGAATTAATTTATGGACCAAAATACAACAGCGTGGGCATGACGTTAAAAATAAATCATTTTCCCATGGTTCAACTGGTTAGTAATTACACATGCAAAAAAACTAAGTCAGCAGAGTAGTGCCCTTCAGAAATGCAGCCGTCTGGGATTTCTCCTTGATATTTTTCACACCAGCTGTTATACCATATTACAAAACAATGATGCCTCTGACTGCAAAAACAATCAGGAAGTTCAAAGGATATCAATGCCAGGAGTTCATCCAAAGTTCAACCTCCTAGACTACACTAGGACCTGACACCACGATCAGACAATGTTTACATAACATCTCCATACAGCTGTGTTTGATCATCGTTGGGAACTCACCTACAGCCTCTGACAAGCCGTAGACCTTCTGGTTGTAGGCGTCTGTCTTGTCCCAGACAAAGGTGTACGAGAGGTCGGGAAAAGCAGGGAATGATTTCTGGAACAGTCTGCCCATGACAGCAATCATTAGATGGACCTTCATGAGTCCGAATGGGAGTCGTTCCTGGGTCATGAGGACCTTGAGGATGGGCTTGTAGCCGGACGTGCGGGAGCTCAGGTAAACCAGATTGAGGTCACTTCCAGGTATGGCCACTTCCTCATGTAGGACCTATGAGTTTGAGCAGAATTCGTTATGAAAAGGTACGGAACATATAACTGAGTGCGTTAAAAAGTTACTTTTCAAAATGTCTGTGCTGCAACAATGGTACATCGTTAATGTGACAAACTCTCTCACAGGATGATTTCAACTTTACCAAGTGCCAAGTTTGCTTGCAATCGTCTAACAATAACACATGTAATGAACTGCATGTCTGGAACCTTTGGTGCGGTTATATCTAGTTTGTAGTAGTGTTGTCACGATACCAGATTTTTTACATCAATACCGATACCAGGTTTAGTATTACGATACATGATACCATAACAATACTCAATACCAAAACGATACTCGATACCAAAAGATACCACAGCAAAAGAAAAAAAACGTGAGTCACAGAAAAACCACTGGGCTTTATTTTTTCAACATTGAACAATATACTGATAACTGGTAGAAGAACTAAAATATATTCTATCCTATATTACATTTTTTGGGAGAAAAAAAATAAATACCAGAAGAATATCTTCAATTTTCCTCATGCAAAACCATATTTGAGACTCAGCAGACAAAATAATTTTACAATTACATCGAAACTGTTTTAAAATGTTATTTGATACATATTAGGGTTCATTTGCAAATCTATAGCTATAATATTGGGTAAAATGACATTCGTTAGAACTATGATTCATTACAGCTAAATAATTTAATGCATTAAATTAATAGTTCAGTTCCAAAACTACATAAAAAACCTTTAAAGGTAATTTCTGAAACTTCTATATTGCAATAGACCTCGACATCTGGTTTCTTTCAGCCATCCCTATTGGAAAAATGAATGGGGGAAAAAAAGGGGTTTTGGAATAAACGCAGAAAATAAGGTCTGAGGTTAACACCTCCTTATCCTGTGTTTACCACAGACCTTATTTTCAGAGTTTATCCAAAACCCATCCAAAAACACCATTCATTTTCCTCATATGCCTTGTCCAATGAATCTTGGCATAGTTAGTGCCTACAACAAAAACATTACTATCTCTCTATAGTCTACACACCATAGAAATACAATGGATTTTACACAGCATACTACTACTCCCAGAGTGCATTTTACTTTCCATGGTGCAATGCTCTGCCCAGGGCTGCTGACTGGCTACTGCTAGCAAGCCCAGGCAAATCCAAAGTAGTCTAAATCAGTGTTTCCTAAATCAGTCCTGGGGCCTCCCTCGGGTGCACGTTTTTGTTTTTGCCTCTAGCACTACACAGTTGATTTAAATAACCAACTCATATAACCTCATCATCTGCTCTGTAAGAAAAGCATTCCCACAGTTTGCTTCTGCAGGGAGTTTTGTCAACAAGCTGCGGGTGTGGTGGTATTTTGCTTTTGGCATTTTCTCTCTCTTCTCATTTGCTTCTCAAAAGTGGCTTGCTCTGTGTCAGCTGGCTAGCTACTGCCCCCTTGAGAAGGTTCAGACAAATTACTAGACAGCCACGATCCTCTCAATCCGTATATGATGTGAAACATATTTGACAGAAGTATCGAAAGTAACAACAATTCTAGTACTGGACAGTTTTTCATGTTCTAGTATTGAAAACCTACAGAATGTTCAGTATACTGTGAAATGCTAGTTTGTAGAATTATATATATTGTTGTCACCTGTACTGCAGTGCAGGGAAACATGTTAATGCACCCAGCTGTACACTGCCGTGTCTGCCATGTGCTGTGGCACATAGGTACCTGGCAGTAGGTACTGGAACCAGGGCTAATCTTACCTGGGTCTCAGGGATGATGGGGCTGTCCTCAGGGGAACTCCTGTAGAAAGTGGACAGGGGCGAGGCCAGGATGAGGGGGCTGGGCCTAAGCAGGCCGCTGAGATAACAGCTGGGGATATCGTTGTCCTCCCTCTTCATCACCACAGTGTCCATCACATGGAACACCTTCCAGGGTAACCACACAGTGCGGTGCAGTGTGGGAAAAGGGGCACGCTCCAAACTCAGCGTCAGCGAGGCACCGCCATTGGCCAACAGGTCAAACCTGGAGAAATCCCCATGAATGTGGAGAAGTAATGAAAAAAATAGATTTACATTTTTACCCAGTGTGATTTCCTTGAAGGCCGGCCATATTACATTTACTTCTCTCCGGAAGACAAAGCATTTCAGTGGAAACTCAAATATATATTCATAAATGTTGGGCTACAAACCAGATTATATTTTTTCAATGGAACAAAGACCTTTTCTTATCCGTTGTCTTATTCCTTTGTGGCTCACATATTATTATTATTCACTGAATCTATTTTATTACGTTTGTTTAGTCAACCATGATGCAGTGAGACACTTAAAGTGTGAACTTGTTGAGAAGCTTCTCTGGTGGACCAGTTTTAATTACTACACATAGTGCAGACAACAGTTACTGGATTGGAAATGAAGGGCGAGTCTTTGAAGTGCTGCTCTATATATTCAGCTAGCTTTACTACCCAGGGGGTCAAGCATCTGCATGATGACACTACACACATGCACACACACACACACACACACACACACACACACACACACACACACACACACACACACACACACACACACACACACACACACACACACACACACACACACACACACACACACACACACACACACACATGCAAACGCACACACATGCAAACGCACACACAAAAACACAAGCACACAGTGAAAGAGAGAAATACAGACACACATATACACACATATATACACACACACGCACCTCAGCTGTGCATCTGACCTGAAACCGTTTCCTCCTCCACTGACCCCCCACCCTTCTCTCCCCCTCTATCCATCCACTTTGGGCAGTGGGGAGCTCACAGCTGCAAGGGGCCAAGCTTTGATGTCGTTTCTGCCCTCTTAACACCCTGAGCGGATACGGTGGCTAACCAAGTGCGATTATCCCCTGCCATTTATCATGCGCTATGTCAGAGGTGTTACAGGGTGGAATATCTGGAGACATCAGCTAATCCTTGGCTATCAGGGGCCCTTACCTCCGCAGTTCCTGCTCCATAAGATTGACTACGCTAGTCCCAGACATCACTAAATATTATAAGCCTTTTATTCCAGACAAACATAACCCAGATATGTTGGTGATGATTTGAATAAAAATATCTACACATGCCAGTAAACCCAGACAACCGATAGTATGAAGATAAACTTCCTGTGGAGTTTAATGTTTTCTGTGATATTTATGTACCCAGTATGACTTTGTTTTGTTAAGAGTGAGACCATGCACCACAACTCTATGGTAATAGCCCAAGAAGGTCAGACAGTAATCTTGTGGTAGTCTACACTGCTGGCAGATTGATTCTTCCCTGGCTGATTCAATGCATTTTAAATTGCCCTGTTCTAAATGGCCCCAAACACTGTGACATTTGCATGAGCTATTGTTGTGGGGCACAATGCTCTGTCGTTTCCATTTGCTAGCTTGTTTTGGATATCTGCCATGACATCTCTCCACTGGTGAATCAGGAATAGTATATCACCAGACCTTCACTGAACCTTGTTCGGAGGGAGAAAATGGTGGTGTGTGGACGTGTTCATTCTGTGTGTGTGTGGCTCTCTTACATGCCGTCCTGGCGCGTGACGGTGTAACCGTACTCTGGGTAGTCCCGGAAGGACACATTGACTCCAATCAGGGGTGTTCCGTCTCCCGTCAGCACCTGACCCCGGATGATTGACGCCAGGCTGCACCCGTAAACAAACACAAAGAGGGTCAAGTAAAGAAACAAAATGCCAGCAGTCAACAACGAGTCATCTCCACTAACATCTGTCCTCCCTCAGCAAGGGTACCGGCAGTCTGATTTAATGAGTGTTAAAAACATACACGTGTCAGCGATTGTTATTCATGAAATGGCTTGCTTTCTCTTTAGACCTTTTAACCTCCCAGAACACATTCCAAAAAAGGCTTCACAGCCATCGAGGTCCTCTTACTTTCAGCAGTTTCTCTGGTACACGTTTTCAGCATTGATATTCTACAGGGGCACCCATTTCCCATACCAAATATTCCACGTAGCTCTTTCTTGGACCCGACGAGCATTCCCGCATTCCTAATTGTGAGGTAATTTGTTAAGTTGGGCTACCGTCTGAAGGGGGCAAGACGATAGGGGGCTGTTTCTTCATCAACAATTCATCAAGGCCGGCTATGTCAAACGTGGATTTTCTTGAGGTATTTAATTAGCATTTGTCATTGGCGCCAGATCCATGAGGTGCAACGTGTCCCGCTATGCCGGCTTTATCTTCAGGTCATTACGGATATGAGTCAGGGATGATCAACAGCTTTCTCTTCTCTGTTTCCTCACCACAACATGCCTAGCATAACAACGTCTAATTTTTTACTTTGCAGTCTAAGGGAATAAGGCCATTTTAGGAGCTATGGAGGTTCACTATTCTCTCCTTGTCTCGCCATTAATCTTCTACAGGCTGGCTGACCCTACAAGAGCTGACCCGTAAATAAACATTAAGTCGCATAACCTAAGAAATGAGTAATTCCCACAGGCCCTCTTTGTCAATGTCTAGCGGTGGTTTGGTCAAAGACACCATTTTAAGTCAGTTGGGAGAATTGTAAGGCGACATCCAAAATGGCTGTGGGTCTCAACACAAACCATGTAAGGTATTAGTCTTTATGCCATACGAGAGAGGAGAGTTTTGAGAGCATTGGCATGAAACCCAGCCACACAATGAAAACTGTTCGCTTTCATTTGGCTAGCCCACTTGTTTTGGATGGGTTCTTTTGTGGGTTTATGTAAAAATGAAAAGACCTCTTAAGATAGGGTGACCAGACGTCCCCGTTTTCCAGGGACAGTCCCCGTTTTTGGTGGCCTGTCCCCGGCTGGAGCTCCATTAAAAACACTGCAAAGTGAAATAATATTTTAAGTGGCAAGAAAGACCGGGCAGCAGAGCCTATCGGTTGACGTCTCAATTGCGTTGTGCTTGTTTTGTCCAGCTTGCTATAGCAGCTTCACTCACTCTTCTTCTTCTACTAACTACTTGCTCGTGATAGTTTTAGAGAAAACTGCTGTGGAAAACTCAGCCAGAAGCTAGCAAGTATCAAGTGAATCCACATCATCCCCACAAACGTCTTTTCAAGTCAGGTTTGAGATACTAGCTAGTGATGTTATAATGTCACAATTTATTATATAGATAGGTTATGCTATTATTAGCTATGTCGACTAAGTTATCTAGCTAGGATAGCTAACGTTAGCTCTGTCATGGTAGCTAGGTTAAAAAACATTCACATGTAAACATGCAGTGGACGGGCTATTTTGAAAATATGATTATATTAAATTAATGCACAATTAATTATGATATTTATTTGTAGATTGCAATTTTAATGGTTTGGCATTATAAGTAGTGTGAAAATATATTTTGACATTTTCATGGATAACAGCATAATGTTTTCTGTTAGAGAGTGGAGAGGAAGTAGAAGAGTGAAAGAGAGAGAGGAGGAAAGGCAAAGATTACGATTACAGAGCCTGCCAATGTATTATTCCAAACAATGTTTTTGAGGTAATATACAAAAATGAGGCAAGCAATGGGAATCTGTGAACCAAAGTATTTTATCTAATAGTGTACTATTTATTATTAAAGATTGGAGAGGAAGGAGAAGGAAAAATTAAGGGAGGAGATTAGAAGAGTGAGGTGGAAAGGTAAAGAGAAGGAAAGGAAGGAAGACGAGTGAAGAAAAGAAGAGGAGAAAGATTGGAGCAGAAGAAAAAGTTAAGAGAGTAAGAAGAGCAGACAGAGGAGGTACAATGGCTCTTTCCAAGAAACGGAATGAATGGTATATGGACAGCAGCAAGAAATAGGTTCACTGTTCCTATGCGTATTGTGAAGACAAACTTCAATCTCCCTTGCCAGGAGTTCATGGAGAAGCTGGCCAAAGACAGAGTAATCCTGAAAAAGATACATTCTTCTGAGAAATTTACAGATTAGGTTGGTATAAGTATATTATATAGTTACCAATCACATCATGATCTTATTTTTTTATTATGTTAAGTATTTCCCATATACTATTGCCTGTTTTTTCAATTTTTCTCATGTTCTCTTATGCTGTTATTCTACCCAGACTACCAGGACCACTGAATGGCTGCTCAGATTGGACAGTTCTGTCTTGTCTGTTGTGTTTCTGTTTTCTCTATCACAGTGTGCCTGTTAGACTAAATATATGAAACTGGAATTGTCCCCCATTCTACTGGTAGTACCCATCATGGTCTAATCAGCCAAATAAAGTAAAGACATGTAATTTTACTAATGTGCTTATTATGAATCCCATTCACCCTATTTTGCCCAAAATAATTATCAAATAAAGTTATATAGATTTTTGTAACTTCAGAAATGTAATTCATTTAACTTTGCAGAATGTCTGTGTGCTTAAATACTGAAATTTGCCTGAATGTCTGTGAATATGTAACCAACTTCTTAACGGAGATAAAGAGAATAGAATTGACATTTTCAGTGGGTGAACTAATATTTCTCTGCCAGACCGGCTCGGGGGTTGCCTCATTCTATATTTGTGGTAAAGCATGCTATTTACATAAGGATTACTCCCAAACTATTCTGTGAGTTGTGGGGATTATATTCCCAAAGCTTTCGGCACACAGTTAGCAATCATTTCCTCTCCATCAGCCGCAAAACAAACTCTACTTATGATCCAGAACAGACTGGGAGAGTGCATTGAGGTTCCCAATGAAATACATTTCTGTCCGCTGAGAAACGTACTTGCAAATTGATTCTTACTCCTTTATGTCGACGCATGATGAAATGTCATTATTTCCACTATAAGGTTTCAAATCCCACTAAGGTTTGATACATCAAATCAGTATGCTCAATCTGGTACTCAATAACACATTTTTTACCCATACTCATCAAGTCAAGGTCCCTAAGAGAGCTATGCCACAGTTTGTCCTACAGGAGCAACTCTAGGAAAATACAACAAGATCAACTGATTTTGCTTAAATATTGCTGCGCTTTTGACATCCAACAAGACAGATGGACTTGATGGGGATCACCTGCTGTTGAAAGGGATGTCACCAGGTATCACGTGGCAACCACCAGGCCTAACCAGGAAGCTGACGTGCGCGTAAAAGCCCCTGGGGTCCAACGGAGAGGAGGATGACCCTTGACCTTGGCCCACAATGCTTGTGGGGTCTGGGGATCCACGGCAGTAGGCCTGGCCCTGGCAGGAGCTCTGTGAACAGCAGTCTGGGTCCATACAGTCCACCAGTCCATCTATAAGACCAAGATGCAACCGTGTTGATATTGGACAATACCCTAACTGCTCTTTCTGTGAATACAGCTGATCAAATAAAAACTCCTGAGTTCAACAGTCCATCATACTGACACAAAGTTATATAATTTGCAAAGAGTAAAGAATAATGGACTTTGTTCTTACCCCCCTCATTGTCCTTTCCATCTGAGCAGAGGGTCTCCGTGGAAACGTCACATCCTAGCCCTCTCCATCCTGATTGGCAGATGCAGCGCCACCCGGCTTGGTCCAGAATGCACCTCCCATTGCTGTTGCACAACCCAGGGCATCCATCTGCCAAAACAATCATGTCAATCACCATGCTAACCAATCAGAGAGAGGGAGACAGGTTGAGGGGAGGAGACAAGACTTAGTCATTCAGGGGCAGCACAGAGGGACAAAATGAAAACAAAAGTATAAAGTGGACAAACAGGACATATAATTCTGACGGGGGGATGGGTGGGGGTGGGGGGGATCTAAAGATAATGTAATTTCACATGGGTTTTTTCCTTTAACTGATTTCCATACCATTTCAGGGCACTTTGAAATGGAAATGGTTTTGGCAAATGTAGGATATTAACAATGCATAGAGGTCAACACACAGTTGGATAATAGGGGTTAGTACTGCGAATATCCTTGCTCTGCTATTTATGACATGCTGATTAGTCAAAGTTACTCTATCCCTATCTGTAGTATTTACCAAATTCAGCACAAAAAACAACACACATTTATCTTGGCCTAAAACCGGCACAACACCCATGTGAAGGTACTATCAAAGTAAAGACAAGGGTAGATAGAGGTAAAGACGAAAGGGTTTGCTGGTGTTGTCTCAGCATCTCTATTTGATGCCAGGATATTGCATTTCTTTTTTCACAGGTTTGAACAAGAACAGAGCATACTGTAACTGACTGGCTACATCTGCTTGGCATTTCTTCTGACACACAAGGATTCAGAAAGGAAAAGGGGGACCGAGAGTGTGCTTGACTAGTTAGGACGGACACGTATGAAGGTACTGGGATCACAATAGAAACAGTGATAGACTGGGACATAAGACGTGTGCTTGGGGAAGAAAACAGAGCAGGCGAGTGATTGTTGATGACAATCTCTCTGGGGTAGTCATTCCGTTACCTTTATATCCTATCTTGACTGCTCCTATTACCATTGAGGAGAGGGGAAACATTTGGAAAAGAAAATTACTTATCTCTATTGCAGGAATATCTAGACTGACAAACACAATTATCTGAGTATAGGATACAAGAAGAAAGAAAGAGGTAGAGCTCAGTCCAGATATACCTGACAACTTGGTATGCAATACTTTTCAGTTAAGCTTTGTAGGGTTAAAAGCCCAGTGCAGTCAAAAATATGATTTTCTGTTTTATATACACTCACCGGCCAGTTTATTAGTTACCTCTAATACCGGGTCATATCTCCTTTGCCTCCAGAACAGCCTGAATGCTTCGAGGCATGGATTCAAAAATTCGGAAACGTTCCACAGGGATGTTGGTCCATGCTAACGCGATGGCCTCAGGCAGTTGCTGCAGATTGGACAGCGGTACACCACCGCCACCAGCCTGTACCATTGACACCAGGCAGGAAGCGCTGGAGCCGCTTCTGGAATCCGGTGTGGTCGTCTGCTGCAATAGCCCAGTCGTGACGAGGATCGACGAGTTGTGTGTTTCCGAGATATCGTTCTGCACACCACTGCTGTACTGCCTCGTTATTTGTCTGTTTGTGGCCCGCCTGTTAGCTTGTACAAATCTTGCCATTCTCCTTCAACCTCTCTCATCAACGAGCTGTTTTTGCCACAGATGTTTTTTGTTTGTCACACCATTCTCAGGGCACACCCGAGACACTGTTGTGCGTGAAAAGCCCAGGAGAGATATTGGATCCAGTGTGCCTGCCATCCAGTGTGGCTTCCCACGCTCAAAGTTAACTTAAGTTACTTGTTTTGCCCATTCTAAGAGTCAATCGAACAGTCACTGAATGCCTCGATGCCTGTCTGCCTGCTTTATATAGAAAGCCACGGCCAAGTGACTCACTGTCTGTAGAAGCAATACATTTTCATGAACAGGGTGGTGTACCTAATAAACTGGCATGTGAGTATATATTCCACACTATGAGGTTGGAATAATACTGTGAAATTGTGAAAATTATGATAATGACCTTTGTGTAAGAGCTGTTTGAAAAGACCGCCTGAAAGTTGACATCACCAGGCAGTAATTAGTTGATAGACCAATAAGACAGAGAGTTCCAAACCTTTCTGCCAATAACAGCCAGTTTTCAGTTTTCCCCTCCCCACTCAGACCACTCCCAAACAGTCCTAGCAAAATTGTTGCTTGAGAAAAATACTATTTGCTAAGAAACTATTTTTGTTAATTTTTTACCACTTTAATTGAAAACAATCACAGGAAGGAACTTAATTGCTACATAGAAATTATTTGATATTTAGATAAAAACATCTGCATTAGGTCTTTAAGGTACAGCCCATATTGTTTGTATGTCATTAGCCCTGACAGTGATTAGGATTTTGTTATCACTTTTGTAAATATGATCTTTCATGGTGGATGATGGAGCACAAAAAAACAGCATGGTTGTCACATTCTGATTCTGTTGAGGGAAGTAAAGTTATCTGCTTACCCCATTTAAAGGGGGTTTACATGTTCAGTATGACATTTGTTGGGGGCTATTGATACGAAACAGGAAGGAGAGCGAAAGACAGGAAAGTACATTACCTGATACTCTTGAATCCAGAGCTTGTCAGATGAGAGAGAAAGAAAACAGGAATTATAGAAGGGTTACTACAGAGAAAACATACACAGACAGCATGAAGAGGAAAATGTAAATACATTTGAACTATGAATGTTTCACAGTTGTGTGTGTTAAGGATATGCTTGAGCAAATTATCAGGCTTGCCTGGTGAGATACGTTGCCATAGCAGTAGTGGCGTGCTTTCATTCCTAACAACACACATCCACCTATTAAACCCTCCACATAAAGTAAATAACAATGTACAGTACATTCACATAGAACATCTAAAGAACCTAGTTTATAACTAGGGGGGTCGGCAGGGTAGCCTAGTGGTTAGAGAGTTTGGACTAGTAACCGAATCCCCGAGCTGACAAGGTACAAAATCTGTCGTTCTGCCCCTGAACAGGCAGTTAACCCAGTGTTCCTAGGCCGTCATTGAAAATAAGAATCTATTCTTAACTGACTTGCCTAGTAAAATAAAGGTAAAATATATATATTTTTTTAAACTGAATAGGTGGCAGCTGCTAACAAACACACGCTCAAACATTAATATGCTGTGTTTTAGTGCTGTCTGAATAGCATTCTAGTGTCAACTTTTGCACTTAGCTCTGTTACACCAGCTATACAGCAGCTACAACTATAAGCGCATTTTCCATTCAAAAGTCGTGTAGCGTATGATCCTTCAGTTTACTACAAAGGTGTTTCTATGCATTCAAGTGCTCCTGGGAGTTTACTTCCATGCTTTGTTCCAATGATGAAGTGGTTGAATAGCTCCTGTGTACTCTGAGGACAATCAGCTACATGACTGATAGTTGTAATGTATAGGACTCCTGGATGTGTACTGGGACGACAATATGCTGAAATGCTCCTGGATGTGTACGAGAAGAAAAAACAGCAGCGGAGAGCAAAGAAATAACAGCGGTGCTTAAGACTCCCATGCAAAAACAGAATCGCAACGTGTCTGACAATAGTTGGTCCAGGGAAGCAGTCTATTCAAGCCCCTTCGTCAAGGTCTCTCCATGTAACGTGATTAAAGGTGCTTTATGCGAATTGAAGTTATTCAGAGAGCCCTATAAGAAAGGAATAAGCTCCTAGTTCCTGTTAAGAATAGGTAAATGGCTGCCTATTCATCCCAGGCGCATCTACGGCGAGGAATTTGTTTCCTGATGGGGGTTAAACAGGAAGAAGTTGAAAGGGACAGGATTTTATAATAACATCAGGAATGCAACCCCTCCAATCACCCCAGTGCAATCTCATCTCTCTCTCCTGGTTTCTAACCAGTCAGCTTCATTCTCTGGATGGGATAACTGCTGATGAGGAGAACGTTTTGTAAATATGTAATTAGGGTTTGGAGAGCCGGGGTCTGTTTCAACAAGAGGGTGATGTCACCGAGGGGCTTTGGTCTCTATTAAGGCAGAGTGAAGCTGTCATCTCGGAGATGGCTATACCATTGAGACAAAGCTGAATAAGACCTTAGTACTAGCTGTCCCTCTTTTCCCTTAATACTTTCCCTTAGTTGAGTCGTAGAATAGGCAGTAGGACTCTATAAAGAGCATATTTATATTCTACTGTATAAAGAAAATATTTGGCATGGGTCCTCGGAATCTGAAAAAGGTCTACAGCTGCACCATTGAGAGCATCTTGACTGGCTTCACCTCTGCATATTACCTCAACTAACTTGTACCCCTGCACATTGATTCAGTACCAGTACTCCTTGTATATATTCTCATTTTTGTTATTTGATTGTGTTACTAATTTCCTTTTTTATTTAATGCAAATGTTTCTTACGTTTTAACTGTGTATTGTTAGGAAAGGGCTCGTAACAAAGCATTTCACGGTAAAGTCTACACCTGTTGTATTCGGAGCATGTGACCATTTTTATTTATTTGATTAGTTGGATAAGTCACTTCTGAAATCCATTTTCAGGTGGATTGGGAAAGGGAAAATGGTGATGTCAGGTGTCAAGGACAGTGAAAGTGAAATGGAATGGGTCATTTAGAAAATTATTTCTTTATGTTTCATAGGGTTATATGATGCAAACATTGATTGATAGGAGGCACATTTCTTCCAAGCTCTTCAACTTAGACTGCATTCAAGATACTGTTGAAAGCAACTCTTGGGATATTCAAGAGCATTGATGGAGAATAAATTGGTACATTCCTGCCTCTTTGTACTGGTTCTCTGCCGACTCACCAATGGTGCAGTGCTCTCCGGTCCAGCCCTGGTGACAGTCACATTTGCCCTCTCGGCAGACACCATGATCTGTACAGCGTGGGTGACAGTCCCTCTGGTCGCACTCTGAGCCTGCCCATCCCTCCTCGCAGTGACAGGTCCCACTGACACACACTCCATGGGGGCCGCAGGCCACAGTGCACACCTCTGACACACAACCACAAACAGAGTCATCCGTCATACACTGGACAGACGTGTGCCATAGTAGTGTACAGTAATTAAATCTGTAAGTACTTGTATGGACATAGTGAATAATACATTTTTTCTGCTGTCAGTACATTAGTTCCACAGCCACAGCTGAATCATAATCTTTACATATTGAATAAAGAGGCACAAAGCCTGATATTTTTCTCTCCAAATTCAGATGTGATGGGAGACAAGGACACATTTTCCTGCCACAAAAAAAAACGAAAACAAATTTGTTTAGTCTTTTGTTGCTTCGTTTTCATTTATTTAACTGGCAGGGCAGACTAAACAAGGTTTTTACATTTGCCGTCAGTTATCCCCAATGATTTCAGCTTGATCCTGGAACGTTAAATCCCACAACATTTACAAGAGACTGAAGTAAAAGGCTAGCTTGAGACATCTTTAGACCTACAGGCTTTCGAATAAACAGGTCAACTCACTTATTTTAGTCACCAAGGACACCAAAAGCATAAGACCAACTACTTAAGCAGATGTCTCTATGTAGTCAGACAGCAGGCGGTGTGGGTGAGAAACTCTCATTACTGAATCCACAGGTAGTAGGAGACCAAGGAGAGTGCTTCAGTCACTGGCATGCTACAAACCATACTGAATGCTCCATTCTATTATTGAGGGAAAACCATATGAAACCATGAAGGGAATGGTTTATTCACAGGAACTGACCCAGTATTGCCTTCAGAGCCTCCAGAACACTTTGAAATGTCACCACAGCAGCCGTTCAGACAGCAAGAACAGCCTTTCTAAGATTTGAAAAAACCTTACTTCAAGTAGGCTACAGGAAAAAGCAGTCCGCCACCCACCCATTAAAAGTAGTTGAGTAAGTTTAAGAAAATATCGACACAAAACTAGTCCACCTAGCACCCTTGTGAATATCCTTGAGGATAACACGTCAAGGTTTCAAAATTCACTAATTTTTCTGTTTTCCGCTTACAAGCGAAACCACCTCACCTACCTTAATTTGCACTTTTTAAATAGGTTGCTTTCATCGCCCTCTGAATGGAGTTTTTCTTCGATTGACAGACCTTGGTAGGTCTCTGATTAAGCTGAGACGACACTCCAGAATTTTAACCATGCCTCTGGAGGGGGATCGTTCGATTCCAAGGGCCCTCTCCCCTCCCAAAGAATCCATGAAATCAATTTTTCATTAGCGCAAAGGTGTTTATCTGCTTTTAGCAAGCCCCTGACTCCGGCACGATGGCAGAGTGGGTGGTCGATCTATGCCACGCCGCTTGTTAATTAAAGTTTATTTAATTGAAGTGGAACTGCTGAGATAATTAAGAGAGAAACCTTGACTACTACCCAGGTGGGCAAATACAAGTTTGGATGGCTGCTTAAGTAAGCTAACCTCACTCCCTTCAATGTAGAATTTTTAACATCGACCGGCAATGGATGTTTCATGGCAGGAAAGAGGGACTCTGTCCTGAATTTCAAAAGTATTTTATAGAATAACAAATGGCCTTAATTTGGATGTTGTCTGAAAGTGAATAAATTGAGACAAACTCCCTGGTCCCCTAAATTCCCATTATTCTTTCCTGCCAGCAGTCTAGGTTTTCATCTCATCCATCATTTCAGACTTACAGTACACCCTCTTACGCAAAACCCCTCAGATTTCAATCGCACAATCAAGTAAATGTGTGGCTTAATCAATCTTAGCTCCAGATAGTTAAAAACCCAGTAGGTTCCAATGTGACGCTTCTCAATTTGGGTCTCCAACTGTGAACTGCAGATGCAGGTACTAATTTGGCACTGCGATTAGACTAAACTAAATAAAACCCATTCTAGAGAAGGACATTGAGTATGAATCACCTGGTCTTTTAAACAAATGAACCCGATTACTAAAGCCAAAGCACAGCCCTCAAACTGGCAAAGTACCTACAAGAAAACAAACTAATTGTCTAAAATGTTCCTCATATTAATGAGGACCATCATCCTTTTCCTCACTGGAGGAGTCTCCTCACACACAACACAAAGCCAGACAGCTAAACCCGAAATAAAAAGTTAGAGAGTGTTGTCTGACCTAAAGAGCAGTCGGAGCCTGTCCAGTTAGCCTCACAGACACAGGTGCCTGTCTCGGTGTGGAAGGTTCCGTGGCTGGAGCACTGTTCAGGACACGTGCTCTTCAGGATCTCACAGCCGATTCCGCCCCAGCCCGGGTTACAGTGGCATTCACTGTGGTGGCAGGCTCCGTGGCCCGAGCAGGTTGGATCCAGACAGTCCGCTAGGAAAACAAGAGAAAGGAAAGGAGATGGTTCAACTACTGTATATGGGATGACTTAATCATGAAATAAACAACTAAACATATGAACATGCTCCACAGCCAGCTTATTACTAGTACAGCCTTTTAGCAAACACATACAAGTATATTGATCTCAGCGACTCATTGAGAATAATTTGGTTCTAAACATAGTGCCTTCAGAAAGTATTCATACCCATTGGCTTATTCCACCTGTAGTTGTGTTACAGCCCCAAAATAATGTCCACCTATCTACACACAATACCCGATAATGAAGTGAAAACATATATTTTTAAAAAATTACGCACATTTATTGAAACTTAAATTAAATTTACGTTAGTATTCACACCTCTGAGTCAATACTTTGTAGAAGCACCTACTTTGTAGAAGCAGTCTCTAACATTTTTATTTATTTTTATTTTACCTTTATTTAACTAGACATGTCAGTTAAGAACAAATTCTTATTTTCAATGACGGCCTAGGAACAGTGGGATAACTGCCTGTTCAGGGGCAACCTTTCGGTTACTAGTCCAACGCTCTAACCACTAGGCTACCCTGCCGCCCCATGCTGACCACACCTCTCGTGTCGCAAAATAAATGTACACATACATGTTATTCAATCATTGCACCCACACTGCTCGCGCACCACTGTAAGGGTCTGCGTGGCCAGGCGCTAAAATAGAAGTTGGTTCAATTTGTGACACTCAACACGCTGCAAATCCTGCCTTTCAACTCTCCTCATTGGTTTTTAGGAGCATATACCCATGTGGGAAAGATGAACTGACATCCACACTCCAGTCAGTTGTAGTAATGCACTGTAAAGTTGGTTGCCAACCATCATTTAAAGTCCAAAGAAGAAAAAGAAGGAGGAGAGATGATGAGAAACTAATTTGGTTTACCATTTTATCTGTGGATTAATTGTCAGAGTTGAGGATCTTGTGCATTCCAGGTAAAACAACAACCCAATGTTTATATACCAGGACAAATTAGCTAGCAAAAGCAACCTAGCTAACTAAATTGCCATAAATGTTTAATGCTTTTTGACCTGTCCCCAAATTAATATAATTGGTTCAGAGTTTGTTTTGATATTTCAACCTGACTGTCCTGATCGCTTCTGGTGTGGGGAACAAAATCAACATACGCACGATGGCACGTTTGGTCAGCATGTACAAGTTTGCACACCTGGATTGAAACGTATTTTCACATTATTATATTTTTAAATATTCATGGTCTGTCAAGTTGGTTGTTGATCATTGCTAGACAGCCACATTCAAGTCTTGCCATAGATTTTCAAGCCGCTTTCAGTCAAAACTGTAACTCGGCCACTCAGGAACATTCAATGTCATCTTGACAAGCAACTCAAGGGTAGATATAGCCTTGTGTTTTAGGGTATTGTCCTGCTGAAAGGTGAATTTGTCTCCCAGTCTCTGTTTGAAAGCAGACTATACCAGGTTTTCCTCGAGGATTTTGCCTGTGCTTAGCTGTATACTGTTTTTTTTATCCTCCAAAAACTCCCTAGTTGTTGCTGATGACAAGCATACCCATAACATGATACAGCCACCACTATGCTTGAAAATATGAAGAATAGAACTCAGTAATGGGTTCGATTTGCCCCAAACATAACGCTTTCTACTCAGAACATAAAGTTAATTTATTTTCCAATTTGTTTGAAGTTTTACTTTAGTGCCATATTTCAAACAGGATGCATGTTTTGAAATATTTGTGTTCTGTACAGGCTTCTTTCTTTTCACTCTGTCATTTAGGTTAGTATTGTGGAGTAACTACTGCACTGTAATGTTATTGATCCATTCTCAGTTTTCTCCTATCACAGCCATTAAACTCTGTAACTGTTTTAAAGTCACCATCCCTGAGCGGTTTCCTTCCTCTCCGGCAACTGAGTTAGGAGGGACACCTGTATCCTTTTGGTGACTGAGTGTATTGATATACCATCCAAAGTGTAATTAATAACTTCACCATGATCAAAGGGATATTCAATGTCTGCTTTTTATTTTATTTTATTTTTACCAATCTAACAATAGGTTCTCTTCTTTGTGAGGTACTGGAAAACATCCCTTGTCTTTGTGGTTGAATCTGTATTTGAAATTCACTGCTTGACTGAGGGACCTTACATAAAATTGTATATGTGGGGTATAGAGATTGGGTCGTTGTTTACTCTTGAACTTATTTAGGCTTGCCATAATAAAGGGGTTGAATACTTATTGACTCAAGACATTTCAGCCTTACATATTTTATTAATTTGTAAATATTTAAAAAAATATATAATTCCACTTTGACAATATGGGATATTGTGTGTGTAAGCCAGTGACAAAGGATATCTAAATGTAATAACTTTTAAATTCAAACTGTAACACAACACAAGGGGTGTGAATATTTTCTTAAGGGACTGTAGTAAGGCAATACCTTCATCATCACTATCATTAAACCAGAACCAAATGTCCAGTTTGAGTCAACTGACAACATTGTCCAACCGTTCCTGCATAATTCCACAATATTCACTTCACAATGAGCGCAACATTTTTATTTAATTACTCCCTCGACTCAATAAGATTTTACACATTGGGTTACTGATCTGCAGATGTGAATCTGACAAGTGAATTGCCTCTGTCTGAATTGGGATCAATGAAGTTAAACTAACTGAACAGGGGGAGAAGAGGTAGAGGGGATAGCGAGAAGTATTTTCGATAACAATGAGAAATAGACCCAGACTGAGAGATATTGAATCTCACAGGGTTCTTGTTCGAGAGCGCACTGAAGCAATCACATTGGATGGACAATTCAGAATCAATTCCAATCCATACCTGTGGTGGCTAAATGGTTGGAGGGAGTTAATGCATGCAGAGTATCGATGGAGGAACAAAAGGAATTATTTGCTTGGTGAAGTTGAAAAGAGCTATTGTTTAAGTTGCCGACAGGCTGGGAAATCGAATGGTGACACTACATATTGTTGTGGTGTACCTTGGTGACAGTTGCTTCCTTTGTGGCCGGCATTACACACACAGTTGCCCGTCACACAAATCCCATGGCCTCCACATTGGGGGTCTACACATTGGGTAGTAGGCACGTCACACTCTGTGCCCTTCCATCCACTGTAGCACTGACAGCGCCCCCTGGTGTACTGGCCATTGCCACTGCATAGGACAGGACAGGCAGCTGTTGTGGGAAGAGACAATGTTACTCAATAGTATATAAAGCATATTAGTTACTCTGGACCCTGATCTCTCTTTTGACGAACATATCAAGACTGTTTCAAGGACAGCTTTTTTCCATCTATGTAACATTGCAAAAATCAGAAAATTTCTCTCCAAAAATGTTGCAGAAAAATGAATCCATGCTTTTGACACTTCTAGGTTAGACTACTACAATGCTTTACTTTCCGGCTACCCAGATAAAGCACTAAATAAACTTCAGTTAGTGCTAAACACTGCTGCTAGAATCTTGACTAGAACCAAAAAATTTGATCATATTACTACAGTGCTAAGCCTCTCTACACTGGCTTCCTGTTAAGGCAAGGGCTGATATCAAGGTTTTACTGCTAACCTACAAAGCATTACATGGGCTTGCTCCTACCTATCTTTCCGATTTGGTCCTGCCGTACATACCTACACATAAGCTATGGTCACAAGATGCAGGCCTCCTTACTGTCCCTAGAATTTCTAAGCAAACGGCTGGAGGCAGGGCTTTCTACTATAGAGCTCCATTTTTATGGAATGGTCTGCCTACCCATGTGAGAGACGCAGACTCAGTCTGAACCTTTAAGTCTTTATTGAAGGCTCATCTCTTCAGAAGGTCCTATGATTGAGTGTAGTCTGGCCTAGGAGTGTGAAGATGAACGGAAAGGCACTGGAGCAACTAACCGCCCTTGCTGTCTCTGCCTGGCCGGTTCCCCTCTCTCCACTGGGATTCTCTGCCTCTAACCCTATTACAGGGGCTGAGTCACTGGCTTACTGGTGCTCTTCCATGCCGTCCCTAGGAGGGGTGCGTCACTTGAGTGGGTTGAGTCACTGACGTGGTCTTCCTGTCTGGGGAGACCCCCCTTGTGAGCTATACTCGGCCTTGTCGCAGGATGGTAAGTTGGTGGTTGAAGATATCCCTCTAGTGGTGTGGGGGCTGTGCTTTGGCAAAGTGGGTGGGGTTAAATCCTGCCTGTTTGGCCCTGTCCAGGGGTATTGTTGGATGGGGCCACGGTGTCTCCCGACCCCTCCTGTCTCAGCCTCCAGGATTTATGCTGCAGTAGTTTATGTGTCGGGGGGCTAGGGTCAGTCTGTTATATCTGGAGTATTTCTCCTGTCTTATCCAATGTCCTGCGTGAATTTAAGTATGCTCTCTCTAATTCTCTCTCTTTTTGTCTTTCTTTCGCTCTTTCTCTCTTTTTGTCTTTCTTTCTTTCTCTCTCCCGGAGGACCTGAGCCCTAGGACCATACCTACCTGGCCTGATGAATCCTTGCTGTGCCCAGTCCACCTGGCCGTGCTGCTGCTTCAGTTTCAACTGTTCTGCTTGCGGCTATGGAACCCTGACCTGTTCACCGAACGTGCTACCTGTCCCAGACCTGCTGTTTTCAACCCTTTAGAGACCGCAGGATCAGTAGAGATACACTGAATGACCGGCTATGAAAAGCCAACTGACATTTACTCCTGAGGTGCTGACCTGTTGCACCGAAGACAATTACTGTGATTATTATTATTTGACCCTGCTGGTCATCTATGAACATTTGAACATCTTGGCCATGTTCTGTTATAATCTCCACCCGGCACAGCCAGAAGAAGACTGGCCACCCCTCATAGCCTGGTTCCTCTCTAGGTTTCTTCCTAGGTTCTGGCCTTTCTACGGAGTTGTTCCTTGCCACTGTGCTTCTACACATGCATTGCTTGCTGTTTGGGGTTTTAGGCTGGGTTTCTGTACAGCACTTTGTGACATCAGCTGATGTAAGAAGGGCTTCATAAATACATTTGAGTGATAGTCCATTGTATAGCTGCAGTGTTGATACAACCTTAAATCAACCAATCACTATCTTTCCATGCTACAGTACAAAGGACTAGAGTACAACACTTCCTCTCCAAATATTTGATTTGAACGATTAGTGCTAACCCTGACCATTAGTCTAAACCTAACCCTTAGCCTAAACCTAACCCTGACATTTAGCTTAAACCTAACCCTAAAGTAAGAACAAATATCACATGCACATGGTAATTAATTCTGAAAATATAGCCAATATTTGTCCATTGAAGCTTGCTCATGTATAGATTGCGATATCAATAGATAGATGAGGAGTTGGGAAAAAGATACCTCTTGAACAGTACGGCCCAATGAACCCTGGGAAACAATGGCAGGAGCTGGACACACACTCTCCATTTCCATAACAGTTGTGTGAGCACTCCATAACCGACTCTGTTGGGACAAAAAAACAACGTTTTCTAGGATTACACCAGCTATGGTGACACAAGCTAGGTTTCCATCCAATTGGTGACAGATTTTCATGCGAATATTCTAAAACCCACATAAAAATACGCACATTTTCCCACCAGAGATATGTTCCTATCAAACTGACTTGTTGCGGATAAAAGTCTATAGTAGTGCACATAAAAATGACTTTTGCAGCTAAATTCCCATGTACCAAATAAAAAATACAAGTTAAATGGGTTTCCATCGCATTTTCAACTCTACTGATGGTTTCGTCACACATTTTTTTGCATTATGTAGCAGTTGGGCCCAGTCTGGTCACGGCATGTGTTCTCTAGCCTACAGCTTGCAGATACAGTGCGGGTAGTCTAGTCTACATGGTGAGATTATTATGGATTATTTTTATTTGTCAAATGGCATCGATCATCATGTCAACCGAATAAGACCCTCGATATTTATTGGAAAGTAGCATCACGCTCATCACTGTGCACTTTCTCTACCCTGTGAAGTTCATCAGAATTTATTTAATTTGTAGCCTAATATACAGCATGGTCTCCCGAGTCGTAGTGGGAGGACCACCCGACATATAATTACGTAACTCCAAATATACTTCGATATGATGGTTAACCGGGCACTGATGACGGCAACCCCTCGCACCTCTCTGATTCAGAGGGCTTGTGTTAAATGCGAAATACACATTTCAGTTGAATGCATTCATACTAGGTATTCCCCCTTTCATTTCCCTTTCCAATTATATCACTATTTGCACATAAATGCGTTTCCACCACCAGTTCTCTCACATAATTCATTTTACAGACACAAAAAGATCCCACCATTTCTAGAGAACAAATTGTCTGTGGACATTTTAAAAATTGTACTGATATTTCCTGATTTTAGCAGCGTCAGGTAATTAATCTGTATGGAACGGTTGGATAGAAACCTGGTAACTGGCATGGCATACGAGTTCATAATTTTTTCAGTCAGATGTTCTTGCACCAGATTGAGATATCACACCTCTAAAATGTGCCAACCACACAAGCAAAAATCCCATGACTGAAACTTAAATCAATCTCAGATTGATTGTCTGGGGCCAAGTTAACCTCCCATTTCATGTAAAAAAAAGTCATGACCATCAAGCTTTTAGGGAAAGAGGATCATTTTGTACATGATTTAAACTGAGAGTTTGACCAATTCCAGTTCTGTTCAATATTGAAAATACAAATAAAAAAATGTAAATAAAAAAATATTTCACTGCATATATCATTTCATTACATCATCCAATATCAACACATTACCAATATCAATATCAACATCAACAAAATATTGATATCAACACAATATCAATGTCAACACATTATCAATATCAACACACAATTAATTTAAACGCATGATCAGTATCAATATCAATACATTATCCATATGATCACATGATCAATATCAATATACCCACAATATCAATATCAACACAATAGCAATATCAATCCATTATCAATATCAACACAATATCCAACACATTTGATTGGATTTCATATCACTACTATGATATCACATACTATTCCATCTTACATTTCCACACAGCCACATTCTCTTATTGCAGTGTTTCCCAACCCTGGTCCTCGAGTACCCCCAACAGTACACATTTTTGTTGTAGCCTTGGACAAACACACCTCATTGAGGCTTGATGATTAGTTGAGAAGTTGAATCAGGTGTGCTTGTCCAGGGTTACAATAAAATGTGTACTGTTGGGGCTACTGGAGGGCCAGGGTTGGGAAACACTGGCTTATTGCATGAATGTACAGTGTACTCTATGTTGGTATGTGTGTACCTCTCATCTGCTGTAGCCTGACAACTCCCATGCCATCTTGCCCATCACGAATGCAACCCATCACAAACATTTTACATTTCACAGTGCATTTCTAGTTCTTTCACATTTCTTTCTCGGCATGAAAATCTCATGACTGATCATGCCCACACAAGCAACGGGATCAATCTTTGTAAATCCTCTCTCTGAGTTGAAGTTAATCTGACATATCCCACTGACACGTCTTGTGTTCGTTCAACAGACCAGCGCTCATAATGGGCACTCCCCCTAGGCTGGGAGCTCCTTTCGATTGTGTTAAGTGGGCAAACTTTTTCGTTTTTATTGCTTTTGAAGACTTGCATTGGATGTACACTACTGGGCTGTCAGTTTCAACACATCCGGGCAACTTTGACCTTGGATTTCGATAACTTCATATCTTTAGAAATGTATCGATGGAATTCCCTAATGCAAAACATTAACTTAGCATGTTTTCAGTTTTCCCACAGTACAATTCCTGAGCACGCACAACAATGAAAAGCCTAAGGGATAGCGATATTCCTGCAATGTAGAGACATAAAATGTGCATAACACAATTCATTAAGCCAAAAGCCCAACAACACATTTTGCTTGCATTATATAGTCTGTAGATCCAGTTTAAATGATTGATTAATGTATATGTTGATCTGGCCTGTCAACTACCCAGTTATTCTCTTAGTTGTGGAAAACGTTCTCCAAGTGCCTTTCCCAGCAATTCAATATAATTGAAAATATTCACCTCATCCATTTCTACATCAATTTTCTACATTATTTCCATGTTATGCTTACCCAGGATGATGGTGTTGTATGATACTGTCTCCAGGCTTTTCCCATCATTGTAGAAAGCCAGATGCCACACCCCAGAGTCCAGATACTGGATGAAGCCAGCTTGGTGGAGGCTGACCTGGCGCTCCATCCGCCCCCTGGTCTCCTGCGCCGTGGGAGCCCACCTCTCTTTGGCGATGAGCCTGCTGCCATCCAGCAGCTCCACAAAATCATACTGAAGAAAGGTCAAGCAGAGGTCAGTTCGGACTAAGTAATGGGTCACTTCATGACATATGATGTGCGACATATACATTTATGTAAATGTATAAACATTTACAATAACGGTGACATTCTGTAGTTCCAGGTGAATAGAGGGAATTAGTATCGGAAATAGGACCTACAGGGGACACGACACCAAGCATCCCTCCAACTGACTCAGTATGGATAGGAAATAAAGCATTGAAGTTAGGGTGAGAGAAGTCAACACTCAGTGGTTTAAACCCTTTTGAGAGGAGCAGAGAAGAGATATTGACCTGTGGATGTAGGCAGTTTTTTATGTGTTGGTGGCCAGGGGGCCAAGTAATAAAAGTCCAGAACCCAATCATTCTTTTACTCCCAGGCCAGTGTGTACATCTTGATTGCTTGGCAAAGGCTTATCTCAATCTAACAATAGGAGCAAATAATAATGAACAAGAGGCCAAGCCAAGCCAGGCCAGCCGATGAACCACAAATAATGATTAGCCTGGGAATTCAAACTAGTGTTGATCATTCCTTCACAAAACCTAGTTTAAGACAATTGATGAATCATGCAGAGTAAGACACTTGCGAACAAATTTAGTTGTATTATTTTCTTTTGAGCGATTGGTGACGCACTTTAAAGTTGTTCCTCTCCTCAAGCTGTGAATGTAACCAACGGTCAATATCTCTCATTGGGGTCTCATTGGGGTCTTTCATGCTAAATTAAGTAAACACATCGATTTATCGCCCTGGCAAATTAACGGACCGTTTCTAAGGCAGTGGCGGTTGACTTCGTGTCTAGGCATTGACAGTCTTGAGCGGCCTGCGCAGCAATTGCCTTGGACATAAAAGGAGGCTTCTCTGTTTGTTGGATTTGATTTAGTTGGGTTCCTTTTTTCTTTTACCATGGAAAAGTAATCCCTTCTTTCCTGTTGTCATTTGTATTTAACTTTTTTTTCATTCGATAGTGGCCCAATTTCCGGCACGCGAAAGAGGCTCTTCTTCAACTCAAGTCAGAGAATGTCAAGAAGGTGAAGTTGAAAGAAATCTAGGGTGAAGTGGAAAATAGCCAGGTCATTCCACAAAAATAATGCCTTTTGTGTCCCTTTGATATTTTAGATATAAAATGTGCACCAATATTGAATTTTAAAAGCCTGTAATATTAAATGAAGTGCCCTTCAATATAGACCTCATGGAAAATTCAATCAATATTTTTGAAGGCTTGCTAAAGTGCCAAAATTCAGCATTTTGACATGTCCCCCTGTCACTTCTAGGAAGATTTTAACCCACTTACCACCAAAGTTTTCACCATCATTGACCTAGTTATTATTTAAAAGTAATTTCTGAAGATTAGTTTTTTTGTGTGTGATTAGTGATTGATTTACATCTGTCTCATTTTAAGGTCAACCCAGTTACGTGAACTGAACTCTCATATTAATATGGTAAAAATATTCCCTTAAACATTTTGTTTTTTCAAAAGACAGATTTAACATCTATCTAGTAGTCCAATCATGGTGTAAAAGCAGGTGATTCTACTCATTTTGGCCATTTTATGGCGTTTTGTGGTGGAAAACTGAGCGGGTCATGCATAACATGGCTAGAAATGTTTTAACAGTGACATTTGTTTGGTGAAGCTTGCATTCAATTGACACAATTGACAATTGACACAACAAGCTTCCATTCCACCTGTCTCAATTTATGGCTGATTTAAGATGAAATCGTCAAACCTGTTACGGTCAACCCTGTTACTTTATTTGGCACTTAATTAGGGACTTATGTTGTTTATTAAGTTGAACATGTGCTCTATATGACATAATGTTACAATGAAGTGAAATCAATGTTTTTTGTTCTTCTCAAAAGGCACCAGTCTGGTGGAACTACCCAGCCACGACCCCTTTATTATGTTTTAAATTTAACCAGGCCAGTCAGTTAAGAACAAATTCTCATTTACAATGACAGCCTACCAGGGAATGTCAGGTTAACTGCCTTGTTCAGAGCAAAATATTTTTACCTTGTGAGCTCAGGGATTTGATCCAGCAACCTTTTGGTTAATGGCCCAATGCTCTAACCACTAGGCTACCTTCTGCCCCAAAGTATCAGAATCCAGTCGTTCCATTGTAAAAACTTTGCAAAAATAAGACTGAAAAGAGGAATATTATGGCAAAAACCATCCAGTCAGATTTATACAAATCAAATCAAAATGTATTTGTCAATTGGGCCGAATACAACAGGTGTAGATTTTACAGTGAAATGCTTACTTACAAGCCCTTAACCAACAATGAATTAAGAAGTTTTAATAAAAATAAGTTGATTGATAAGTAAAAAAAAATTGAAAATAAGAAATGTAAGTAACAAAAAATTAAACAGTAGCAGTAAAATAACAATAGCGAGGCTATATACAGGGGACACCGGTAAAGAGTCAATGTGCGGGGGCACAGGTTAGTCAAAGTAATTGAGGTAATATGTACATGTAGGTAGAGTTAAAGTGACTATGCATAGCATAAAAGAGGGGTCTGGATTAGCCCTTTGATTAGCTGTTCAGGAGTGTTAGGGCATGGGGGTAGAAGCTGTTAAGCCTTTTAGACCTAGACTTGGCTCTCTGGTACCGCTTGCGCTGCTGTAACAGAGATAACAGTGTATGACTAGGGTGGCTGGAGTCTTTGACCATTTTTGGGGCCATCCTCTGACACCGCCTGGTATAGAGGTCCCGGATGGCAGGAAGCTTGGCCCCAATGATTTACTGGGCCGTATGCACTACCCTCTGTAGTGCGTTGCGGTCCGAGGCTGGAAGCCGAGCAGTTGCCATACACCCTACCCAACTAATGTACCATTTACCTGTGTGTGAGATGGTGGGAGACCCTTCCTCCCGTAGGCCCCAACCAGTGCATTCTTCTGAACAGAGATGTTGAACTTCAGGAAGCGTGGCTGCTCCATAGCCAGCCGAGAGCGCCAGAACACCCCAGGCGGTATTCCCTGACCTACCCTTCGCCCCACTTCCACTTGCCCGGTGTCAATGGAGTTGTTTTCCTGATGGACCGCACCAGTCCTGCCTGGAGGGGAGAAAGAGAGAACACTGAGATAAAGCTAGATGGACATTTTGTGAGGTCAAGCTCACCACAGTTGTATACAGTTTTTATCGGCATTGATTCCATTTTCAACAAAATAATATTTCTCAATAGTACCTTAATTTAAATAAAATTATGCAGACACGACTCCCAGTCTATATCCCTGGCCCAGTGTGTATCCCGGGCCCTCATAGATATGAGTCTTGCTCATTAGGTCAGTCAAACATGGAAATACCAGACAGCTTCAGTAGTTCCAGGTATTTCTATTTCCTGGCACAGTTGATGATAGAAACGTATTTATTCCCACTCAAATAGACCTCAGCTGATTGCTCCATTATGAGACTGGAACAGATTGTTTCACCATTGATTACTATATATTGTTTTGACCTGACGAAGATCAGTTTCAGATCGAACCATAGTCAATAAAGTGGTGAATTGGGAGCTTAATGAGTGTGCGGGCCTTCTTGTTCTTCGACATTGATTTCCCTATCTTTTGTGTGGTACTTGTGATTCACTGCTAAATGTCTAGGATCTAAATGTACTAGCTGATTCAGTACCTGGTACAGTAACAAAACAACAGGACAAGGAAGTGATGCTTTTAAAAGGTTAGCAAGCAAAACAAAAAAACACTTGAGCATGAGTCATTCTCACATGAAACACATTTAAAGAATTTTTGCCTGATATTTATTTCAAAAACCACTTAGGATAAATGTCTTTCTTACAATGGACCTCCAGAGTTTTTGTTTGGTTGAAATGTTTGGTTATTACAAAATACTGTGCAGTATTGCAATGCATCACTGGATCAATAAGGGACTTTGCACACACACTGCTGCCATCTAGTGGCCAAAATCCAAATAGTTCCAAAACTGCAATATTATATTATGGCATTTCTCTTGCATTTCAAAGATGATGAAAAAAATAATATTTGAAAACGCATGTTTTTTTGTTTGTATTATCTTTTACCAGATCTAATGTGTTATATTATGTGGTACACATTTCCACAAACTTCAAAGTGTTTCCTTTCAAATGGTATCAAGAATATTCATATCCTGAGCTACAGGCAGTTCGATTTGGGTATGTCATTTTAGGCAAAACATTTTAAAAAATGGTCCAATCCTTAAGAGATTTAAATTAAATCAGTGGCCTCTTTTTGTAAAGGTGAAGAAAGGTGGCATGCATGTGGCAGACATTGCATACAAAATGACAGACACCTACTGGTAAAGGCTGAATGTGTTAAAGCTGTTTGGACTCTGTCGATTACAATTCAGAAGGCACCTACAGTATAGGATAGGCTCCAGTCTGGGACCGTTTTTGTGCTGAGCCATACACATAACATTCACAAAGCAAAATGGACAAACAAACAAGCATCCAGTGCAATTAAAGGCTAGAAACATAATCAAAAATATGTGTTCCTTCCCCAAATGTAATCTACAGATATAACAAGTAGGTAAAGGGCTAAGGTCCTTACCATAGTCAACTGAGAGTACTGTCACTATGCTTGGTTGAGTGGGCAAAGCCTTCCCCCCTCCGTTCTCAACCGCTGGTTTGTTTTCCGTTTCTTGAAGTTGCCAGTTGAGGCCGAAAAAGTGCATTGCTGTAAAGTGAACAAAAATAGTGGAATATGCTAGGGTTAGGGCAATCAATCAAATCGTTACAAAACTAAATACGTGCTGGACAGCATTTCTAGGAAAAATAGATCAGACAATACATCATTTTGTGCCCTGTGGTGGCCTGGCAGTTAGCACCCCCGCACTCAGCACATGAAAGTAGTCATGACTCAGTTCCCTCCCTCCCTCCTTCCTTCACTCTTTCCTTCCTATACTTCCCTGTATCTTCAAGAAATATGCCTGAAAAATACTAAAGAGTAGGAATTATTTTGTACTAGGTTACCTTACTATGGGTGCGCCACATGTAGGCTAAGTGCTCTACTGTAAAACCCAACAGGGGCCAGACACAGCAAGCTCAATCAATACTGAGGAGACGAGGAACACTGTTGTGTCTCTATGGGGAGCGCTGTTCATTAACACAAACAGCACTGCATCAAAGAGCGCAGCGGGACGTTCTATTTAAAATGTCGAATATTGTCACCAAACAGACAGGAGGAGGTGGACAACGTGCAGCAACATAATGACAGCCCAAATCAAAGCATCTGGAAACCCCAAGTGTATGTATTTGTGTGCGTCAGAAAGAAGGTCAAAGAGGCTTCAAGCCTCAAACTCTCTAATTCTCTTGCGTAACCAACCAAACCGCCATGTTCTTCCTCCAACCTCTGTCTCTGAATAGATTGCTATTAAGCTGCATGTCTTGTTGTTTGGGGAAACTGGGTCTTCTATGAACACAGTGAGAGGGCGAGGCTCCTTCAAAGATCGCCAGCCGGGGAGTCGTGCTGAGGAGGCAAAACTCTGATTTCCCAGTGTTTTGATCTGAGGTGGAACTTTTTTCAAACGGGCAGGGGAGGGTATGGGGTATTGACTGCTTAAAAAACATAGCTAACTCACAAGGGATGAAGCAGAATCATAGAGAATACAGAATTGGAGAGGGAGAGAGACAGAGAGAGAGACCAAGGCAGAATGATGTGTGCTTGTACGTATGTATCGGACTGTGTTCTTATCTGTGGGCTGGCAGAGGCGGAGTGTGCTAGTGCATACATAAGCTATTTAAGACATCGCACCTGGCAGGTGTTTTGGCTGCAGATGAAAGAGAGGAAGGTGAAAAACTCAACCTGAGGCAACTGGCAAAGAAGGCCTGTATCTGTTTAACTCACACACTCACAATCAAAAGAACTCCCACACAGGAAACACACTCATGCACTCACGAGACCACACACACACAAACACACACCTTAAAGCCATTGGCGCACTCATAAGCTATACACGCGGAATCCAGAAACAAGCCAACCCATCAAACATGCACAGCAAAATCACATGCAACCAATGACAGAGCACGATATCATGAATCAAAAAAACATGGAGGGTCCAGATGATAGAGAAAATGTACATGTATATTAATATGGCACTATAATGGCCCTTTGCTATGGAGAGCACTCTCCATACTTTTTCTCCATTGCCTCATTTCTCCAGACATATTTCTCTCTATACGAGCATGTTATCCTGTCCTCCCTTCAGCACCATGAGAATGCTACGGCAGTTCAGGGGAAAGTCACACAGCCCAAGATTAAGAGAGTGTATGACTCAGGAGGACAGAAAGGACAGATAAATCTCCACCCATTTTATCGCTGTGGTCAAGCTGCTAAAGGTTGGTGTAAAAACCAGACAAAGCCCCTTCTGAAGGGGAATTTTGTCCTATGGGTGAGGTTGATGCGTTAAACTAAAGCCTGTGTTCCTAGCTTCCTGGTCGAGATGAAAGCACTTCCTGGAAGAGATTTTGTTGCACCAGAAAATCTTTATATCTCTTGATTCCTCACATCCTCTCGCCCCTTCTCAAAATGCTTTGGTGAAGAAGGCTTTCAACTTCTTAGGATAGTTCCCTTTTTGGGGGTTATGCCCCATCAGCACATGACATTGTCACAATGTTGCAAATCGGTTGTGAGAAGGTCAGTCATGACAAGTGATAACCTTGTGATAACCTAATGTGACTGGGGTGCTGGCATTTTGTTTCTTCCGATAGTGTCATTGTAGGGTGTCGAGGGGGATTTCAACTGTGTCTGTCTTTCAGGGCTCCTGTGGAGCTGGGATATGTCAGTGATGTCACTCTGTGGGGCTGGGTCATGTCAGTGATGTTGCTCTGTGGAGCTGGGTCGTGTCAGTGATGTCACTCTGTGGGGCTGGGTCATGTCAGTGATGCTGATCTGTGGGGCTTGGTCATGTCAGTGATGCTGCTCTGTGGGGCTGGGTCATGTCAGTGATGCTGATCTGTGGGGCTGGGTCATGTCAGTGATGCTGCTCTGTGGGGCTTGGTCATGTCAGTGATGCTGATCTGTGGGGCTTGGTCATGTCAGTGATGTCAATATATGGAGCTGGGTCATGTCAATGTTGCTGCCCTGTTGAGCTGGGTCATGTCAGTGATGCTGCTCTGTTGAGCTGGGTCAGGTCAGTGATGTCACTCTGTGGGGCTGGGTCATGTCAGTGATGTCACTCTGTGGGGCTGGGTCATGTCAGTGATGCTGCTCTGTGGGGCTGGGTCATGTCAGTGATGTCAATATATGGGGCTGGGTCATGTCAATGTTGCTGCCCTGTTGAGCTGGGTCATGTCAGTGATGCTGCTCTGTGGGGCTAGGTCAGGTCAGTGATGTCACTCTGTGGGGCTGGGTCATGTCAATGATGCTGCTCTGTGGAGCTGAGTCATGTCAGTGATGTCACTGTGGGGATGGGTCATGTCAATGATGTCACTCTGTGGGGATGGGTCATGTCAATCATACTGCTCTATGGGGCTGGGTCATGCCAGTGATGTCACTCTGTGGGGCCATAATCTGACACAGATTCAAACTGTATCATTGGGGATCTGTAGGACGAATTGTCTCTGTATCTGACTGACATATGACAACGGCAGACGGAATGATATTCTAAGGTCTGCTATCTGCTCAGCAAGATCATGCTGAAAGAGCAATACACATTTAGCACAGTTTATAAAGCCATCAGGTCAGTCAACACTGATTCAGCTGACTCAAAGCCATAAAGTCCAGTCAACTTGTCTATTAGATCGTTTAGTTTAATTGACTGGGAAGTGCAACAGATATCCAATGTTGTAACTTTAGTGTGTTGGGTGCTGTCATGAATTCTCTACTGAGAACTGAAGGCACCACTTACGTTGAATGGAAAGCCATTTATATTTGAAAGGATAATATATTTGAAAGGCCAAGTTGTAGTACAATAGTTGTCCAGCTAGTTCTTATGCTTTTTCTATCCACATCTTCATCTTTGGAGAGTGGGTGTTAAGAGTGCTGAGCCTCCTCTACAACACCTGAGCAATGCTCAAGGCTTGCTTAGTTGTCTGTTTATACCACAGTATATAGAGCATAAGCAGAGCAATGAGGGAGGGTCATGGTGAACTACGCACTAATACAACAATGTAAACAAGGAGGGCCCATAGTCACAAGGAGGGGCCAAAGTCACAAGGAGGGAACATAGTCACAAGTAGGGGCCATACTACAAGGCTGCCATAGTCACAAGAAGAAGCCATAGTCATAGTCAAAGAGTGGCCATAGTCACAAAGAGGGGCCATAGTCACAAGGGGGGCATAAGAAAAATGGGGGGCCATAGTCAGAAGGAGGGGCTATAGTTACAAGGAGGGGCCTTAGTTACAAAGTGGGGCCATAGTCACATGGAGGTGTCATAGTCACAAGGAGGGGCCATAGTTACAAGGAGGGGCCATTGTCACAAGGAGGAGCCATAATAACAAGGAGTCACAAGGAGGTGCCATAGTCACACGGAGAGGCCAGAGTCAAAGGAGGGGCCATAGTCACAAGAAGGGGCCATACTAGAAGGAGGTGCCATAGTTAGAAGGAGGGACCATAATCACAAAGGGCTGCCATATTCACAAGGAGGGGCCATAGTCACAAGGAGGGGCCATAATCACATGGATGGGCCAAAGTCACAAGGAGGGGCCATAGTCACAAAGGGGAGCCATAGTCACAAGGGAGGGCATAGTTAAAATGACGGGCCATAGTCACAAAGGGCTGCCATAGTCACAAGGATGGGCCACAGTCACAAGGAGGGGCCATACTACAAGGAGCAGCCAAAGTTAGAAGAATGGGCAACAATCACATGGACGGGCCATCATAGGCTGTCATAGTCACAACGAGGGGCCATAGTTAGAAAGAGAGGCCATAATCACAAGGAGGGGCCATAGTCACAAGGAGGGGCCATAGTTACAAGGAGGGGTCATAGTCACATCGAGGGGCCATAGTCACAAGGAAAGGCCATAGTCACAAGGGGGGCCATAGTCACATTGGGGGGCCATAGTCACATGGAGGGGTCATAGTCACAAGGAGCGGCCATAGTTACAAGGAGGGGCAATAGTGACAAGGAGGGGCCACAGTCACAAGGTGTGGCCATAGTCACAAGGAGGGGCCATAGTTACAAGGAGGAGCCCTAGCCACAAGGAAAGGCCATAGTCACAAGGGTGGGCAGAGTTAAATGGGGGGCTATAGTCGCAAGGAAGGGCCATAGTTACAAGGAGGTGGCCATAGTCACAAGGAGGGGCCATAGTCACAAGGAGGCACCATAGTCACAAGAAGGGGCCATAGTCACAAGGAGGGGCCATAGTTAAAAGGGGGGGCTATAGTCACAAGGAGGGGCCATAGTTACAAGGAGGGGCCATAGTTTCAAGGAGGGGCCATAATTTCAAGGAGGGGCCATAGTCACAAGGAGGGGCCATAGTCACAAGGATGGGCCATAGTCACAAGGAAGAGCCATAGTAGTTACAAAGAGGGGCCATAGTCACAAGGAGGGGCCATAGTCACAAGCATGGGCCATAGTCACAAGGAGCAGCCATAGTAGTTACAAGGAGGGACCATAGTTACAAAGAGAGGCCGTAGCAACAAGGAGGGACCATTGTCACAAGGAGGGGCGACAGTCACAAGGAGGGGCCATAGTTACCTATACAGTAGCAGAGCATGATTGAAAGCAGAACAGCCATGCCCACTGCGCTCAGGGCGGTGCATCTCCAAGAGCAGTGCTTGGGCGACTTCTTGAACTTGAAAGCCCCTCTGGAGAGGGTGTTTCTGGGTAGTGGACGTGCCGGGGTGGAGTACACCGCCCCAGTTGCCATGGTGTAACCTGGGGTTGCCGTGCCGAAGAAAGGGGTTGTTCCTGTGCCCGTCTTAAAGAGGAAGTGTCTAGGGAAACAAACCAGAAAAATACAAATTCATATTAGATAATGAATAGAGAAACAAATACACATTTATTTGGGTGTACTGTATATTCCTATTAAACCTTTATTTATTCAGGATAATCATTGAAACAACATATTTTTACAAGAGAGACCATGGACATATCATTATTCTCCAATGTGAATTGTATATTCAATATGATAGGCCTCAGTACTAACCCTGACATTGTAAAAGGTGAAGCTAAAAGTACCTCATAAAAACAATCATCTCCCACTTGCTCTTTAACTACAGGGACCGACTAATAGGCCATTATACCTGGGGTAATTAAGGAGGTTTAATCACAAGCACTACTCTGGCTTTGCCACTTAACTTTTTAAACCCGGTGGAAACCTCTGAAGTAGATAAATTAAGCCTCTTTTGCTATCACTTACGGATGAATGGCTAAATGTCTGCAGGTTGGACCGAGTAAAATGTGACAGACTTACCATTTGAAGTGTTCTCTGTGTAATTAAACTTTTACAGCCCCTTCTTGTCAATACTGCTAACAGTATAAATAACAAGGGTTCAACTGTCTCAGTGGGTTGGAGCATGATGCTGACAACACCAGCGTTGAGGGTTCAATTCTCTCAATATTGTAGCAAGTGTGTTAGGGTACTGTGAGTAATTGCAATTTCTGTTCTTTATGTTGCATTATCTCACTAACCGTTGTACCTGTGAGGTTGGTTCTTGGTTTGTTACATCAGGGCTCGCATTCATGTGTTTTGTTGGGGTGGTTGAGCTGGCACCTGTGGGCATGAAGTGTGTGCCAGGCTATGGGATTGGTCCTCCACTAACTGTTGGTAAGAATCTTTCTGCTGTCCCAGTAGCCTATTGGCGCCATTTGGGGTTTGATACATAAATATACCCATGAGTTTATAAAGCCATCATTCTACTTCTCCCTCCTTACCTCCACATTACAACGTGTCACTGTCACATGGTAAGTTCCTTTTGATGAAAGCATCTGCTAAATGATTTATTAAGCTAGTTAACTGTCACTTTCCATGCCAACACTTAAATTGCCACAGCCATGCCACAGCCTTATTGTTTTGTTAATGCATCTGATCAATGGTTTTCTAATAGCACAAATGTCTAATATGGGTTGTATGGCATTTCTAAGCCCCAATTGACAAGCATAGTCATGGATAGTATACGTCTCTCTCTGTGAAAGAGTACAGCATGTCACTGAGAATGAAGAGTGTGATATCTGAACAGGGGTGTTCACGGATCTGGCAGGATGTATGGTGTATTCAGCAGCTTGTGTGAAAAGTTGGAGGTCAAGTGTATTATGAGCTTAGTGATCTGTAATATGTCTGTTTTTCTTTTCTCCAAGGTTGTTGATTGATGGATTCATCTCACTGTTTGGTCAGAGAAAAGGGTTGGCGGTACACCTATTTCTGAGGTGGTTCAGTAAGGATTTGTGCAGTGATATTGATTTGAGCATACAGTGAATAACTGGGGCCTATTTACGAGCTGCTTGTCTATGAGAATGAGCATACGGTGGTTATAGGGGTCTATTTACGAGAGAGAATGCACCAAATGATTTCATTTCACACATAGTTGATATGGAATAAAATGGCCAAAAAGTTAGTTCACAATCGGAATTATTGAATATCAAGTCCCACTACTCATCTACAGAATATTAAGCATTTTATATATTTTTTTTTGTTAATTTAACCTTTATTTATACAGGTTTTTCTCATTGAGATTACATCTCTTTTCCAAGAGAGACCTGGTCCAATAGCTGCAGGGGGGACAACGTTTCAGACAAAACAACTTACATAGACTAACACAACATTAAACAAAACTTTAAACTCACATACAATACAAAAATTACATATTACGTTAAAAAACACAAAAGTCTTGACTAAAAAACAGCTGTCCAAAAGACAATTACACTCTTCAATCATATATACATCGATCAAGTGTTTAAACTCAACCAATGAAACTAGATCATCAACTACATTTTAAAATGTTCAGGAGAGAATTCCAGGACCACGGAGTAACTAAAACTATTTCTACCATGAATTTTTGGTACTGTTAGAAGCAAATTTAGAGTAGGAATTGATATTTATTTATGGACCTGATTAAAAAAGAACAGAGATAAAATATCACAATATGGCCTTATAAATCAGTGTATATCAGTATTTAAGCCTACGCAAGGTCAATGACAACCAGCCAACAGTGCTGTGGAGATCACAATGCTCTCAGGGCAGATATATAACATCACTCAAATCTAAAACCGCCAGTAATGTACATAGTACCAGCTCCTTCCTGGCCTCCTAAGAAAAACAGGCCTTATGCCGGTAATAAAAACCTATTCTCAGCACGAGCTTCCTATCAAGTTCTCTACATGCAGAGTGAAGCTCAGCTTATCATCAACCCACACACCCAAATATTTGTACACTTTAACTTGCTCTATAGTATGTCCAGCCAACGTAGCAATGACATGATTAGTAACATGCCTGGCATTTGAAAATACCATGCATGTTGTTTTACCCGAAATTTAGAACCAGCTTTAAATCATACAGATTTTTTTGTATGATGTTAAATGCTCTTTGGGCATTTTCAAAAGCTAAAGATAAACTACTACCACTTGAATATAGAACAGTATTATATACATACAAATTAACATCTGCTGTTTCAAAAAGATTCCCAATGTTGTTGATATACAAAATGAACAACAGTGGGCCCGAAATAGAACCTTGTGGAACACCTGAGCACACCTCTATGGACTCAGATTTACAACCATCCGCCACTACACATTGTGTACGATTTGATAGGTAATTTATAAAACAATCTAGAGCATGACCAGTAATTCCACAAAATTTTAACCTTTGCATTAACACAGCATGGTACACGGTGTCAAATGCCTTTGACAAATCAATAAAGAAAGACACACAATGTAACTTCTTGTCAAGAGCACAGTGGATGTCATTTAAAACCTTCAATGTTGCTGAAACAGTGCTGTGGCTAGACACAGCACCTAAAACCTGATTGCATTCCATTTAAGATGTTGTTTTCTTGGAAGTAGGCCTTTAGCTGCCTACTAACTAAGGACTCCAGTACCTTTGACAGTACAAACAATTTTGATTATGTGTCGATAGTTGTCAAGTAGCGAAGGATCTCCACCTTTCAGGAGAGGCAGTACAAAAACAGATTTCCATAACTTGGGGATTTCCTTAACATCAAGCGTGAGGTTAAAAATACATGTTTAAGGGGGAGCAATGATGTCTGCAGCTAGGTGTAAGAAGCAGGGGTGTAGTTCATCAGGGCCAGGGGATTTTTGTCCATCAATTTCTTTCAAGGCTTTACACACTTCTGAAACAGGGAAGGATGAAAAGGAGAATCTGGTGAAGGAGTGCACAGGGATGTCAGGTAATTTCATAGGGGGCTTAATTATACCTTTTCAAATAAACTGCTTGCATCTAAAAAATGTTGATTCAAGGATTTCAGAATGGAGGTTCTCTCAGTTACAATCAGTGTGTCTACCAAAAATTGTTTGGGAAGCGGTGTATCTTTGTTGCACTCTAAACTTATGACTACTTGCCAAAATTTGGATGGATTTTTTAAATTATCTGAAGTAGATTTCAGGTAGTGGTCTGCTTTCAATTTACGGATCATAGCCACCCCCATATTTCGAAGACGTTTAAAAGCCATCAAATCATCTACCGAACCAGTCCGTCTTGCTTTAGCCCACATAGCATTTTGATCCCTTATGATTTTAGTAAGTTTCTTAGTAAACCAATGGTTTTCTCTGCCCTTAATCCTGAAATTTTACTTTTACTTTAATCCTGAAATTATACTTTTACTTCACTGTGAAAATTATGCGTTAGATCACTAAAATACACTGCAACACAAAGCTGCCTTTTGGCACACATGTTCTGTTGAATAAAATGGCAAAATGTTGAAAAGCAGTATTGCAGTATTGTGTTCTGAATATTAACTTGGCTAACAGACTGCCTGCTAACAGTGGTGGGTAAAATGAAATGCTTTTGGAAATGATTACCAAACACAGTGGCGTGATAAACGTCTGCGGCTATACACACAGGATGATCGTCTGTAATCAATTAGAAGGAGTGTGACGAAATGAAGCACATTACTATGCTAATCCTGGCAGCTCTATTGATGTGTGTGTGTGCATGCGTGCATGAGTGTGTACGTCTCTTTGAAATGGCCATCGCACAAAAGTAATAGCAAGAGCCGGGTTCCATTGCTCAACTCACTTCCTCGTCATCAGTTTGACATTTGAAACACTTGAGGAGGAAAAAGGACAAAACATACAGTGGGTAGATTTGGACCTGGGCTAAGCCCTGCTGCACATCAGAAACAATGAGCACAAACACCCTTTGACTATGTAATCTGCCTATTAGCCATCATATTGTTAGCATTAGCATTTCAAGGTAAAACGATAGAATAATACGGCTCTTTAATCCATGACCAAGACAGCCTACCGATGTGGCAGGCACCTAAGTCCATCTCTCTCTCCCATTTCTCTCTCACTGTCCCTCCCACTATTTCTCTCTCTCGTCCTATCAGTATCTCTCCCTTCCTCTATTTTTTCTCCCTCTTTCGGACTCTTGCTCCCTTCTTCTTTTTTAGCTCTCCCTATCTCTGTTTCACTCTTTTTCTTTACCCCCACCTCCCCTCCCACTATCCTATGGAACCACCTGCCCTCTCAGCAGGGGAAATGGTAGCAGGTGCTAACCTAGTGCAGCAGCACGCATCTGTGTGACAGTATTTCAGGGGGCAGCCCCCTGGTGTTTCTGGGCCATGGTGCAGAGATCAGAGTGGCGCCATTTTGAGATGCTTCCCCACTGCGCCCGGGCTGCTGCACATAACCAAGTAATGTTGTTTGATTCGCTTTAAGACATGAAAGTGTTGTTTTGAGTACTTGGGAGATGTGTGCATCACGGTCACAACATGAGAGATGGATGATCTGTTGTTGATTTTTAACGATAATCATTTAAAAACACCACAATCTAATTAAGTATTTACTAATGCAGTTCATGTACAGTACACAAATTATTTTCATAGGTTTAAAAAAAATATATCTGGAAAAATGTCCCATAGAAGGCAGGGACCTACTCTCTATTCTTTCGGGAGTAAGGCACCCATCCTGACATTCTATCGTTGCATGATTTTAGACTCCAGACATAATTTCATTTTACGAGCAGACTCCCCTGACAGGTGAATCTGATGAGGGCCGACAGACCATTTATAACAGTAGCGCGTGGAACCACAAACGTTGAAGCTGTGTCATAATAGCCGTTTCAAATGCTATTTATTGAATATGTGTGACAGAGAGTTTAACTGGATTCCACAGGACGCACGAGACAGCCTAACTGCACCGTATTGAGAACAGTACTTATAGTATATCTGGTATAAATGTATTATAAACCAATTTTACACATTTGGTTCATTTTTAAAACTAATCTGGGAGTGCACCACATTTAAAGTATAATGACCTGGGTGACTTTCCTCTCGAGGCCAATAGCAATTCACACATAAATGGGATTCAGTGGCACCTTTGTATAACACTAATTGAAAATATGTGTATTTCTATAGAGGCGAGTGTTAAAAAGTGGAACCGGAGTGGTTGATTGAAAGCCCTCCACACACTTATGAGAAGTGAATGTATCCATAGTGGTAGAGAACAGTCCGGAACAGAACAGAGGAGGTAATAACAGGGTTATATTGGCAACTAATTGAGCACTTTATATCGAAGAGCTGGAGTGTTCTCAGCATGGATTGGAACAAAAGCTTGAGTGTAATAATTTCTGAAGAATATCTATTTGGTTAGGAAACCTTCATTTCTCACTTTGAAAGTAGTAATTAGATTTAATTCAAAGGGCGGCTAAAAGCCTAAAACTCTTCCAGATTTAGCTAGTTTTATGTCAAGTAAATGTCAATTAATTTGGAAATTGTTTTAAGTTGGGTATTTTTGCTTGAGAGTCAGAATATTTCACTCCCTGTTATGGACTGAGGTTGTTGAATCCCTTAAAAGATCAACAAATTGAATACAAAAGCAGGGATACTGAAATATAACTTGGAGGTGTAAATAAATAAGGAAGCAGGTGACAAGCTGATATCATATAACATCAGCTGTTTTGAATAGTTATGCATGTCTGCTTTGCGCACTCAATATTGGAACATGACTAAAATAAATGCACAGAAGTGACCAGTACATTAGGCATTTCAGGAAATGATAGTCAGTCTATTGCCCTTTGACAACACAGACAAACAGCTCTAAATGAACCCTAATGACTGTACACTCCATTGTACACTGCATTGAGAATATCTATATAGAGAGAGACTTGTGAAATGGGAGTCTAATACAAATACATAATGGGGCCCATACCTTTCCTCTTGGATAAACACATTAGTAATTGGATGCATCTTTTCAATAAGTTAAAAGAACTGTTCGTTATGAATGTAAGAAGGAACGGTGCCAAATTAGAATGCAAATGCTTTGAAGACCACATTTGTAAAGGGGCAATCTGCAGTTGCTACATCCATTCTTGGACGTACAGTATTCAGAGGAGACTGCGTGAATCAGGCCTTCATTTTTATTTTTTTAAATTTCACCTTTATTATCATCGAATTTCTGCAAAGAAACCACTACTAAAGGACACCAATAAGAAGAAGAAAATTGCTTGGGCCATGAGCAACATGAGCAATGGACATTAGACCGGTGGAAATCTGTCCTTTGGTTTGATTAGTCAGAATTTGAGATTTTTGGTTACAACCACAGAGTCTTCGTGAGACGCACAGTAGGTGAACAGATGATCACCTAATGTGTGGTTCCCACCATGAAGCGTGTAGGAAGAGGTGTGACGGTGTGGGGGTGCTTTGCTGGTGACACTGTTGGTGATTTATTTAGAATTCAAGGTACACTTAACCAGCATGGCTACCACAGTATACGCCATCCCATCTGGTTTAGGCTTATTGGGAATATCATTGTGTTTTTCAACAGGACAATGACCCAACACATCTTCAGGATGTGCAAGGGCTATTTGACCAAGAAAGAGAGTGATGGAGTGCTGCATCAGATGACCTGGCCTCCACAATCACCCGCCCTCAACCCAATTGAGATGGTTTGGGATGAGTTAGACTGCAGAGTGAAGGAAAATAAACCAAAAAGTGCTCAGCATATGTGGGAACCCCTTCAAGACTGTTGGAAAAGCATTCCAGGTGAAGCTGGTTGAGAGAATGCCAAATCTGTGCAAAGCTGTCATCAAGGCAAAGGGTTTACTTTAAAGAATATTACATTTATTTTGATTTGTTTAACACTCTTTTGGTTACTACATGATTCCATATGTGTTATTTCATAGTTTTGATGTATTCACTTTTTTCTAGAATGTAGAAAATAGTAAAAATAAAGAAAAACCCTGGAATGACTTTTGACTGTTACTGTGTAAATTATTGATATGTACCCATTAAATTCCTCATGAGCTTAGTTCAACTGTCGTACCCCAAATATTAGCTTGTTTACGCCAATGTTTGTAAACAAATTAAATGTACGCTAACACTGTAAAGCCTCAAAACATGGTTAAAAACTATAATTGTGATATCATGATGGTCAGTCCTTGCATCCACAGCTCTGTCTATGAATTTGAGAGCGGTTACATTTCTCCAGCACCATCCCTCAGCTTTTTATCGAAACGGGGCAGGGAAGTACTTAGTTATTGCTTCAACCACTGATTGCCGCTTTAATGAGGGCTGTAGAAGGATTCATTCATTCTAATGAATCATAACATTAGCTAGTGTGGTCAGTCATTGTGGTTGTTCTATACTTGAAGCCATACTAAAGTTATAGTACAATGGGTAGAAGGAGGCAGGTTCTAAATGCATGCAAATGATAAAACCCCTGACCCTTGTTTGTCCCATTGCATTAGTTATCACCATGAGTTGAACAGAGAAAATATGTGATATGATTTCTGTAGGCATCTCTTTGCCAGTTAACAGAACCAAAACCAGCATGCTTAATGCCTAATATATGTTATCTGGTGCTCTTGTTTGCATTGAACAACCTAGTAGTTTACTGGACAAGCATAGTTATACGCGTAGCTAAGGCCGTCCCATCTGCCCCCTGAGGTTACCATGACGCCTGGTTCCTTCTCACAGCGAGGCACTTGCTTTAGAGTACAGCGTGCTGCAGATAGTAATTTCTATACCTGGGTGATGATAGGTGTGTACATATTGTTTTGTCAATACCAGCAAGGCAGTCAAGGTTACAGTGATGTTAGTATTCAATTGCCGTGTCTTCCTCAGCTTGGATGAACAAATGCTGCATAACCCAATTGATTTGGTCCTATCATGATAGCGTCTTACTGCATGCTGCTAAAGAAAAACGTCAAGGCCCAAATGTATCGAGGATGTGTAAGAGTACTCTGAGCCCAGGAAACATCCGGCTGGAATGGATTCATCCACCTGTGTCAATTTGAAGTAGAACGTAATATACTTTCCTGGAATGGTATGGACATTTTGAAACCCCTTTATGGTTTGGAAATAAATAACACTGATGTTTTTTTCTCACAGGGGAAATGCTAGACAAAGACTCTTATGACAAAGTAGCTTCCTGTGCAGGGCATCTTTAACTGAAAAAAAATAATCTATTTAGACCGAAGTGCCTTCTTGTAAGTTACATCAATCAATCAATCTGATTTCAGGCTGGCAAGCCTCTGGAAACCTGTGCTCTTCCATTACCATTATGCCAAACCGCTTTGGATCGTATCAAATGTTGCGAATGATCCATCTCCAGGTCATATTTCCTTTCACCTCAAACGTTTGCTGGTGCTCTAAACTGATTAACTGAACTGATGAGGCAAAGTCCTAGCAGAGGCCCTCTAACCATCTCTTATTGTTGATGAACTATGAATGATTAGTAATTAGTGATAGTGCATTAGTTGAAGGGATTATGTCCAGAGGTAAGATTGTATTTGTGAGAGACATAAAATGATTTCTTCATGCAATGTACATTGTCCATTTGGTTTCTTTGAGAAATAGAACAGACTCACCTAGTTGACATACTTTTAATGCAGTGGGCTAAATCAGGGTCACTTTGAAGCTGTGTTTGAAATTCCATACAAACATACTGTATACTACATACCTAATGAGTATACAATACATACTATATACTATTAGTTAATTTTAGTAACGTAAACTCACCCCATTCCGTACAAATGTGCGCAACCGCGACATTCAAACGAGGCTGCAAAGTAAACCAATGGGACAATAGTGACTGTGTTGACTTCAAAATATGGGGTGTGAACTACGCTTCTATTCAAGCGTTGATCGACATGGTAATCGCTCTATAGTATTGGAGAAAAGTTGAAAAAACGGACCCTCCGTTACATCGTGATGTGTCATGCCATAACGTACAGCAACTATTTCCGTCTTATAATCTCTCTCCACCAGGTGTAGCACTTCTGTCATCGTTTAAAAACAAGAAATGGACAGTGACGGGGGTAAGGAGGGGGATACCTCGTCATTTTTTTGCGTCATCACTGCAAGCAATCATGACTCTCAAAGCCGCTATTTACTTCTGAAAATCACTTTAGCGCTGCCCGAAAAACCCGATGCAAATTCGACACAAAACTTCAAATAGGTATGTAATGACACATTATATAAACTCTTTATAGTGTTTTATTTACATTTTAGAGGCGATAAGGTGATAAATAGGACAGATCGAGTGAAAAAAAAGCAGTTTTCCCACATCATCTCTCCTTCTCACTATCACGCATTAGTTTTGCTTCCCCACCCGTCATCTTTAAAAAGACCCGACGGAGCTCATTGCTTTCTTGAATCATGCAGAAACGGGCAGCGTGGAGGTCTCGGCATGAATTTTGTTGGAAAGGGGAGAAATTGTGCTTTACAATGGTATTGACATTCCAGTTGATCTGGAAGTATAACGTTTTTTGAGCGCTAAAATAAGGTCAATTGTACGGACCAAGGCGATGTACAAAAGTGAGTGAGTTGACGTTATACCCTAAACGAATGGTATCCTTTCAGTTGAGCGTACTAGCGCTGTGACTGTCTACCAGAAATTGATGCTGTTGCTATGCAACGTCTTCCTAGCTTGTTAGCATAAAAAATTACGAGCTAGACATTTTATGACTTTGGGTGTGTTCTTAAATTCAATCTGGAGTGCCAGAGTGCGCTCAGAATGTGCTCTGGGCATTCATAAATTCAGTGCGTTGTCAGATTGTCCATTTGTAAATCAGAGCATTTTGCTCTCCGATCGTTCAGTGTACACTGTACGCTCTGGCCGATGAGTCGGGTTGATTCGAGCGTTTTGACCTTACAATGACAGTCAAGCACCCAAGCTAACTGGCTAACGTTGGCTAGCTTGCTAGCTACTTTCAGACACAAATGAGAGAACACATCATTCTAACCATTTTACTCGCCCTAGCAGAGCTGGTTAGGCTGTTTTTATGTCATCCAGAGTGTTTGTGACTGTAACTGTGCTGCTGGGAAGTTATTTTGCACTCTCGTACACTCAAAGGAAAGTGCTCTGAAATTGGAGTAGGTAGCCAGAGCAAATTTACAAAAGCACCCGAATGTCCATTGAGAAACGCAAAACGACTATACCACTTTGCTAAACTATGAATGACGGGAATAATCAAGTCAATGAACACTGGATAGTTAGTTAGATAGCATATAGTTAATATACTGGCAAGTTTGATGTATTAGTAGCCAACTAACGTTAGGTAGCTAGCTAACATACTGCTGTAATGATATGCTATGTGGTTCGTAAGGATAGGGTAGCTAGCAAATTGTCAGTCAACATAACATGAAAGTTAACTTATTTGAAAAGTCATTACTACATTTGTCATAATTAGTTAAAGCTATGAATTTGTAGCCGCTCCCGTTGGACTTCTATTTTCTGCCATTTTCTTCAAATCTGAAAACAATATGAAGCCATAACCATTTTCTGAAGAATTTCACTATGGGCCCTTAAAAGGACAGAAATATTGTCCACTGCTTGTAAACTTCGTATTTTGTCGAATGTAGTATGACATCCGGGAACTTTTGGCATACTAACTTTATCCATACTATGACCAATAAGCATACCATATACTCAATTTATGTCACAAATAGTATGGTTATTGCGGTTAGTATGAGTATTCGAACACAGCTAGAGTGCTTCCTGGTAGTCTTTAACAAATCTACTTTGAAACCATAGTATACACCTCACACACATGGTTATGGGCTATAAAAAAAATGTCAGATATAGAGTTTAAATGTATTCCATTTTTGTTTGCATTCCGATATTACACTTTATATACATCACAGAAGACTGAAAAATAACAAAACCGTTTGACATAGAAACACCGGTTTATTAATTATGAAAAAATATTAATACAATTCCACCCATGAGCCCACTAGTCATTTTACTGTAGGAAAGGGCTACCCATGACAAGGAGACCAACAGTTCCACTGAGATGCACCAGAAGACACATGGAGAAATGTACATTCAGATTGTAACAAACCAACCTATTTCTTCGCTTAAAGGGAAACATCACCATTTTTCAACTTCATATTCATCAACATATGTAAAATTTGGTGCGTTTCTATGTTTTGTAGTAAAAGGAAGATAAGTGTTTCATCGGTGTGCATCATGTAATTTTGACCAATTGCGAGGAAGCATTGCCTACTAATTGTTTACTAATTGCCTACTAATTGTTTACTAATTGGTTGATGATGTCATTGGAAACCCTTATCTTCCTATTTTTTACTACAAAATCCAGAAATGTGTCTTTCTCACATATGTGCTGGAGATGAGAGGAATATGATGTTGAAGATTTTTTTTTACATTTCCCTTTAATGTACATGTAGATACGACGCTTTCATCGGGAATACTGATCTTGCAGATGAGTCATTCCCGAAAGGTGCGATTGGTCATCATATCCCCAGGTGTATTGGATGTCACAAACTGCCACAAACCCTCCAGGTGCATTGTGGGTCACTCACCTGCTCTCCAGGGCCACATTGCTGCCCAGGACCCAGCTGTCCTGCAGCTGGACACATTCCGCTGCGCTCTGTAACTCAGCCACCAGGCCAGCCGAGGGGGGAGGGCTTGGGCTCCTCTGATTGGCCAGCGAGCCGCGGCTCAACGAAGTAATGGACGGGGGGTGTTTGTGGTGAGGGGGAGGGGCTGGTGGTAGAGGAGGCGGGCCTTGTTGACTCGACAGTTGGGCTCCTGTTCAAAGGGAAACAGAAATAGACTGTAAGCACATATGAGAACACCTGAATGTAAAACCAAAGAAGTATAGTACACCTGCTTGCCATTGCATTGGGTTGCTACTATCTTGCGGGGGAGCTGCTTGCAATAAACTGGTGATTGTGTTCTGTATAAAGCTGTGGTTATCTGACAAACCAAGAAAAGTAAATGCAACCTAAAATTGCTCTTCAAATGCATGAGATGCTATAGCAATAAAAAAATATTGATAATTATGGCAAACACCAACTGGCTGAATGTTGGGTTCTTTAACCCAGAAGGTCATTTATAGAGACAGCTGTTTCTTTATGGGAGCTTAACAGGATGTTTCACGTTTGATTACAGCCCGAAAAGACTCTCAAATAACTAATGACCAGAACATCCATTAGAGCGCTCAGAGAACAGGTTTTCCAATTTCACACAAAGCTGTGTAATTGGCCCCCGGAATGACACGTCGTGATTATCTATCCATCTTCAACGCTAAGAGGTAAACCTACAATGCTGACATTTCTGATTTGCTCCTGTAAATTCCAAATGGAGGTGGGTTTTTTAAGGGTTAGGGCAATCTTTGAGATAATTGAAAAAGTCAGGACTTTTCTTGAACTATGTCATCTGCAGTAACAGCATGCTTTGATAGGGTAAACAGCTGGATATGAATTTGGATTTTGGCACAATCCTTGTTACATGCTGGATGTCCTAATGGTCACCTAATGGTATGCGGATGTTTCTACTTGTCATTTCGCTGATGGCAGCCCTAGAGAAAGACCCAGAAACAATATGACAAGTTAAGGCCAGTAACATGGACCGTGCTGAAATAATATGACAAGAGTGAAGGCCAAAAATAACAACTTTGTTTGAAGGACATCATGCATTGTTTCAGTGAGGCTGCCTCTTTAGTGGCTATGCAAATTGTCCCTGTCAGTGTGCCTTTGGCTCTCGCTGCACACCTGTCAACACGAAGCAAACCTCCAGCAGCTGACAAACAACCCCTACGTCGCTTCCGCAAGGCTGAGGAAATGTATGCGTGTCATTCAGAAATAATTTTCTACAGGAATTATTTCTCAGCTGTATAATTCATTACGGACTCGGGGCCTATGGGAAGGGCAGGCAACAGTTGACATGACAGTGTCCTATTTCAGGGTTATAACCTATGTAGATATTGTTATAATACTGTGTGTACTGAGTCACATTATGAGTTAAATCAACATAGTCAAACTTTTCATGTAAAAGTAATACATTATTTATAAAAAAATGTTTTTAACCTTTATTTAACTAGGCAAGTCAGTTAAGAACAAATGATTATGTACAATGATGGCCTACAATGTTAGACGTTCCAGGAGGGAACATCCATAGCAGGGTGTAATACATGTTATTGTGTCTTCAAGGGGAAGGAGGGTTACCGACATGTTTTAATAGGGCACAGACACTTTTGTTCAGTTTCAAATTCCTCAAAACTCACCCAATGAATGGCATCAAACACATGTTCTAACATCAAACACAACATAAACAGCATGTGAAGTGACAACCATTTAACCATCTTAAAACGTACAATCCAAAACCCTTCAAAGTTACTTTTCAGATACTGAAATAATAATTTCATAAGCTTGTATGAATATTGCATAGTGTGAGCTGTGGGTGAAATGTCTGAAACATTGATCTGCTATGGTGACCCTGTAATGGTCTATTGTCTTTTGTCTAGAAATATCCTATGTTAGGAACAACACTACACTTTCAATGGTTTATAGTTAAGAAAAGTTTGATGTATTTCTACTAGTTAATGTTTATTGGACTTTTGAGTTAGGTTGAGATAAGCTTTACACAAATCCATTGTTATTACAATATTGTATGTATCATACTGTAGCAGCCCTTTCAACCAAATTGTATGTTAATGTAAATGATCAAAACATCTAATTTGAGCTCAATAAAATCTTGAAACTATGGAAATGCCTCTATCTTCATGAGTTCACCTTGTGGGGTCAAATGTAGATTAGCAAAGATATTGACTGGCTCATTGTACTGCCTCAAGGTTTAATGAAGACACAGATACAATTGGTTACAGTGGTTGTTGTCCCATCAAGTTACACACAGGATGACTATGTGGGAACATGATTACATTACATAATGAAATCATCTTCTTGTACTTGGATATTAGAATACTTGATAAATAAGATAACCCTTTACATACAAATTAGAACACTTCGACTTGGTAGAGTCCATCTGCATATCTCAATATATCTAAATCTAAATATCTAAGCATTTGAGATGCCATATTTTTTCACTATTTATCTTGCTTTGGTAATATATATTTCATGTATTGGGTGGCCAGATATATATGAAGTGGGAATTTCTGCACTTTCTAAACATTCACTTTATATAAATGTATTTGGTGCTGAGATAAAGGTCAACAGCTTTACATTAATTTAATAGATAGTAATTGCACATCTCATGTGATCTCCACACCTCATCAAGTCCAATGTCAACTGCACCGTGATGCTGGTAAGCAATCAAACCAATTGGCACCGGTGTGCTTCATCATTAATTGCCACCCATGCGTCAGTGAGTGTGGTGGGAGAGAGAGCGCCGTGCAAATGTTCTCGCATGTGCATGTGAGAGGATATGCACACGAATGCATGTGTTCAAGAGTGTGAAACAATGATTCTCTGAGACAGCTTGCCATTCTCTTACACCAAAACACAGGCAATTAACCTGATATTTTAAGAGCGAAGAGCCCTGGGATGAAACAGCTGTGTGTTTTCTGGGGCTATGATTTGAAATCAGATCAAGACAGATGCCTCCCTTCCATAACTCCTCAATGTCATCGTGTCATTGTCTCCGTCAGACGAGATGCTTTAATTAAAGGCCCTTTTTGATTCATGCTGCATGCTGGCTGCTGAAACGACAACCTCATTCAGATCTTAATGACGCCTGCGATATCTATCAAACACCGTGAAGCGTCTATGCTTTCACAATAATGTCTCTCAAAGCGGAATTCCCTTTGGTGCGTTTTTAATTCTTGGTTTTTAGAAGAATGTGTTTGCGCTTATTCATCAGGAACCCTTTTGGGAATTGGACCGACAGGTTTTTGCATCTCTTTGTGTCTTTGTGTGTTACTTTCCTTTCGACTCCCATCGTCACGTTGCACAATTTAGGATTACAATCAGTCAGTGAAAAAAGCAAGCGGTTTTAAGGTTTCGTTAAGAACATTACATTCTTAAAGACGATTACCATTAACCTCTACAAAATCCATCAGTACAGCTGCTGTTCGATGTCTGATCCATTCTCAACGGCTAAGAGTGCCTTGGCTGTTAGCTGGATTTGTCTTGATCTTTCTCTATCTTGCAATCCCTGGAAAGTCTGCTTCGATGGCTTTCTCAGGTATTCCCTCTTCTGAAATATCTCCTCATGATTAGTCCATTGGTTCTGAATACAGAGTACAATATTTGACACAGCACCAGGCGACAATTAAAAGCTGTTTTGCAGAACAACAACAATCTGAGGACTATAAGCTTGGACAGAATGGTAAAAGGCGTTTAAAAATGTGCAAAAACTGCAAAGGTCTTCAGACACGTAAGTGTCTATTAAGTGATGGAAGCAACTGATAATGGCTATGAAACAGCATTCACTTGGACTATTTAGTCCTTCACCATTATGAAAATTGTAGGATATCATCACCATTCCATTGAAAAAAATAAGAGCAGGAAGTTCCATTGTGTCAGTTCAGGGATCTTGATCCACCATTTCATAGCTAGTGAATAATTATGAACATCCCCAGCCTAGAATAATCTCTTTACAGAGTCTTCTGTTTTAGTCACTATGAGCACTATTGTGTCAATTATCACTTTTAAGTGTGTGATCAGGCTGCATGTATTACTATCCTGTCTCTGGTTGGACGATCGGTTAGCTTTAGCAGAGCTCTCTAGTGGAGGCGGCAGCTCAGACTCATATTGGATGGCCTAGGGGAGTGCAGTCAACCCTGCTGGGATACAGAACCATTAGAACCACCTTCCTGGTGACTTTTAGGAAATTCTTCAGCAAAGAGAAGGGTTGTATCTTTGAACTATAAGGGCCTGAGGTTCAGGGGAGCTCCTTTTGAATTCCCACAAACTTCCTCCTACCTTACCCTGTCAAACACACCAGCCCTCTCCTTACCCAGCTTCTCATCACATCAAAGAACTCTTACACCCCCCCCAATTCATCTCACTACAGAAGGCCAGGGTAACATTTCAATATGACATAATTATTAGTATGAGGGTGTAAAGAAAGATACTATAATGATTATAAACATGGTCATCATGATGAAATGTTGAACATTCAATAACATACTTCAGTAGGTCTCCCTGTCTCCCCGACGAAACATGACAACTTACAGATCACCAAAACAATCATCACTACTAGCTGTTGCTACAGACATGTATTGCAATTACAAGTTGTAGTTATTCATAAGTAGCTGGGATAAGCCAACTAGCAAGCTGTTAGTCTCATGTTGACAGCTATTATCTCAGTAACCATGTTTCCATCCACAGTTCTTATGCGAGTAAAGTCATACCGAATAACATAAAATCATGACAGCTGTGATGGAAACCGGACGTTTTGGAACAATGAATTATGTGAGAAATGGCAGTGGAAACACCTTACTGCGCAAATATTGATATAAAAACCATCATATTGAAGTAAACTTGGAGTCACGCGACAATATGGTGTAAGGTCTTTCCACTGCAACTCAGGAAAGCATGCAGTTGTTACGATCGTTTAGAGATGGATTGGACCACGATGCAGTGTGGTAAGCGTACATAATTTTATTAGATGAACAAGAAACAAAAATAACAACCTACAGCCGAACGTGACGCTATATACAGTAGAGAACGCAACTACACACAAACAAGATCCCACAAACCTAAGGTGGAAAAAGACTGCCTAAGTATGATCCCCAATCAGAGACAACGATAGACAGCTGTGTCACGATCGTCGTATGGAGTGGACCAAAGCGCAGCGTGGTGTGAATCCATTATTTTATTGAATGACGAAAAACACAAAGAACACTTTAAACAAAAACAACAAAACGAATGTGACACAGACTATAACCCACGAAATACCCAAAGAAGATGGCTGCCTAAATATGGTTCCCAATCAGAGACAAAGATAAACACCTGCCTCTAATTGAGAACCAATCTAGGCAACCATAGACCAACATAAAGACCTAGATGAAAACAACCCCATACATTTCCAAAAACCCTAAACAGTACAAACACCCTAGAAAAAACACATATCACCCATGTCACACCCTGGCGTGACAGTACCCCCCCACAAAGGTGTGGAGTCCGGCTGCAAAAACCTAATCTAAAGGGGGGATCCAGGTGGGCCTCTTTCACGGCGGCGGCTCGGGTGCTGGACGTGGACCCCACTCCACCATAGTCTTAGTCCGCTTTTGTGGCCTCCTAGGAACGGCGACCCTCGCCATCAACCTAAGACTGCCAACCCTACTAAAGGGCCCCACAAAACTGAGGGGCAGCTCCGGACTGAGGGGCAGCTCCAGACTGAGGGGCAGCTCGGGACTGAGGGGCAGCTCAGGACTGAAGGGTAGCTCAGGACTGAGGGGTAGCTCAGGACTGAGGGGTAGCTCAGGACTGAAGGGTAGCTCCGGACTGAGGGGCAGCTCTGGACTGAGGGACAGCTCCGGACTGAAGGGTAGCTCCGGACTGACTGACGGCTCTGGCAGCTCCTGGCTGGCTCACTGCTCTGGCAGCTCCTGGCTGGCTGACGGCTCTGGCAGCTCCTGGCTGGCTGATGGCTCTGGCAGTACCTGGCTGGCTAACGGCTCTGGCAGCTCCTGGCTGGCTGATGGCTCTGGCAGCTCCTGTCTGGCTGATGGCTCTGGCAGCTCCTGGCTGGCTGACGGCTCTGGCAGCTCCTTGCTGGCTGACGGCTCTTGCAGGTCCTGGCTGTCTGACGGCTCTGGCAGGTCCTGGCTGACTGACGGCTCAGGACAGACTGGTGGCTCTGACGGCTCAGGACAGACTGGCGGCTCTAGCAGCTCAGGACAGACGGGAGACTCTAGCAGCTCAGGACAGACGGGAGACTCTAGCAGCTCAGGACAGACGGGAGACTCTAGCAGCTCAGGACAGACGGGAGACTCTAGCAGCTCAGGACAGATGGGAGACTCTAGCAGCTCAGGACAGACGGGAGACTCTAGCAGCTCAGGACAGACGAGGCGCACTGTAGGCCTGGTGCGTGGTGCCGGCACTGGTGGTACTGGGCCGAGGACACGCACCTCAGTGCGAGTGCGGGGAGGAGGAACAGGGAGAACTAAGCTCTGGCGACGCACAGGAAGCCCGGTGCGGGGAGCTGCCACCGGAGGGCTGGTGCGTGGAGATGGCACCGGATAGACCGGACCAAGAAGGCGCACTGAAGATCTGGAGCACCGAGCCTGCCCAACCTTACCTGGTTGAATACTCCCCGTAGCCAGGCCAGTGCGGCGAGGTGGAATAGACCGCACTGGGCTAGACAATAACCCACGAAATACCCAAAGAAGATGGCTGCCTAAATATGGTTCCCAATCAGAGACAACAATAAACACCTAGATGAAACAACCCCATAAATCAAAAAAAAAACTAGACAGTACAAACACCCTAGAAAGAGACAAAAACACACATATCACCCATGTCACACCATGACCTAACCAAAATAATAAAGAAAACAAAGAATACTAAGGTCAGGGCTACCTCTGATTGGGAACCATACCCGGCCAACAAAGAAATAGAAAAACTAGAATGCCCACCCAAATCACACCCTGACCTAACCAAATAGAGTAATAAAAAGGCTCTTTAAGGTCAGGGCGTGACAGCAGTTTATTGGGCTACAGACTAAATAAGTTAAGAACTTTAGAGGGTGGTGAAAGTGCACAGTGATCTTGATGCTCCTTTCCAAAAAATATTGAGGTTATTATTCTGATCGATGCTTGACTGCCATTTGACAAATAATAATCTCATCATTGTAGACTAGCCTACCTGCACAGCCTACCCGCACTGTATCTGCAAAGTGTTGGCTAGAGCGCAGGTCCCAAGACAAGAGTCATTATGCACTGATTTTTATCTGCAACAAGTCCGTTCGGTGGAAACACACCACTGGTGGGAAAATGTGCATATTGTCTTTATGCGGATTTTAGAATATTCGCTTGAAAATCTGTCGCCAATTGGATGAAAAGATAGCTAGTGTCAGAAAATGTTTAAGATTATTTTAAAGGATAAATAAATAACAATGTTTTTCATCTTAGATTCAGATGATCCTAATAACCCTGCCATTCAACAGAGAAGAAGCATAACATGTGATGTGACACATGATGGACAGGAGATGGACAGGAGATGGACAGGAGATGAAAAACAGCTCTAGGTGTCATTACCCAAACATTAGACAGCCAATTTGTCCTGCCAGCATTACGGGCTCAACCAGGTGCCAAGACCTTTTCTTCATCAAAAAGACTGTCTTGACCTGGATAGGTAGTGCTATTAGTCAGTATGACTGCCTTGTGTTGTCATGGTGATGGGCAGACGGCAGCAGGAAATGAATCCTGGTTGAGAGTTGGGGCCTAGTGGAGGCTGGCAAAGGAGTGGCTCCAGAAATGATATTGATTGTAGCATTGCCCCTATTGAACATATTATATACTGTCGGTTTGTAAGGCTCATTGGTCAAACCTCCGCCACAGCATTATTTTCTGGTCGCTTCAAAATTACCCATTCAAAAAGGTATGAGGCTGCCTGCCTGGAATAGGTGAAGATACTTCAACTGTAAACACCTTCAAAACAATCAGTCATTTCTCTTTTCAAAAAAATGTTTTAGGCTCTAATGGCGTCCTCCAGTGTCTTTAGTGCTGCAATTCAACCCTGTCAGGTGGACTATTGATATGCCTCTTGTTCACTTAGGCCACACCTTCCAAATCACTTGAGCAAATGGAACCAGGAAAAACAGGCCATTTGGGGTTCTAATAGCTGTCACAATGGTTGCTATAATTGCATTTCCCGAGCGAAACACTGTTCAAAGGGATAGAGAAGAGACCTGTCAACAGTTAAAAAGGGGAAAGCATTCCCTTCACAAATAATGGAAAGTATTTTGTTTACAACTTGACATGTTTCCACTTTCAGCTGATTCATTTTTCTAATGGACTACGTAACAAAGGCACTCTTTAAATGAGCAATATGTGGACTGAAATACAGCTATAGGGCCTATAGAACGTCTACACCCCCTTGGATTTATATTAGTTGTGTTACAAAGTTCGATTAAAATGGATTTGTCATTTTTTGTCAAAGATCTTCACAAAATACTCAAAATACTCTATTTTTTTTGTATTAATGAAAAATAAAACACTAATGTACCTTGATTAGATAGTGTAAGTATTCATCCCCCTGAGTCAATACATGTTAGAAACACCTTTGGCAGTGATTACAGCTGTGTCTTCTTGGGTAAGTCTCATAAGTGCTTCACACACCTGTATTGTCCAATGTTTGCCCACTATTCTTTTCAAAATTCTTCAAGCTCTGTGGGGATTATGACTAGACAGCAATTGTTAAGTATTGGAATACATTTTCGAGCAGATTTATGTCAAAACTGTAACTTTGCCACTCAGGAACATTCACTGTTTTCTTGGTAAGCATATCCACTGTAGATTTGGCCTTGTGTTGTAGGTTATTGTCCAACTGAAAGGTGAATTCCTGAAGCAGGTTTTTCTCTAGGAGTTTGCCGTTTCTTTTCATTCTGAAAAACTCCCCAGCCTTTGCTGATGTCAAGTATATGTATACCATGATGCAGCCACCACCATGCTTGAAAATAAGGACGCAGTTACTCAGTGATGTGTTGTCTTGCATTTGCCCCAAACAGGGCTTTGCATTTAGGCCAAAAATGTACAGTTCAGAAGGACGACTGTATCTTTGATGTTTCTGAGTGGTGTAATAAATAATCCACAGCATAATTATAAACTTGACCATGCTTAAATAGATATTCAATGTCTGATTTGCTATTTCTACACATCTACCAATCACTGCCCTTCTATAAGAGGCTTTCGGATATTTGAAGCTGTGCTTGAAATTCAGTACTTGACTGAGGGACCTTAAAGATGTTGTACCTATGGGGGACAGAGGAAGGGGTAGGGGTTTAAAATAATGTCAACCCATTTTATTTCACACAGAGTGAGTCCATATAACTTATTATGTGATTTGTTAAGCCAAATTTGACTTCAGAACTAATTTAGGCTTGCCTAAAAAAAGGAGGGAATACTTATGCAACGACTATATTTTAGTTATAAAAAATAAATAACTTTCTTTTCACTTTGACATCATGGAGTATTTTACATTTACATTTACATTTAAGTCATTTAGCAGACGCTCTTATAGATTAATTACTGAAATCTATTTCAATCCCACTTTGTAACGCAACAACAACAAAAAAGATTCAAGGGAACGTAGACTTTCTATAGGCCCTGTACTTCCTCAGAAGAACCCAACAAATTGACTAACAATGGCATAGCTGCAATCGCTATCTACAGACAATGCTTCACTGCAAATCCTGAGACCAGCATTACTCTCTGCTTTAGAGATAAACGATGGCTCGGAGGTCGAGACATAATCTGACACCAGTGCTTCCAAAATAATATGATACCCCACTGTCCAGTATTATTCCCAGTTCTATTGTGACATTGTAGTGGCTGACATCCTGCTTTCTAAGGGAAGGTTTATAAGGCCAAGGCTATAAATTGATATCCTACCGTTACAGTGCTGTTTGACACAGACCAGGGCATTCTAGAATAATTCAAAGCCAAGGATATGGCTCTTCCAGGGGAGGCAGTTATTTTCCACAACATTGATCCTCTCCCCCACATTCATACACAAATGCACATGAATGCACACATCTAAGCACCATGAACACACACACCACAAGAACCCACCAACCAACCAGTTTGGACTTCCTGATGTTTTCCAATCTTTCTTCATACCATCTCTATCCCTATCCCTCTCTCCCTATCCCTCTATCCCTATCCCCCTCTCGCTCTCCCTATCCCCCTCTCCCTATCCCCCTCTCTCTATCCCTATCCCCCCTCTCCCTATCCCTCTCCCTCTCCCTCTCTCCCCATCCCTCTCTCCCTATCCCTGTATCCCTATCCCCCTCTCCCTCTCTCCCCCTCTCCCTCTCCCTCTCTCCCCATCCCTCTCTCCCTATCCCTCTATCCCTATCCCTCTCTCCCTATCCCTCTCTCCCTATCCCTCTATCCCTATCCCTCTATCCCTATCCCCCTCTCCCTATCCCTCTATCCCTATCCCTCTATCCCTATCCCTCTATCCCTATCCCCCTCTCCCTATCCCTCTATCCCTATCCCTCTATCCCTATCCCTCTATCCCTATCCCTCTATCCCTATCCCCTCTCCCTATCCCTCTATCCCTATCCCTCTATCCCTATCCCCCTCTCCCTATCCCTCTATCTCTATCCCTCTCTCCCTATCCCTCTCTCCCTATACCTCTCTCCCCATCCCTCTCTCCCTATCCCTCTCTCTATCCCCCTCTCCCTATCCCTCTCTCCCTATCCCTCTATCGCTATCCCTCTCTCCCTATCCCTCTATCCCTATCCCTCTCTCCCCATCCCTCTCTCCCTATCCCTCTATCCCTATCCCTCTCTCCCTATCCCTCTCTCCCCATCCCTCTCTCCCTATCCCTCTCTCCCCATCCCTCTCTCCCTATCCCCCTCTCTATCCCCCTCTCCCTATCCCTCTCTCCCTATCCCTCTATCGCTATCCCTCTCTCCCTATCCCTCTATCCCTATCCCTCTCTCCCCATCCCTCTCTCCCTATCCCTCTATCCCTATCCCTCTCTCCCTATCCCTCTCTCCCCATCCCTCTCTCCCTATCCCTCTATCCCTATCCCCCTCTCCCTATCCCTCTATCCCTATCCCTCTATCCCTATCCCCCTCTCCCTATCCCTCTATCTCTATCCCTCTCTCCCTATCCCTCTCTCCCTATACCTCTCTCCCCATCCCTCTCTCCCTATCCCTCTCTCTATCCCCCTCTCCCTATCCCTCTCTCCCTATCCCTCTATCGCTATCCCTCTCTCCCTATCCCTCTATCCCTATCCCTCTCTCCCCATCCCTCTCTCCCTATCCCTCTATCCCTATCCCTCTCTCCCTATCCCTCTCTCCCCATCCCTCTCTCCCTATCCCTCTATCCCTATCCCTCTATCCCTATCCCCCTCTCCCTATCCCTCTATCTCTATCCCTGTCTCCCTATCCCTCTCTCCCTATCCCTCTCTCCCTATCCCTCTCTCCCTATCCCTCTCTCCCCATCCCTCTCTCCCTATCCCTCTATCGCTATCCCTCTCTCCCTATCCCTCTATCCCTATCCCTCTCTCCCCATCCCTCTCTCCCTATCCCTCTATCCCTATCCCTCTCTCCCTATCCCTCTCTCCCCATCCCTCTCTCCCTATCCCTCTATCCCTATCCCTCTCTCCCTATCCCTCTCTCTATCCCCCTCTCCCTATCCCTCTCTCCCTATCCCTCTCTCCCTATCCCTCTATCCCTATCCCTCTCTCCCTATCCCTCTCTCCCTATCCCTCTCTCCCTATCCCTCTCTCCCCATCCCTCTCTCCCTATCCCTCTATCCCTATCCCTCTCTCCCTATCCCTCTATCCCTATCCCTCTCTCCCTATCCCTCTCTCTATCCCCCTCTCCCTATCCCTCTCTCCCTAACCCTCTCTCCCTATCCCCCTCTCAGCATCCCATGTACAGCAACCAGTGTACCCTCTAATGATCCAGCCTGCACAATCAGCACTATGATATGGCCCCAGGCTCCATGCAGAGGACACTGGCAGAGTCTTGAACATTGCATATGCTCAGGGCTAGAAAGTAAAATATGCAGTCTTGATTTGCTGAGGCAACTAAGCCAACTCCAAGTGCACAACATGATGCATAGAACCTTCCCGGTTGAAACATATGATCAAAGCTATTCGTTGTTTGGGGATTCTATCGATCAGTAAAAATATATAGAAATTGCTTGTTTGTTTGCTTCAGAGTACAGGAAGACTTAGCTGACCGTATCATTAAGCGGGCCTAGACACTTTCATACCAATTCTATTTTGAAACCAGGGAACATAACTGAAAACATTTTAATTTTAATTTTTTAAGTGATGGGGAGAGAAAAAAATCGATGGAGAACAATCTATAGGATGAAAATTACTCTATCTTTTTAAATAATGAGCCAACATGTTTACAGCACTTTTATTTCCATGACTGATCTAACTGGTTTTCTAATGCTCTCTCTTGTCTCTCTGCTGCAGACATATAGTGAGCAATATGTTTGGAACATAAAATTGCAGTAAAAGGACAGTATTCAATCGCAATATATAGAATCATGAGAATCACAATACATATTGTATCGGTGTATGTTGATAAATCGCATTTCTCCTGGCAATTCACAGCCCTAATTGTTATCAATGCATGGTGTATGCATCAACGTCAGATAAGTGCATGTATCTCAACTTTATTTGTATTTGAGATTTTGTCTTTGAGATTAATCCCGCACACAACACACTTATTGAAACCACCATCCACTTCATGAATACCTTCTGTGGCAGTAGTCGTTACTACCAAATTCATTAGTGAAATTGGCTGGTAAGTTAAGCTGCTGTGTAACAGCCCTTAATTCTGAAGAAACCTTTTTTTTCATTGGCTATTATGGTAACTCAATAGCAGGACCAGCCAGACTTACTGTCCTCCAAACGTGTCTAATGCAGTGGTAACTGACAACAGCAGACAGGCATCAACTGATCCAGCCTTGATTCACTGAAGACAAATCAGCCTAGGCGGTATCTGTCATGTATCAGACTAAACCTAACATTTCACTTTGTTTGGCAGCTATTGATTTTTCACCTTAATGTTGTCTCCAAGAGGCATCCATCCCACTCTTACATGTAAACCCTCCACTAGATTCCAGAGAATTGTGGATACAGCATAGGTTGTAGATACATGTTTTTCCTCATGTTAGTTTTGGTGGAGTCTAGGTCATTTTAAATCTGTGCTCATCACTTGAGTGTAAGGACTAAATACAAAATTACTAATTGATGAATCAGTTGAGAATATGGACTAATATATGAACTAAATAAAAACATTATACTGCAGATATTTTCATTGAACACCTAATGATACTATACCACTAGAGGAGCAGTAGTTCAGAACTGTTCGACAGGATTTGGACAATCTTCCAAACATGAGCTTCAAGTATTGCATGGATGGTCTTGCATGCACCACAAAGTCGTCAGGGTTAGGCTGTGGAGATTACATATTGTGCCTTTAAAAAGCTTTTCTATGAATTATAGCCAGAAGTGACTCTCAGTGGTATGGCCAGTTTACCTGCTGGTGCAGTAAAGCACATGTGTGGATGCTAGGAGAGTGCTAACAGAATAGGGATAGCGAGAATGATACAACAGACAAGCAAGTGGGCTGAAAACACTGCATTACATGTCCATGGCTTCCATACACTTACAGTGCTAATATGCAGAAACAACTTTTGGGTCAACAATGACATGAAGCATAATGACAGCCATTAGTTAGGAATCATACCGGTAGCCATTAGCTATGTATCATACCGGCAGTCATTAGCTATAAATCATACAGGCAGTCATTAGCTATGAATCATACAGGCAACTATTAGCTATGAATCATACCGGCAACTATTAGCTATGAATCATACCGACAGCCATTAGCTATGAATCATATCAACAGCCATTAGCTATGAATCATACCGGCAACAATTAGTTATGAATCACACCGGCAGCCATTAGCTATGAATAATACCGGCAGTCATTAGCTATTAATCATACTGGCAAATATTAGCTATTAATCATACCGGCAACTATTAGCTATGAATAATACCGGCAGCCATTAGATATGAATCATACCGGCAACTATTAGCTATGAATCTTACCGGCATCCATTAGCTATAAATCATACTGGCAGTCATTAGCTATGAATCATACAGGCAACTATTAGCTATGAATCATATCGACAGCCATTAGCTATGAATAATTTCAACAGACATTAGCTATGAATCATACCGGCAACAATTAGCTATGAATCATACCGGCAGTCATTAGCTATGAATAATACCGGCAGTCATTAGATATAAATCATACAGGCAGTCATTAGCTATTAATCATACTGGCAACTATTAGCTATGAATTATACCGGCAACTATTAGCTATGAATCATACCGACAGCCATTAGCTATGAATCGTACCGGCAGCCATTAGATATGAATAATACCGGCAACTATTAGCTATGAATCATACCGGCAGCCATTAGTTATGAATCACACCGGAGGTCATTAGCTATGAATCATACCGGCAGCCATTAGTTATGAATCACACCGGAGGTCATTAGCTATGAATCATACAGGCAACTACTGGCTGTGAATCATACCGACAGCCATTAGCTATGAATAATTTCACAGACATTAGCTATGAATCATACCGGCAACAATTAGCTATGAATCATACCGGCAACCATTAGCTATGAATCATACCAGCAGCCATTAGTTATGAATCACACCGGCAGCCATTAGCTATGAATAATACCGGCAGTCGTTAGCTATTAATCATACCGGCAACTATTAGCTATGAATCATACCAGCAGCCATTAGTTATGAATCACACCGGCAGCCATTAGCTATGAATAATACCGGCAGTCATTAGCTATTAATCATACCGGCAACTATTAGCTATGAATTATACCGGCAACTATTAGCTATGAATCATACCGACAGCCATTATCTATGAATCATACCGGCAGCCATTAGATATGAATCATACCGGCAGTCATTAGCTATGAATCAAACCGGAAGCTATTAGATATTAATTATACCGTCAGCCATTAGATATTAATCATACCGGCCGATATCTATTAACATTCTAGCAAACCATCTTCTCATCCTGGTGCATATCAAGTTCTGAACTACTCATAATACAGTATAATGGAGTCTTTTGAATTTGCCACAGGGCCGAGAAAGAGAAGGAGTATTTTCTAGACAACAGGTCACAACCTACTCACAACAATCCACTCCAGAACAAAAAATAAAACAGCACTTATTTCACCACTCATCCCACTTAATTTCTCTATCATTATACAGTGTAAGTGATTTATTTAAGACCATATTTGCAATTCAAGACACTATGCTAATCTTTCACTCAATCTACTCTTGTTTGCACCAATTAGATAAGGAAATCACATAATCAACAAGTGCTATTTCAAGTGAGCTATTACGATATGTCCTCTTCCTATTTCACCCACTAGCAGTGGGAGGTGAAGCCTGGGACATGTAGACACCCCTGCTGTGTTTCCTAAGACTGAAATATACTACTAATCTGAATATGGACTATTATGACAAAAATACACAATGGAAAGTGAGAAGAAAGCTCACAGGAGAAAAAGTGATTAGAGAAGATTAGAAAATTAGAAAATGGCCACATATGGTTCTGTGAAACGATCAGTTATCGGCTTCGAGAGGAGCAGCTGGAAGGTTCCTGGCAGAATACATACTGTATGGCTATAGGGTTTGTTATACTCTGTCAACAAAAGCTTTACTGATATAGTTGGAATTCCATAGCCAACACTCTAGAATCACTTCTTTGATCCAGAGGTTTAATTTGACCTTGACCAATAATGCCGACATAAGCTTTTTTCTAATGCCTTTTTAGCCACTTTTCCTGTATTTTTTGGGGAAAACTCCTGTCCGCTACTGTAGAGGAGTACAGGGTGTTGATAGCAGACATCTTTTTAACACAAGACTGAGCGAGCTAGGAGTGACAGGGGAGGAGGATCAACTAAAATGTATGGAACAACAACAGAACAGATAACGAACCAGGTTTAGAATGCTGTGGAGAGCAGAGATGCACCACACCTAGCCAGGTTTAGAATGCTGTGGAGAGCAGAGATGCACTACACCTAGCCAGGTTTAGAATGCTGTGGAGAGCAGAGATGCACTACACCTAGCCAGGTTTAGAATGCTGTGGAGAGCAGAGATGCACTACACCTAGCCAGGTTTAGAATGCTGTGGAGAGCAGAGATGCACCACACCTAGCCAGGTTTAGAATGCTGTGGAGAGCAGAGATGCACTACACCTAGCCAGGTTTAGAATGCTGTGGAGAGCAGAGATGCACTACACCTAGCCAGGTTTAGAATGCTGTGGAGAGCAGAGATGCACCACACCTAGCCAGGTTTAGAATGCTGTGGAGAGCAGAGATGCACCACACCTAGCCAGGTTTAGAATGCTGTGGAGAGCAGAGATGCACTACACCTAGCCAGGTTTAGAATGCTGTGGAGAGCAGAGATGCACTACACCTAGCCAGGTTTAGAATGCTGTGGAGAGCAGAGATGCACCACACCTAGCCAGGTTTAGAATGCTGTGGAGAGCAGAGATGCACCACACCTAGCCAGGTTTAGAATGCTGTGGAGAGCAGAGATGCACTACACCTAGCCAGGTTTAGAATGCTGTGGAGAGCAGAGATGCACTACACCTAGCCAGGTTTAGAATGCTGTGGAGAGCAGAGATGCACCACACCTAGCCAGGTTTAGAATGCTGCGGAGAGCAGAGATGCACCACACCTAGCCAGGTTTAGAATGCTGTGGAGAGCAGAGATGCACTACACCTAGCCAGGCTTAGAATGCTGAGGAGAGCAGAGATGCACTACACCTAGCCAGGTTTAGAATGCTGCGGAGAGCAGAGATGCACTACACCTAGCCAGGTTTAGAATGCTGCGGAGAGCAGAGATGCACTACACCTAGCCAGGTTTAGAATGCTGCGGAGAGCAGAGATGCACTACACCTAGCCAGGTTTAGAATGCTGTGGAGAGCAGAGATGCACTACACCTAGCCAGGTTTAGAATGCTGTGGAAAGCAGAGATGCACTACACCTAGCCAGGTTTAGAATGCTGTGGAGAGCAGAGATGCACTACACCTAGCCAGGTTTAGAATGCTGTGGAGAGCAGAGATGCACCACACCTAGCCAGGCTTAGAATGCTGAGGAGAGCAGAGATGCACTACACCTAGCCAGGTTTAGAATGCTGCGGAGAGCAGAGATGCACTACACCTAGCCAGGTTTAGAATGCTGCGGAGAGCAGAGATGCACTACACCTAGCCAGGTTTAGAATGCTGCGGAGAGCAGAGATGCACTACACCTAGCCAGGTTTAGAATGCTGCGGAGAGCAGAGATGCACTACACCTAGCCAGGTTTAGAATGCTGTGGAGAGCAGAGACGCACTACACCTAGCCAGGTTTAGAATGCTGTGGAGAGCAGAGATGCACTACACCTAGCCAGGTTTAGAATGCTGTGGAGAGCAGAGATGCACTACACCTAGCCAGGTTTAGAATGCTGTGGAGAGCAGAGATGCACTACACCTAGCCAGGTTTAGAATGCTGTGGAGAGCAGAGATGCACTACACCTAGCCAGGTTTAGAATGCTGTGGAGAGCAGAGATGCACTACACCTAGCCAGGTTTAGAATGCTGTGGAGAGCAGAGATGCACTACACCAAGACAGGTTCAGAATGCTATAGAGAGCGGAGATGCACCATACCTAGCCAGATTTAGAATGCTATGGAGAGCAGATATGCACTACACCTAGCAGAGGATGGTGAGTACTGATGTGACTGACAATATCTCCTCAATTCCGGCAGAAAGAAGTAAATAACATATGACCATAAGACCTGTTTTTCCGCAAGGCATAACTCAGTGCATCGAGGTCTATATTGGCTATAGATTAGGGCCAATAAAACTTATTTTATTGACAATATGTCATGTCTACATGATGAGGAGGATTGTTTGGAACGTTCATCTGGGTTAAGGCATTCAATACATGCAGGGTTAGTTGGAATGTTAATCTGGGTTAAGGCATTCAATACATGCAAGGTTTGTTGGAATGTTCATCTGGGTTAAGGCATTCAATACATGCAGGGTTAGTTGGAATGTTAATCTGGGTTAAGGCATTCAATACATGCAAGGTTTGTTGGAATGTTAATCTGGGTTAAGGCATTCAATACATGCAAGGTTTGTTGGAATGTTAATCTGGGTTAAGGTGTTCAATACATGCAGGGTTAGTTGGAATGTTAATCTGGGTTAAGGCATTCAATACATGCAAGGTTTGTTGGAATGTTAATCTGGGTTAAGGTGTTCAATACATGCAGGGTTAGTTGGAATGTTAATCTGGGTTAAGGCATTCAATACATGCAAGGTTTGTTGGAATGTTAATCTGGGTTAAGGTGTTCAATACATGTAGGGTTAGTTGGAACGTTCATCTGGGTTAAGGCATTCAATACATGCAGGGTTTGTTGGAATGTTAATCTGGGTTAAGGTGTTCAATACATGCAGGGTTAGTTGGAACGTTCATCTGGGTTAAGGCATTCAATACATGCAGGGTTAGTTGGAATGTTAATCTGGGTTAAGGCATTCAATACATGCAAGGTTTGTTGGAATGTTAATCTGGGTTAAGGTGTTCAATACATGCAGGGTTAGTTGGAACGTTCATCTGGGTTAAGGTGTTCAATACATGCAGGGTTAGTTGGAATGTTAATCTGGGTTAAGGTGTTCAATACATGCAGGGTTAGTTGGAATGTTAATCTGGGTTAAGGTGTTCAATACATGCAGGGTTAGTTGGAATGTTAATCTGTGTTAAGGACTTCAATACATGCAGGGTTGGTTGGAATGTTAATCTGGGTTAAGGTGTTCAATACATGCAGGGTTAGTTGGAATGTTAATCTGTGTTAAGGACTTCAATACATGCAGGGTTGGTTGGAATGTTAATCTGGGTTAAGGTGTTCAATACATGCAGGGTTAGTTGGAATGTTAATCTGTGTTAAGGACTTCAATACATGCAGGGTTGGTTGGAATGTTAATCTGGGTTAAGGTGTTCAATACATGCAGGGTTAGTTGGAATGTTAATCTGTGTTAAGGACTTCAATACATGCAGGGTTAGTTGGAATGTTAATCTGGGTTAAGGTGTTCAATACATGCAGGGTTGGTTGGTATGTTAATCTGTGTTAAGGACTTCAATACATGCAGAGTTGGTTGGAATGTTAATCTGTGTTAAGGACTTCAATACATTGCTAACAATATCAGGCAAGAGTGTCTGATATCCCTCTCTTTCTGCATGATCACAATTCCTTCTCTTTGAATTTTTGTTATTCAAAGGGAGACGGAGGTATTCGTAGAAAAAATAATGCAAACATAGCCATTTTGTTGAACTAATAAGGCAACAATTATTATAGAATGCCTCTGGTTTCTCCTCTGTGTGGAGGTTACCACACAGTAGCAAGGCTACACTATGTGCCATACCACCATCAGCATTCCTTTAAACCATGTACGGAGCTAGCAGTAGTTAAATGGGGAGCACGCTGGCTCGTGCTGGGAACGCATGTTGCTCTTTGAGAGCGACGTAATGACTGCTATCAATCTCCTCCGCTTCATGTCATGTTAGAGAACTATCAGGGAGGAGAGCTGGCAAGGAGAATGGTAGAGCGCTGCAAGACATCCTCCAAAGCGGCTGTGGCGATGCATTAATCACTTTGGAGCTGGGTGTCCAAACTAAAAAGTGTCAGGGTAAGAAGTAAAACCAACATAGAGATGCTAAAGTATGCCTGGAGAGGAATCCTGTCTGCTGTCTGCTCCTGGCTAACTGGCCACCAACAGTCCCTCTTTCTCTGCCTCATCACATTGCAGCTCCCTGATTTGAATTTGTACATTCGTTCAGACAGTGCTGTACAGATATCAGAGACTAAAATGTTAATTTCACTTGCAGCAACTCTATTCTCGTCTCTCTCAAAGCAAAGCAAACAGAAAAGAAAGCATGTATACATATGGGGATGCATCTGCAATAAGATGAACAATCAGCTGTGACTACAGTAGGTATATCAAAGTCCTGCTTTGATACAGTTCTCTGATATAATGGAAATAACTAACATAATTGGATATATCGTTTTTCTAGTACCTAGACTCAGTATACTGTATATCATATTAGATTACATTTCAGCATTACCTATTAATATACAATTGTTTCCAAAATTATTGGCACCCTTGACAAAAATGAGTAAAAAAGACTACATAAAATAAATAATTCAAATACTGAGATATATTGTATGCTCCCAAAAATGTTGAAATTATATTATGTTATACTAATACAATTTCTCAGAGAAAGAGATTTTGTTTAAGAAGTAATATTGTTCTATTTAAAAAAAAATATATAGGAGTTAAAGTTATTGGCACCCCTGTTTTCAATACCTTTCAAAACCTCACCTTGCGAGGATAATGGCAAAGAGCCTTTTTCAAAAATGTTTTATGGGATTGTTTTATGGGATTGGAGCCCTATAATGTCAAAGATCCACCACCATATTTTACAGTAGGTATGGGGTTCTTTTCGGCATATGCATCTTTCTTCGACGCCAAACCCACCACTGGTGTGCGTGGCCAAAGAGCTCTATTGCAATGTCATCCAGCAAATGTAAATGCTTGGATTCTGTATGGGTTCTGTACGGAGGAATGGTCTAAGATCCTTCCCAAAGTGTTCTCCACTCTCAGAAAACATTTTAGAAAAAGACTCACTGTTGTTAACCTTGCAAGGGGAGGGTGATAGAGTATTGAAAACAGGGGTGCCAATTATTTTGACCTTTTTTGAGAGAAAAACTAAATCTCTTTCTCTGCGTAATTCTATTAGAATAAAATAATAATAATAATATATATATATATATATATATATATAATAAAAAATAAAATAAAAATTGAAATACAATATAGCTCAGTATTTGAATGATTTATTTTATGCAGTCATTATTTCTCATCTTTATCAAGGGTGCCAATAATTTGGGACCTGACATGAATGTACCCTATATACAGTATATGCAGTATTTAACCCATTAAAGCCCATCAATTGAAGCTGGCAGTAGTTGAAGGTTGCATGGTGCTAGCTGCAAGTTGCTACAAATACCCTCTCTGGGGGAGGTAAACAGATCTACAGGCATAACTTTCTCTCGCTCTCGGTCTACTATAGCAACACACATCACAGTCAAGTGGTTTATGATGCCTGCCATCAAAATAATGAATAATCTGCCACTTGCAGTAATCCTCCGGTAGAGCAAGCCCATTAATAGCACGGCATCCAGACATAAAACACTAGAGTTCCCTATTCACCTTTCAAAACACAATGCATTTTCCTTAAAAAACGTGAACATTGCCACCACTGGTATTGCAAGTCAAGGAAATGTACTGTACACAGGTTTACGGAACATGATTCGTTTCAAGTGTTGAATGATTTTGATAATTCAATGTGTTAACCGCTATATCTGGGTCGGGAGTTTAAAGTTTGATCTGCATCCATTTGAAGACAACATCAAAGGTGGGGTAAGCCAACTATTTCAAAAAGTGTCAAGAGCTCACTGAAAAGGTACAGAAATAGAGAAAGACACCTCTGGGCTTCATGTGATAGATGATAGAAGAGATAGAGAGAGGGGGAGATAGATAGAGATATAAAGAGAGAGAGTAGAAAGACAGTCACTGAGAATCACAAATACAGAGAGAGAGAGAGAGAGAGAAAGAGAGAGAGAGAGAGAGAGAGAGAGAGAGAGAGAGAGAGAGAGAGAGAGAGAGAGAGAGAGAGAGAGAGAGAGAGAGATTGAAGAAAGTGTAAGGTGCAAATGACAGACAGAGAGCTAGAGAGAGAAACAGAGAGAGAGAGAGAGCTAGTGAGAGAGAGAGAGGGAGAGAGAGATGAATGAAAGAGAGAGAGAGAGAGCTAGAGAGAGAGAGAGAAAGAGAGAGAGACGGGAATGAAAGAGAGAGAGAGCTAGAGAGAGAGAGAGAGAGAGAGAGAGAGAGAGAGAGGGGTGAAAGTGAGAGAGTATATAAAAGGTAGTGTTAATTAGACAGAATGTTTGCCCTCTCCCAGGAACTCCTTCATGTTAGGCCAGAGAAAAACTGAAGCAGATGAATCTGAGAAGAAATATCTGCTTAAGTGGCCTTTTATAGATGGATCAAAGGCTTCTCCTGCCCCCCCCAAATCCCGTGTCCCTGAATGATGCAAAGGGTACAGGCGGGTGTGAGGGGGTGCCAGTGATATCTGACGTCTCCTATTGTCTGCTGATGTGTTGACAGGTGTGGCATTTGGGATGCAATGTTGGACATGCCTTTCAGTGGCTAGCCCTCAGCCAATTACCAGATAAAGGAAACATCCCAATGCAATACGCTATAAAGGGCTGTGTGAAAATATTGATTTTATGTGTACATAGGACTTGATGTTAAGAATTAGGTCTTGAAATGCAATATTAAATGTTGAACAAATTGAAATGAGTAAAACAATCAGTATCTAGCTCATTTTATAGATATTTTAAATATGTTTATTTTTTATTTTTTTAAATGCAAACCAAGGTGTAAATATCAAAGAACATGAACTTAAAAAAAATAAAAAATAACATTGAATCAAATAGGTGTCAAGTGTTAAAATGTGGTTGGAATTTACAATGTAAAATATAAATTATCATAAAAATGATGAGAAATACATAACACAGTAATTAATAACAGTTAAACAGTATATATAAACAAACATATAGTGATCTCTCCCCTAAAATAGTTCAGTGAAGGGCTACTGGAGCCATTGATGTTTGAAGTGAAGTAGCTAAAGAGAGCATTGAAACCAACGGGGATCGCTGGTGTCACCAATAATCCTTGACCATATGATGAAAGAGTATTTTCAAATGATTTCATGGAGAGAAATACTGATACACATAATTATAATGATGAAACTATACAACATAACAGTTAGTAAGGACCCCGTGGGACAATAATATGGTGTCAATGTTTCTTATGGTGCCCATCATGCCAAACACTAAATTGTGTAAACTGAATTTACCAATTGCTCTGCATAGGTGATGAAACACAAAACGGCACCATTTATATTACTGAATCACATCATACAGTATCATAACATCAAAAAATTGTTCGGAATAAACATAACATTGTATTATGGTTCCATAAGAGATAGGACCATTTCTTTGATTAAAAAAAACATTGCTGTGGATTTCATAATTTTACATTTAAGTACACTATTTAGCTCCCATTAATTAACTTAAATCTCAACCAGCATTAAAGGCACAAACTGTAACTTTCATGTCCAGTTAATAGTTTGGCCTCTACGTATTTTACAAACTGTGTGGGTGTGTCTTGGAACATTCAACTGCCATTGGGTGATTTGGATGCTGTAGTAACCACATCCAGAACCAGCCTCCTTTGGTTTGGGGGGCACTTACAACAGAATTCCAATATCATGGAAATGTGAGTCACAGTTACATTTGTCAAGTCCCACCTCCACAATCAACAATCAGGTGCAGGGGAAGCACTTTTGACCGGAAATTGAAGTTAGAGATAGTGCCTTTAGGACATGAACTGATATCACAGTTAACACTAGAAACAGCAACACAAATAATTTGAAATAATGAATAATTAAAGTGCACAATATAAATGGGCATCATGGGTATTATAGGAATGCTGGGATAAAACAATACATACTGTATACGAACATCAATATAATGAAAAATCATCTGAATTGTTGGCCACTAATAAAATGAATATATCTGATAAATGAGGAAATGGATATATCAAGTGTAATTAATCATATCCTTCTTATTCAGGTAGCAGCTAAAAATACAGCTACCTTGGCGCACCACTCGCCTTCTGGCCTTGGCAATAAATCATAGCCGTAGCTCCACAGCGATACCTCATATGATGCAATACCCACAGAGAAAAGCTTGTTGAGTTTACCCACTTGCATTTATCTGTCACTTGTAAATATATGTGAATAGCAACTGTATGACCTGGTGTGACACCTGAGCGTATTCCTCTGTGATGCATCTCTACTGCTTATTGTTGGTTGCCACTTGCTACATACCTATTACTCGGTCTTCACAACTTGTGCTCTGCTAAGGTCTTCAATATGTCACTGTCTCCAAGGCCATGACGTAGCCCCCACAATGGTTAAGACCCAGGAAGCAGTACCTACCGTCAAGACCTGATTTGTAATAGCCATTACCAATACACATTGGGTGGCAGGTAGCCTAGCGGTTAGAGCGTTAGGCCAGTCACCGAAAGGTGGCTAGTTCAAATACCCAACAAGGTGAAAAATCATTGATGCTCCAGGGGCGCCAAACTACTATGACTGACCCTGTAAAACAACACATTTCACTGAACCTATCCAGTGTATGTGACAATAAGACATAATTATTTTTTCATTGGCAATGTGCAGAGAACCATACGAATAGCTGGCCAAATAATACCCATTATCCAACCCTCCCAATAATGCATAATTCCAATTCCATACTAACCCATTCCCAATTTAACTTAGCTGTTTTTCATTGTTAGAGCACAGGCCATCAAATCTTCTGATGAATTCCATGAGAACATGCATCACTCTGAATATCGCCCATTGAATAGTAGGCTACAACAGAGCCTGCTGTTTTCCCACAAAACATCTGCTAAAAATGTTGCTGGGCAAGTGTACAGTAACTGGATTCCATGCTGCAATCTGTTTCCAATTTACTTGCAATGTAAATATTTCCAAAAGACATAGGTCTTGCCAAGTGCAAACAATTGAGAATTATCAAAAGCTGGTGTCTGGTATTGTTAGGCATCAGGCATATTTTTAGACAATAATAAACATTGAGTCTCCACAACTTGAAAGAATTGAGAGGGGTATACTGTGCTGCAGTCCTAATAAGGCCCAAGCAAATTGTAGAACAGTTACATTCACATGCATGCTGACAAGATATGCATGCCTTTTATAAATTAACCCGTATATTGCACCACATGAGTTAAGAATTGCTATTTTCTTGCATAACCTGTGGCCAACAAATTAATAAAGATTGTGGAGAATAAATAAATCTAAGCCTACAAAGTACCTACAAAAGTTACCTTTGGCAATGCCTGTGGCTATTCCCTCAAGAGATCCTAACGAGCTTCACTTCTTAGATAGTGTTTCTGTTTTTGTAGCGGCTGTGCAAATGCCCTGTATATCCTCGTCGCCCAGTCTTGATAGATACTACAGTCACACAGTGGACTGGAACGCTATCGCATTCAGTCGCTTGCTGCCACAAGGGTTAAAGCATACTGGATTAGGAAGTCACACACACGCACGCACGCACACACACACACACACACACACACACACACACACACACACACACACACACACACACACACACACACACACACACACACACACACACACACACACACACACACACACACACACACACACACACACACACACACACACACACACACACACACACACAGGAATCGTTCTAGTTGCCAACCTCCCCTGCCACCTTCACTCTCTCTCCCTCTCCTTTCTTCTCCTCGATTTATCTTTCGTTCTCCTCCTCTACGTGAAGCGGTAGACAGAGTGCTGGACACCACTCTATCACGGATCGTGTTACGCTGTCTGGCACTAGCTGCACTCTCAGACGATAGGCTGAGCGTTGTGTGTGTGTGTGTGTTTACCCTGCATAAGTGGAGGGGAAGAAAGGGACGGAAAGGAGAGAGGGGATGGAGACTGCCACCAGCTCAACCGGGGGGGAAACACACCTCCAAGACATCTCGACAGGTGACAGACATATGGTACATTGACACAATAGAGAAACAGTGAAATGAATTCACATGTGGGACTGTGTGGTAGTTCTGTCACTCAAGTGGTCCTGACCTAAAAGTTGCCACCTTATTCCTGTTTAAACACTGTTTTGATATGAACTTATCCATCAGGGTGACATCACTGTTGTAATAGCCTTCATGTTTTCTCCTCAATTAAATAATAAGGTTAGATGTTTCATTGTCCTAATGTGTGCTAATTATACCATGAGAAGTTATTGCAAATCAATACAAATACTAAAGTGCTGAAATGTACATGTACACACACAAACAATATCAATGATTTAATTTGTATTATAATGAACACAAGCTTCTGAAAAAGACTAAGAGACCTTGGTCTCAGCATTACTCCCTGTCAAGATAAAGGTTACATTATCATGGATTACGTTTGAGTGCATTTTCTGAGGAAACGAAAACAATTCCTTCCTATCATGAAAAAGCACAATACATTAAAGATGGTCAAATGCATACATTTTACTCTTTATTTTTCAATAAGAACAGTCTACATAGACTTTGATTAAATCATGTTAAATCATATCAAAATAATAGTCTGAGTATATATGTCTCCTTGATTTTGGATGTCACTTGAGAGCCTTGACAAAATAGAATATTAATGTGACTTTGTACGTGATATATTTCATAAGTACTGTATATCACATGGTTAAATTAATATTGTTTATTTTACTTTTTCCATGCCATGAAGGGGACATACATTGTCTTCATTATCCTCTCAATAGGCTGTGAAATGTACTTGGGAATGTTTATAATTGTCACTTTAATATCATTTAAAAAAAATAAAAACCGTCAAAGTAACTTCTGCATGAAATTTTTTTGAGAAATCAAGGAATTAAATTGTGCTTTAAAGGCACATTTGGTAGTTCATATTTTTATTTAGTGGGAACCTAAATATTTTTTATGTGTTTTTTTAGGGCTGAGGGGGAGTTTTTTTATGTTTAAAATACAAGAAGGAAAGGAACGGGTGCCCAGATGTGCAACCACAGCTGAGAGAAAATTACAGAGTGTGCCTTTAACACCCCTGTCAAGGGCATATTTTAAATTAATAAAATAGATTGGCATTGTGTCTTCAATTCAATGGTCTATTCCTTGAAAAATACTAAAATATAACAAATAGAGAAAATCTATTTGCAATAAATTGAGAAAACCCTCTCTTTTACTCTTGCAAATATGTGTGGTTGATTGAAAGATAATGGTTATGGTCTAGATTCCATTGTTGCTATGAGCACTTCAGTAGTAAACCTATGCATATCCTTGGCCCAACGGCAAACACTAATGCATTAAATATGGTTTTCGAATATTTCATGGTCTGATGACAAACTATTCGATTCAACACTAAGAAATGCATAATGTTATATTGATCTGGAATGCATAATGTAAAAACATGTCACAACAAGCAAGCCAAAATGGTTGCCTGAAGTGTTAAATGGTGCACTATCGATATCGTAATTATTGGACATGTGCAATCGGGACTGAATCAAAGTCAAGGAATGAATTCCCCCTTGTTGTTCTGGTTTAATGTAGTTGTAGGTCATTTTTCGGCCAATGCTGTAGCCTATTTGCACAAGGAAGAATACATTTCAAAGATTTGTTTTAATGTATGTGTTCATGTGTTACGGTCAAGCATACCTTTAATATATTTTTGGCTAGAAGATTGAAAAAATGAATTATACCTGATTATATTCATAGCTCATAAAAATATATTGTGCATGTCATTATTCATGATAATTAATCATGTACAAGAGCTGGATAATATTGTGCCATCAGCGATCCTTCACTAATAACTTTAAATGGATTGAACTGATGAAACTTATTTGAAGACGCGTTTGAAAAAACGTAGGCCTATTTTAGCATATTGCTTGAAGTACGGCGCTAAAGGTAGAAGTTTCTTCTATACACAGACCTAGGATCAGATTACCCAACCCAAATATTAACATGAACCATTAGGAGAATAAAGATATACAACCCTGGACCAGCGGTTAGAGGCCATTTCTACCGAATCCTCGACCTGTGTCAGGAAGACAGCATGAACTCACTAAGCATGTCAGTGGTGAGTATCTGCACTGAGTATGGCTCCTCTCCAATTTGTGTCATCTAAGTGTCCCACTGATCCACATTATACAGTATTGAGTGCCCCAAATTAATCTGCTCTGTTCATTATCTATCCTCAAAAAAGGTATTTGGGACATATGACAAGAACCTTTCCAAATGGGGCCTTATATTCGTCATATAAAAACTCCCAGGGTCATTGTTTATTTCCGTTCTTTTCACATAACAGTTGTCCTGTGTGTGATTCCCCTCATTGGATGGTTAAGGAATATTAAATGGGTCAAAGGCATGTGTAAGTCCATGTCTAGGTCCCTCAGGACCCTGTTCTATGTAAATATCCATACAATACATCACATTATGTATCATTGACCTATCACGTTAACATGTATCACTGACATAGGTCATGCAGTAGAGATATTAACAATACTGCCAAATTATATCATATTTCAAAGCAACAATTGTATGTGTATGTTAAGGCTACCCTGTCTTCAAGTGACTGATGGGGATATAATGACTAGTCCTACAGTAAGAGCACTTAGTTAGAGGACATTGAATAATTGGGAGGAAGAGGTGGTGGGCTTGTGCCTTGATAATTCGTCTGGAGAATAAATGTAACTCTGTCTAAAATGTCTTGCCTTTGACAGTCACCCGCAGCTGTTGATCCATCCTCTGTCAAAACAGGCTTACCTCCAAAGCCCTTGGATAAACAGCCACCTATACAGCCAAGTAGCTTGCTTTCACAATAGCTGTATGTACAAAGACAGAAAAAAAGGTGTTTCTGCACTGGCGAATATACTGCAATGAATTTGGAGTAAACAACCAGAAACCAACATGCATTGTCCTACTTACCGTCCCTCATTCTGAAAGCAGAAGAGAGCCGGGGGAGAATTAATACAAATGGTGGGTATGACAGGTGTTCACTCTGGGTTCTGGAGTTTGGAATTTGACATGCAGAGTGCGTCTGTTGCAGACGCTGATGTTTTCTATGAATAGACAGCGAGAAAGACTGAGGGGGACGCCTCAGTGCTGTTCTGGTTCTTTGGTGTTTCCTCCTCCAGCTGCCCTTTACAATATGGATTATGTGGCCAGGCAGTGGCCAGGGCTGCTCTATGGGGGGGCTGGGGAGGGTGCCCGACTCCTGCGGACTCCCCGCAGAGACCCCTATGTGAGGGGGACGCTGAAACTAGCAGGCCGCACTCATTGCGATCCTGCAGACAGACGCTTCTCACACTAGCCCATACGCTAGCATGTGAAAGAGAGGTAGCGAAAAGAAGAGGGTGAAAGATAATGGGAGGGAGGGGGCCACAGACTCAGAGTCAAAGCAGAACATAAAATGGGTTCGCAGCGAAAGCTGTCTGCTATCACCAATCATGCTAATCCACAAACTGTTGCCCTGTAAAAAAGAACAAAATGAAACTCCCAGTGGTTGCAGCTATTGCCGATTTACCGTCCAAACAGTCGGGTGTAACAATAACGGTCAGATGTGACAGCTACGCTGCAGCGCGGCCCCACCGACTGAAGCTAACATGAGGTCCAGGCATTAAGTGCCAGCTCAGACACAAAGGTCTGAACAGTATGGCGCTGAGGCTGGGGCCGCTAGCGCGGCGTTGCTAAATGGAGCAGGTGATTTCCTATCTCCTCCGGTGCCCTGAGGCACAGCCAATCACGACCGGGGAACTGTGGCCCGAACAAGACGAAAGGAGAGGAGGGAGGAGAGGGACCGGGAGTCTGAGAGAATGCATTATTCACACGTACTGCTACGGCACGAAGACCTCGACAAAGGGAAGGCCTCCGGAAACATTGACTTGTTTCCGATCCATTATTGATGGCAACAGCACACCCCGTACCTTTCCCTGATTCTCTATTCCCTTAATAAAGGCTATTTCCAGTAAAGTAATTCACCGTGCCGAAAATGCTCAATAATATTGAAGCAGTATTTCTTCCAAATTGAAAACGTTTGCATGAAAGCTCCAGGGACACACACTGTAATGTTATAAATAAGTATATTGTGTAGTCAATTATTTTACGTTTCTGTTTCCACTGGTATTTCAATAGCTAACTGGAATTAAATAGATTTTTCTCCCCAACTTGGGATACATGGACGTCACTCGAACCTCGTACATCACGAGATAGTACAAGTCATGGGTCCCATTACCAAATACCATGTTATGAATGTTATATATATTCCGAATGCTATTGCAATGACAACCTTTGACAGTGAGCCAAATTAGGAAATGCACATCCAAGACTGTTGACCACCAAATATGTATGAACCCACTGGAGGAAATCGCTCCCTGGCTTTCAACTTGAAGACAATTGCTTCACATTTCATGGCGTCCAATCCTAGATTATTACCAGGCACACTTCAAAGATTTCCCCTCAATCTCCCAGGGAAACACAATCAATCTGCTCAGTATGCATGGCCGGGACAGTCGGTCATGTTCCCTTTGAGGATCACCACGTCTCTGACTGATCTGCAGTCGATCCCCAGATTGTGGCTAATCATCATTACCGGCTGCTGAAACAATGACTTTCCTTCCATCCATGGAGCTTCAGGAAGGACCCTGGGGATCTAGTTTTTGTAATGGTAGCTTAGGGCTTGAGTCTGGATTTATAGGAATTAAGGGGGACTTGGACCTAACCAAATGTGTACTCTGGTTGCCCAATCAACTAATTATAGCTTTTAGTGTAAATATATCCAGCCAAATATGTAGCCACTCTATGTAGCTACTACAGTTCAATATTGACTAAGAAATATGTTTTAGTTAGCTAAGCACAATCAGAGGATGCATGATTCAAATATACTAGATGGAGGAGAATTTATGACCACAGCATATTACAAGAAGGGAAGGCAAAATATAGAGGTATGAGAGGACAGTTAGACACATCATTGGACACAATTCGTAAAAAACGGATGCCAGATTATGAGAAATGACTCGTTCCATGCAGTGCTTAAAGGTTAGGTCTCCATTACACAGAGAGCCAAATGTCAGCAGTATCCCCTGAAAGAGTGGACTCCAATATTAATGGAGAGTCCAGGGAATCGGGGAATAGGCTTTCCCCTCCCTGAATTTCCCCTCTTTCCAGACATTAATTTAGTTGTCAACCAACACCTGGTGCATGTAACACGTACAACTACAAACTAAATGATGGAGTGAGTATGGCCCTCCCTGATATTCAGTCAGTGTTTCTAAATGAATGTTACTCACACACAGGACTGGGATAATGGAATATCAACATTACTCACACACAGAACTGCGATAATGGAATAGCAACAGACTAGTGCTGGCGAAATGCAGAGTAGTTCGCTTCTGCACAACTGAAGTTGTCTCCCTGGTGGCATTAGCATATTGCCACATTTTCTTGCTAATATCGCACTCTTGTTTTGCCTCTTAGCTGCCTCTACTACCGTGTCCCCACAGTCTCAAATGAAGTGTACATTCAGCAGCATAAAAGTATTGGATAACACTTTATTTGTAGATGCTCCATCAGTAACATTTTAAATAACTATCTACTAATCCAAACAAGCATCTACATATGGACTATCTGGATTATCCAAATAAGTGGGACCAATTATTGTTATCTGGATAAAGAGTATGAGAAACTTCAAGTGCAGAAAGGCTACTTGCACTTAGATAACCAACTCATAGTATATTTGCTTGTTCATGTTTAGAAGGGCGTTAATAACAGCTTTAATTTTACAAGATCGATAACAACTGCTTTCATCTTACAATGTCGTTACAACTGCTTTCATCTTTCAAGGACATTATCAACTGCTTACCTCTTACAAGGGTGTTAACAACTGCTTTCATCTCATAAGGACATTAATAACTGCTTTCATCTTACAATGTCGTTACAACTGCTTTCATCTTTCAAGGACATTAACAACTGCTTACCTCATACAAGGGTGTTAACAACTGCTTTCATCTCATAAGGACATTAACAACTGCTTTTATGTTACAAGGACATTAACAACTGCTTACCTCTTACAAGGGCGTTAACAACTGCTTTCACCTTACGTAATTAACAACTGCTTTCATCCAACAATAACATTAACAACTGCTTTCATCTTACAAGCGCGTTAACAACTTCTTTCATCTTACGTAATTAACAACTGCTTTCATCTTATAAGGTCATTAACAACTGCATTCATCTTACAAGGTTGTTAACAACTGCTTTCATTTACACGCAAAAAGTGCAATTACTCCAGTAGGCTTGGGCGGTATACTATACATATACCATATACATACCATATATACATACCATATACAGTACATACCATACACATACCATATATGTCACGCTCTGATCTTCATTTCTCTATTTGGTTAGGTCAGGGTGTGATTGGGGTGGGCATTCTAGGTTTTCTGTTTCTATGTTGGTGTGTTTGATTCCCAATCGAGGGCAGCTGTCTATAGTTGTCTCTGATTGGGAATCAGATATAAGTTGTCAGTTTCCTTTTGGGTTTTGTGGGATATTGTCTTTGTTTGTTGCTTTATGCACGACTAGCTTTACGTTCGGTTTGTGTTCATAGTTTTTTTTTCCCGGTGTTACATTTTCAAATAAAGAGAGAATGTACGCCTACCACACAGCACCTTGGTCCGGTCATTTATCATCCTTTGATGAGCGTAATAATATATACATACCATAAACATACCATACGCATTCCACGTATACATAACATATACACTACCGGTCAAAAGATTGGTGGAAATCTGTCCTTTAGTCTGGAGTCCAAATTGGAGATTTTTGGTTCGAACCCCTGTGTCTTTGTGAGACATGGTGTGGGTGAACGGATGATCTCCGCATGTGTATTTCCCACCGTAAAGCATGGAGGAGGAGGTGAGATGGTGTGGGGGTGCTGTGCTGTCAGACACTGTCTGTGATCTATTTAGAAGGCACACTTAACCTTTTCATAGCTGAGTTCCAAATATTTTTAACGGTTGCCCCAGTGTGAGTTTTTTTATGCACATGAGATGTTGGAATGTGATTATTACGCAAAAGTATATTTAATTCTCGCTGCCCTTAAACCAAGGCACACAGCCTGTTTTTATTTATAGGCTGTTTCAACTTGTCAATTTCTAATGATTTTCTAGTATGTTTTTATTTTCTAAGAACAGTTTGAATTGAGGTGTGTTCCGCCTCCTCATTCATTCACATAAAAATGGTTGTTTGTACTTTTGCGGACTATTACTTAGAAATTGTGTTTGCATCGCAGTCATTGTTGTTTTCATTACTGATAATAACTTTGGAAATGTGTACATACAGTAGAAACGACAAACATAAACTATTATAACATAATAAGGCACTTACTTTGATAGAAACTATCAAAGTAAGTGCCTTATTATGTTATAATAGTTTATGTTTGTCGTTTCTACTGTATGTATGGAGCATAATATATTTGTGTATATTCCTTATAACCGTGGTCACGTGAGGTAATGTTACTCATTTCATAACCTTTATGGTGTTATATTCAATCGTGCTTATGTGGCTAGCTACATTCTATTAGCGCTGTAAAACAATGCTAATTGCGTCAGAGAAGTATAAGCTTGTGTTGTATTTTGAAGATACCCTGGCCTTGTAGCTCCCAAGTGGCGCAGTGGTCTACAGCACAGCATCTCAGTGCTAGAGGTGTCACTACAGACACCCTGGTTCAAATCCAGGCTGTGTTTCTATCAAAGTAAGTACCTTATTACGTTATAATAGTTTCTATATGTCGTATTACGCTGTTTCTATTCTAGCTCCCTGTATGTATGAAGCATAATATATTTGTGTATATTCCTTATAAACACGGACAGGTGAGGTAACGTTACTCATTTCAAAACCTTCATGGTGTTATATTCAATCGTGCTTATGTAGCTAGTTCCATTCTTCTATTAGCGCTGTATAACAATGTTAATTGCGTCACAGAAGTATTAGCTTGTGTTGTATTTTGAAGCTACCCTGGCCTTATGACTCTCAAGTGGCGCAGCGGTCTACAGCACTGCATCTCAGTGCTAGAGGTGTCACTACAGACACCCTGGTTCACATCCAGGCTGTACTCATCTAAGCAGTGGCTCCATAAGAAGCATCTCAAGGTCCTGGAGTGGCCTAGCCAGTCTCCAGACCTGAACCCAATAGAAAATCTTTGGAGGGAGATGAAAGTCCGTATTGCCCAGCGACAGCCCTGAAACCTGAAGGATCTGGAGAAGGTCTGTATGGAGTAGTGGACCAAAATCCCTGCTGCAGTGTGTGCAAACCTGATCAAGAACTACAGGAAATGTATGATCTCTGTAATTACAAACAAAGGTTTCTGTACCAAATATAAAGTTCTGCTTTCTGATGTATCAAATACTTATGTCACGCAATAAAATGCAAATTAATTACTTAAAAATCTTACAATGGGATTTTCTGGATTTTTGTTTGAAATTCAGTCTCTCGCAGTTGAAGTGTACCTATGATAAAAAATGACAGACCTCTACATGCTTTGTAAGTAGGAAAACCTTCAATATCGGCAGTGTATCAAATACTTGTTCTCCCCACTGTATATGATAAACAGAGAGTAGCAGCAGCGTAAAAGAGGGGTTGGGAGGGCACACAATGCAAATAGTCCGGCTAGCCATTTGATTACTTGTTCGGAGTCTTATGGCTTGGGGGTAAAAACTTTTTGTCCTAGACTTGGCACTCCGGTACCGCTTGCCATGCGGTAGTAGAGAGAACCGCCTATGACTGGGGTGGCTGGGGACTTTGACCATTTTTAGGCCCTTTCCTCTCACACCGCCTGGTGTAGAGGTCCCTGGATGGCAGGCAGCTTAGTCCCGGTGATGTACTGGGCCGTACGCACTACCCTCTGTAGTGCCTTGCGGTCGGAGGCCGAGCAGCTGCCGTACCAGGCAGTGATGCAACCAGTCAGGATTTTCTCGATGTTACAGCTGTCGAACCTTTTGAGGATCTCCGAGGACCATGCCAAATATTGGGTCCTCAGACCACTGTAGAATGATCACACCCGAGTGTTGGTACGTGTGAAAAGTTAACCAGCATGGCTACCACAGCATTCTGCAGTGATACGCCATCCCATCTGGTTTGGGCTTAGTGGGACTATCATTTGTGTTTCAACAGGACAATCACTCAACACACCTCCAGGCTGTGTAAGGGCTATTTTACCCAGGAGGAGAGTGATGGAGTGCTGCATCAGATGACCTGGCCTCCACAATCCCCGACCTCAAACAAATTGAGATGGTTTGGGATGAGTCAGACAGAGTGTACAAAGCTGTCATCACGACAAAGGGTGGCTATTTGAAGAATCTTAAATATAAAGTATATTTGAATTTGTTTAACACTTTTTTGGTTACTACATGATTCCAAATGTGTTATTTCATAGTTTTGGCATCTTCACTATTATTCTACTATGTTGAAAATAGTAAAATAAAGAAAAACATGTAATATTTTTTACCTTTATTTAACTTGCAAAGTCAGTAAGAACAAATTTATTTTCAATGACGGCCTCGGAAGAGTGGGTTAACTGCCTTGTTCAGGGGCAGAACGACAGATTTGTACCTTGTCAGCTCGGGGATTTGATCTGCAACCTTTCGGTTACAAGTCCAACGCTCTAACCACTAGGCTACCTGCTGCCCCAAGAAAAACCTTTCTAACTATAAATTAACTTTCTAAGACAGTGTTTCCCAAGGGGTGCACATTTTGTTTTTTGCCCTAGCACTACACAGCTGATTCAAATAATGAACTAATCATCAGTTGTGTAGTGTTTGGGCAAAAAACAACATTGATCTAAATTGTGCCAAATAAATGATATCCTGCTCAGTGCTCCAGCTATGCAATTGGTTTGATAACTTGCTAGCTAAGTGGCTAGCTTGCAAGATCAACCTTTGTGGTAGCAGCAGGGACAATCAATCTCCTCCTGGATCAGGATCCCTACTGCCTAATTTTGTTTTGTGCGTCAAAAAAAAAACATTTTGAAAACAATAGCGCCCCTTGTTCGCAGTAAGGAACAGTATGAAGGTATGAACATCTGGTTACTGCCTGACCATAACCTCCAGTGTATCCATTTTGGCAGGGGAGCGTGTTTGGACCACAGGACAAGCAAGGAATTCATTATTTGATTTTGTGTTGTACAACATTTGATTTCAAATACTGGACTTCCTCTACACCACTATATTAAATGTGTGAACAGCTAGCCCACTAAACAGTGCCGATGTGTTGCTGTGCTGTAGGAAGATGTTCACATTGGTGCAGAAACAGGAACAGTGCAGCAGGCCATATTTCAAAAGGGAAGCTGATATATGGCAACAGAATGCTAGGATGATGTAATGTTATATGTATCATGTCATCAGTCCCACCACCAAAGCTTTATCTCAAATGTAACACAGCTTCTGTGTGAGGCAGACTGTAGTGTATTATTTGTGAGTAATGTTGTTCAGCCACAGTACATTTCTTCTGTTATGCAGCATAGGGACAGGAGAAAAACATCTCTCTGCAGCCATTATAATGAAGTCCCAAATGTCATCCCCATGCTTATTTAAAGAGCAAACTCTAGAAATATTGTGCTATCCCTTGGTGCATCTTTTAAGTGATTGGAAAACAAACAGCTTGGTCGAGAAGGAGTCTGCGTAGACTAAATGTGTCTTTTTCAAGACTCTCAAAGTCCAAAAGAGGGTCAGGAAACAGGTACTTTCCACCATTAAAGTATTTGCTTTGATTGAAAGGGATGGATGAAAAACCAGGGTGCTGATTGTTTCTAAATGGGAATGACTACCAAATGTGAATGTCCTATTGCTGGCAGGATAAGTATGATAATCTTCCATCCACGAAAGAAGGCAAATTCCAATCGTCACTCTATAATAATGATAGTATGCCAATTTCCCCAGACCCCATTTCTACACCATCCTTGAAGATGCACTCCACAGCTCATTTTCCCCTGCGGTTGTAGGGTGCATTACTGAAGCCTACATACACAATCATGGCTGAAACAAAACACAAAAATGCTCTATTTGCTCTAATCAAGGCACCATTACCTTTTCTTCTTTGAGTTTGCACTTCCAAAGACTCCTTCCAGCTTGTTTGTTGGTGATTTGGAGGACTTCCACACTTATAATAGAAAATAGAAGCTTACAACTACACCTTTTAACATCACCACCATAGGCAATAGCAGAAACACCATGGCAGCAATGAGAACGGAATTAATTGCTGTTTCTCAGTGTATATATCCCTCTCAGGATGCAGTAGAAGTCTCAGGTTACTCAGTCAACACAACACACCACATTAAAGGGAGACCATTCTCTCTCAACAACTGTAGAGGAGGAAATAATCTTTCAATTATCTAAGGAATATTTATTTCTACAGTGTCCTTGCCACTTCAATTCATGTTTTTATATATGTGTTTGAATGGTACTAAAAGAGACAATTCCATGCAGTGCTGAGGGGGCTGAAATGAGTTTTAGCTTTGATAATTGATGGGAGGGTTCGTGTGCAGTTCCACACATCAAACCAAAACAACCTGATATAGCATTTGTATTTTCCCTCTTCATTTCAAGGTTCATTTTGACACCGCCTATTTGCCTCGCCCGATCAAGACCGATTAAGCCTTGTCTACGAAAACAACTTTTCCTGAGCGAAAATATAAACACATCAAGACTTATTCCAGAAAACAGACAGATCCTTCAAAAACCAAGAGAAAGAAAAAAATAACAATAGCTAAGGCAACACTACAACCTATTTGCCAGGCGCCGCATCATTGGGTGCCTGGTGCTGCTCCATTGTCTAATCCCACTATTGAGACCACTAAATGGATAGAGTGGGGTAACAAGATAAATGGGCTGTGACCGAGCTGCTAAAAGGCAACCTGACCAATTTATCGGAATGACCTCCACTGTTGCCACTGCAGGCCATATTAATACACCACACATCGTCCCAGGATGGGATACCGGAAGCTCACAGTTTTATTTTTAACTCTTACTGTTACAGGTAGTTTGACTGAGAACATATTTCCACTGAGAACATGTCTTCAGGAACGGCTTGGGAAAGAGTTGCAGGGGAGAGGTGAATATTTTTGGGGGACTGTGGTCAATCAAACCAAATTACAATATAAGACAGTAGCTAGACAGAGACTGCTGAAAGTTACTAAATGACCAAAACATGCCCATAATCGACCAAAATAAAATATTTTATATTCTTAAAGTGAATTTACCCCTTTCAGAAGTAAACCATTCAAAGGGAAACGAGTTCAATCGACTGTTCAAAGTTCATTGTTTGAGTACACAGGTGCAGCGGAATGCTTTTGTCTCTAGCTCCAACAGTGCAGTAATACCTAGCAATACAAAACTATACACACATTGTCGAAAAAGTTAAAAAGAAAGAAATTAAGAAATATCAGGATGAGCAATGTCATTGTCCGGAATATATACAGTGGGGCAAAAGAGTATTTCGTCAGCCACCAATTGTGCAAGTTCTCCCACTTAAATAGATGAGAGAGGCCTGTAATTTTCATCATAGGTACACTTCAACTATGACAGACAAAATGAGAAGAAAACGTTTTCTGTAAATCTTCACAAGGTTTTCACACACTGTTGCTGGTATTTTGGCCCATTCCTCCATGCAGATCTCCTCTAGAGCAGTGATGTTTTGTGGCTGTTGCTGGGCAACACGGACTTTCAACTCCCTCCAAGTCTTTCTGGGTAAGTATCTAAGAGGTTTACACACCTTGAATGTACAATATTTGTCCATTACTCTTTTCAAAATTCTTCAAACTGTGTCAAATTGGTTGTTGATCATTGCTAGACAACCATTTTCAAGTCTTGCCATAGATTTTCAAGCAGATTTAAGTCAAAACTGTAATTCGGCCACTGAGCAACATTCATTGTCTTCTTGGTAAGCAACTCCAGTGTATATTTGGTTTAGCATTTTAGGTAATTGTCCTGCTGAAAGATGATTCTCCCAGTATCTGGTTGAAACTGAACCAGGATTTCCTCTAGGATTTTGCCTGTGCTTAGTTCCATTCCATGTATTTTTTTATCCTGAAAAACTCCCCAGTCCTTAACAAGTACAAGAATACCCATAACTGATGCAGCCACCATTACGCTTGAAAATATGGAGAGTGGTACTAAGTAATGGGTTGTATTGGAATTCCCCAAACACAACACTTTGTATTCAGGACAAAAAGTGAATTGCTTTGCCACATTTTTTGCAGTATTACTTTAGTGCCTTATTGCAAACAGTATGCATGATTTGGAATATTTGTTATCATCTATAGGCTTCCTTCTTTTCACTCTATCAATTAGATAAGTATTGGGGAGTAACTACAATGTTGTTGATCCATCCTCAGTTTTCTCCTATCACAGCCATTAAACTCCGTAACGGTTTTAAAGTCACCATTGGCCTTATGGTGAAATCGCTGAGCGGTTTCCTTGCTGTCCGGCAACTGAGATAGGAAGGACGCCTGTATCTTTGTAGTGACTGGGTGTATTGATCCACCATCCAAAGTGTCATGAATAACTTCACCATGCCCAAAGGGATATGAAATGTCTGTTTTTTTATACCCATCTACAAAATAGGTACCTTATTTGTGAGGCGTTGGAAAACCTTTGTGGTCTTTGTGGTTGAATCTGTGTTTGAAATTCACTGCTCGACTGAGGAACCTTACAGTGTGTGTGGGGTACAGACATGAGGTAGTCATTCAAAAATCATGTTAAACACTATTATTGCACACAGAGTGAGTCCATGCTACTTATTATGTGACTTGACAAGCCCCTTTTTACTCCTGAACTTATTTAGGCTTGCCATAACAAAGGCTTAGAAAGCATAATGACTCAAGACATTTCAGCTTTTCATTCATTTCTATATTTTTTTATTTCGAAAAACATAGTTCCACTTTGACAATATGTGGTATTGTGTGTAGGCCAGTGATAAAACTATAAATATAATCCATTTTAAATTCAGACTGTAGCACAACAAAATGTGGGAAAAGTAAAGGATGTACAGTGCCTTCGGAAAGTATTCAGACCCCTTGACAAACACACACACACACACACACACACACACACACACACACACACACACACACACACACACACACACACACACACACACACACACACACACACATACACATATATACATACAGTAAATACACACTGCATGGTCAAAAGTAGATGGACAACCCTTCAAATTAGTGGATTATATTATTTCAGCCACACCAGTTTATGACAGATGTATAAAATTGAGCACTCAACCATGCAATATCCATTGACAAACTTGGCAGTAGAATGGCCTGTACTGAAGAGCTCAGTGACTTTCAACGTGACACCATCATGGGATGCCACCTTTCCAACAAGTCAGTTAGTCAAATTTCTGCTCTGCTAGAGCTGTAAGTGCTGTTATTGTGAAGTGGAAACGTCTAGGAGTAACAACGGCTCAGCTGCGAAGTGGTAGGCCACAACAAGCTCACAGAACTGGCCGCCGAGTGTTGAAGCATGTAGCATGTAAAAATCATCTGTCTTCAGTTGCAACACTCACTACCGAGTTCCAAACTGCCTCTGGAAGCAACGTCAGCAAAATAACTGTTCGTCGGAAGCTTCAAGAAATGGGTTTCCATGGCCGAGCAGCCACACACAAGCCTAAGATCACCATGCGCAAAGCTAAGTGTTGGCTGGATTGGTGTAATGCTCGCCGCCATTGGATTCTGGAGCAGTGGAAACACGTTCTCTCTAGTGATGAATCACGCTTCACCATCTGGCAGTCCAACGGACAAATATGGGTTTGGCGGATGCCGGGAGAATGCTACCTGCCTGAATGCATTGTGCCAACTGTAACATTTGGTGGAGAAAGAATAATGGTCTGATGATGTTTTTCATGGTTCAGGCTAGGCCACTTAGTTCCATTGAAGGGACATCTTAATGCTACAGCATATAATTACATTCTAGACGATTCTGTGCTTTCAACTTTTTGGCAACAGTTTGGGGAAGGCCCTTTCCTGTTTCAGCATGACAATGCCCGTGTGCATAAAGCGAGGTCCATACAGAAATGATCTCTTGAGATTGGCATAGAAGAACTTGACTGGCTTGCACAGAGCCCTGATCTCAACCCCATTGAACACCTTTGAGATGAAATATAATGCCGACTGCGAGCCAGGCCTAATCGCCCAACATCAGTGCCCGACTTCATTAATGCTCTTGTGGCTGAATAGAAGCAAGTCCCAGCACCGCAGCAATGTTCCAATGTCTATTGGAAAGCCTTGATAGAAGGGAATTTTAGAGAATATGGCAGTACGTCCAAATGGCCTCACAACCACAGACCACTTGTAACCATGCGAGCCCAGGACCTCCCCATCTAGCTTCTTCACCTGACAGATCATTTGAGACCAGCCACCCGGGCAGCTAATGAAACTGAGGATGATTTTTGTTTGTAATACAGCCAGTTTGTGGCGAAAAACTCATTCTGATTGGCTGGGCCTGGCTCCCCAGTGTGTGGGACTGGTTCCGAAGTGGGTGGGCCTATGGCTGTACCCCTGCCCAGTCATGTGAAATCTGTAGATCAGGGCCTAATGAATGTATTTCAATTGACTGATTTCCTTATATGAAATGTAACTCAGTAAAATCGTTGAAATGTTTATATTTCTGTTCAGTATATATAGCCGTGGGATGTTTTGTACATTTTAAGATACAGTCAAGGAGAATATAGATTCTTCACATTTAAGGATTGAAGATGTTCCGTATCACTCATCGTGTGTACAGTATGTGTGTGTGCATGTCCTAAAGTTTGTGTGGGCGTGAGTGAGTGAATGTTCATATGATTGAGTGTTTCTGCTGGGCTGTACTTGAAAAGAAATAGAATATGAGAAGAGGAGGACTCTATTATAATAATAATATAATGAGTTTGACAATGAAAGTGACACTGTCCTCCCTGGTCACTGTCATCAATCACCTCAATGGCTCTATTTCCTCTACGTTACGTTGACCTTTCTACTACATGTTTTATGAACACTGGCGGACTGGCGGCTCTGGCGGCTCCTTGCAGACTGGCGTCTCTGGCAGCTCCTTGCAGACTGGCGGCTCTGGCGGCGCATGACAGACGGGAGACTCTAGCTGCTCTGGACCGGCGAGGCGCACTGCAGGCCTGGTACGTGATACTGGGCCAAATACACGTACCTCGGGGCGAGTGCGGGGAAGGGAAACAGGGAGTACTGGTCTCTGGACACGCACAAGAAGCCTGGGGCGGGGGGCTGCCACCAGAGGACTGGTGCGTGTAGGTGCCACTGGGTAGACCGGACCGTGCAGGCGCACTGGAGCTCTTGAGGACAGAGCCTGCCCAACCTTACCTGGTTGAATGCTCCCGGTCGCCCTGCCAGTGTGGCGAGGTGGAATAGCCCGCACTGGGCTATGCAGGTGAACTGGGGACACCATGCGTAAGGCTGGTGCCATGGACGCCGGCCCAAGAAGACGCACTGGAGGCCAGATGCGTAGAGCCGGCTTCATGGCACCTGGCTCGATGCCCACTCTAGCCCGGCCGATACACGAGGAGCTGGTATGTACCGCACCGGGCTATGCACCCGCACTGGGGACACCGTGCGCTCCACAGCATAACACGGTGCCTGCCCCGTCTTTCTCGCCCTCCGGTAGGCACAGGAAGTTGGCGCAGGTCTCCTACCTGGCTTTGCCACACTTCCTGTGTGCCACCCCCAATACAATTTTGGGGCTGACTCTCGGGCTTCCATCCGCACCGACGTGCTGCCTCCTCATACCAGCGCCACTCCGCCTTCGCTGCCTCAAGCTCTTCTTTGGGGCGTCGATATTCTCCTGGCTGTGCCCAGGGTCCTTTCCCATCTAGGATCTCCTCCCAAGTCCAGAAGTCCTGATTGCACTGCTCCTCCTGCCGCTGCCTGTCACCACGCTGCTTGGTCCTGTTTTGGTGGGTGATTCTGTCACGGCTTTCTTCCGTTCAAAATGTTTAATGAAAGACGATAACGGGAACACTACACAAATACATAATAACAAACGTGGCAAAACCGAAACAGTCCTATCTGGTGCAGAGAACACAAAGACAGGAAACAACCACCCACCAAAACCCAACACAAAACAGGCTACCTAAATATGGTTCCCAATCAGAGACAATGACTAACACCTGCCTCTGATTGAGAACCATATCAGGCCAAACATAGAAGTAGACAAACTAGACATACAACATAGAATGCCCACCCAGCTCACGTCCTGACCAACACTAAAACAAGGAAACACAAAATAACTATGGTCAGAATGTGACAGATAAAGCAAAGCAGTTCGACACATACAACAACACAGAGTTACACATGGAGTAAAACAAACATACAGTCAATAATACAGTAGAAAAATAAAGCTATATACGATGTGAGCAAATTAGGTGAGATAAAGGCGGTAAAGGAAAAGAAAAGATCATGGTGGCGAAGTAAATACAATATAGTAATTAAAACACTGGAATGGTAGATTTGCAGTGGGAAGAATTTGCGAAGCAGAAATATAAATAATGGGGTGCAAAGGAGCTAAATAAATAAATAAATACATTAGGGGAAGAGGTAGTTATTTGGGCTAAATTATAGATGGGCTATGTACAGGTATAAAGTATACAGGTATACAGGAATAAACTAAACATACAGTCAATAATACAGTAGAACAAAAGAAAAGAAAAAGTCCATATTCAGTGAGTGCAAATGAGGTAAGTTCAGGCAATAAATAGGCCATCGTGGCGAAGTAATTACAATATAGCAATTAAACACTAAAATTGTAGATGTGCAGAAGATGAATGTGCAAGTAGAGATACTGGGGTGCAAAGGAGCAAGATAAATAAATAAATACAGTATGGGGATGAGGTAGGTAAATAGATGGGCTGTTTACAGATGGGCTATGTACAGGTGCAGAGATCTATGAGCTGCTCTGACAGCTGGTGCTTAAAGCTAGTGAGGGTCTATGTGAGTCTCCAGCCTCAGAGATTTTTGCAGTTCGTTCCAGTCATTGGCAGCAGAGAACTGTGGTCCTTCTGTGGCTCAGTTGGTAGAGCATGGCGCTTGTAACGCCAGGGTAGTGGGTTCGATTCCCGGGACCACCCATACGTAGAATGTATGCACACATGACTGTAAGTCGCTTTGGATAAAAGCGTCAGCTAAATGGCATATATTATTATTATATTTATTATTATAACTGGAAGGAAAGATGACCAAAGAGGAATTGGCTTTGGGGGTAACCAGTGAGATATACCTGCTGGAGTGCGTGCTACGAGTGGGTGCTGCTATGGTGACCAGTGAGCTGAGATAAGGCGGAGCTTTTCCTAGCAGAGAATTGTAGATGACCTGTAGCCAGTGGGTTCGACGACGAGTATGAAGCGAGGGCCTACCAACGAGAGCATACAGGATTGGATTGGAAATGCTTAATGCGAGTCTGGAAGGAGAGTTTACAGTCTAACCAGACACCCAGGTATTTGTAGTTGTTCACGTATTTTAAGTCAGAGCCGTCCAGAGTAGTGATGCTGGACAGGGGAGCAGGTGCGGGCAGTGATTGATTGAACAGCATGCATTTAGTTTTAACTGCGTTTAAGAGCAGTTGGAGGCCACGGAAGGAGAGTTGTGTGGCATTGAAGCTTGTCTGGAGGTTAGTTAACACAGTGTCCAAAGAGGGGCCAGAAGTATACAGCATGGTGTTGTCTGCATAGAGGTGGAACAGCAAATCACCAGCAGCAAGAGCAACATCATTGATGTATACAGAGAAGAGAGTCAGCCCGAAAATTTAACCCTGTGGCACACCTATAGAGACTGCCAGAGGTCCGGACAACAGGCCCTCCGATTTGACACACTGAACTCTATCAGAGAAGTAGTTGGTAAACCAGGCGAGGCAATCATTTGAGAAACCAAGGCTGTCGAGTCTGCCAAGAAGAATGTGGTGACTGACAGAGTCGAAAGCCTTGGCCAGGTTGATGAATACAGCTGCACAGTAATGTCTCTTATCGATGGCGGTTATGATGTTGTTTAGGGCCTTGAGCGTGGCTAAGGTGCACCCATGACCAGCTCTGATACCAGATTGCATAGCTGTTATAATCTCCACCCGGCACAGCCAGAAGAGGACGGGCCACCCCACATATGCTCTCTCTAATTCTCTCTTTCTTTCTTTCTCTCTCTCGGAGGACCTGAGCCCCAGGACTACCTGACATGATGACTCCTTGCTGTCCCCAGTCCACCTGGCCATGCTGCTGCTCCAGTTTCAACTGTTCTGCCTTGTTATTATTCAACCATGCTGGTCATTTATGAACATTTGAACATCTTGGCCATGTTCTGTTATAATCTCCACCCGGCACAGCCAGAAGAGGACTGGCCACCCCACATAGCCTGGTTCCTCTCTAGGTTTCTTCCTAGGTTTTGGCCTTTCTAGGGAGTTTTTCCTAGCCACCGTGCTTCTACACCTGCATTGCTTGCTGTTTGGGGTTTTAGGCTGGGTTTCTGTACAGCACTTTGAGATATCAGCTGATGTACGAAGGGCTATATAAATACATTTGATTTGATTTGATTTGATCTGAGAAGGTACGGTGGGTTCCGAAATGGTCGGTAATCTGTTTGTTAACTTGGCTTTCGAAGACCTTAGAAAGACAGGGTAGGATAGATATAGGTCTGTAGCAGTTTGGGTCAAGAGTGTCCCCCCTTTGAAGAGGGGGATGACCGAGGCAGCTTTCCAATCTTTGGGAATCTCAGATGATACGAAAGAGAGGTTGAACAGGCTAGTAATAGGGGTTGCAACAATTTCGGCAGATCATTTTAGAAAGAGAGGGTCCAGATTGTCTAGCCCGGCTGATTTGTATGGGTCCAGATTTTGCAGCTCTTTCAGAACATCAGCTATCTGGATTTGGGTGAAGGAGAAATGGTGGGGCTTTGGCGGGTTGCTGTGGAGGGTGCCGGGCAGTTGACCGGGGTAGGGGTAGCCAGGTGGAAAGCATGGCCAGCCGTAGAGAAATGCTTATTGAAATTCTCAATTATAGTGGATTTATCAGTGGTAACAGTGTTTCCTAGCCTCAGAGCAGTGGGCAGCTGGGAGGAGGTGCTCTTATTCTCCATAGACTTTACAGTGTCCCAGAACTTTTTTGAGTTAGTACTACAGGATGCAAATTTCTGTATGAAAAAGCTAGCCTGAGCTTTTCTAACTGCCTGTGTATATTTGTTCCTAACTTCCCTGAAAAGCTGCATATCACGGGGGCTATTCGATGCTAATGCAGAACGCCACAGGATGTTTTTGTGCTGGTCAAGGGCAGACAGGTCTGGAGTGAACCAAGGACTATATATATTCCTAGTTCTACATTTATTGAGTGGGTCACCTAGTAGCACGAGCTCAGAAGATAGATGGGGGGCAATCAATTCACATATGGTATCGAGGGCACAGCTGGGGGCAGAGGGAGGTCTATAGCAAGCAGCAACAGTGAGAGTTTTGTTTCTGGAAAGGTGAACTTTTAGAAGTAGAAGCTCAAATTGTTTGGGTACAGACTTGGATAGTAATACAGAACTCTGCAGGCTATCTTTGCAGTAGATTGCAACACCGCCCCCTTTGGCAGTTCTAACTTGGCGGGAAATGTTATATTTAGCGATGGAGATTTCAGGGTTTTTGGTGGTTTTTCTAAGCCAGGATTCAGACACAGCTAAGAGATCCAGGTTGGCAGAGTGTTATTAGACTGATCTTAATGTGAGTTTCCCTCATGTGACTCATGTTTAAAACATGCCATATGAGAATTATTTTTATTTTCAGTCTTTATAGCTGCTTTTATGTTTCCATAAATTCCCATCTTATTTACAGGGATACACACAGTATTATAATGGCTTGTCAACCATTTTTCCTTCCTTTTCAATATCTGAGCTCATCGGAGAAGAGTTGTCATTCAAAACATATTGTCGCCATGGGATCGTCAATAAGCATCAATGTGATTTGGCCGTTTGACAAGTAGTCTTAACCCGCAGCGTTTGATTTGATCTGATGTCTACAAAAGCTAAGATTGCTCCAGAAATAAAACACAGTGTATCAACAGGGGAAAAGCCACCAACGATCGAAATTAGCTCTGCATTGTATTATTCAAGGAACATGATGTTACACTTGAGTAGATGCTAATGATGCTGATTCTGTTGAAAAGAAAGGAAAAGGACAAGTAGCTCTGAGACAGTTATATATACACCACAGCCTCAACACGCAGCCTAATCCGTTGCCATGTGTTGAGAAATAGACCCCTAACTGTTTCCATGTTGGAGGTTAATACAGCTACTCCATCAGGCTGCCTATTGAAATGAAATGAGCCCTTTCTATATAGTACAGTCAATAGCAGGTCTGGTAATTGACAATGCTAGAGTAGGTCTTAATTATAATAGCATGTTGTGCAGTCTGGTCTGGTGTATGCAACTGTTTACCAAAGGCAATCCAACAATGGCAAGCTCAATGGCATGTTTTGCTTACCAACGGCTAACCAGCAATGGCAAGCGCAATCGGTTTGGACAACAAGGCCAGGTTAAATTCCTCTGTAACCACACAGGATGAATTGAAAACTATTTTAGAAAAGAGGTCGTCAAGGTATGAATTGGGCATAAATGATTCCCCAACCAGGAGTTAAAAAGTAATGAGTCAAGTCTTATCAAATAAGTAACAGAAGTTTAGATCCAATGGAATTGACCCTTTACCCAACGAAACAGCAAGGAAATCTTCCACACCAAGCTCTCTCTGTCTTCCACCAAAATAGAAAGCAGTGTGGGTTCAGTTGATGGATGAGCCCCATGACACCTCTGCGCTGTACACACATCACGCAGCCAGTGTCCTACATACATTGACACGGTCCGACAAAAGATAAAGGCAACTCTTCTGAGAGGGAGCAGTCAATGGGACCAGGAGAGGAGAAAATAACAAGAGTTGGACGTGGCCGGCACTCAGGCCACTAGGGTCTGTGGCTCAAACACACTGATGCGTTCTCAGCTCTTCTTCAAAAACGTCACAGATGTTCAGAGCCTTTGACCAAACTAAAGGTTTGACTTGTTCTGTATATTCACAACTTAGGCCATATTGAATTATATAGGCAGTGTGAGGGTGTTTTTATTTTCCATGATCAATAGAATGATTCCACTGTAATCATGATGTGATGCGGATCTGAGGCAGGAGTTGACCGATGGTGTGTAACCTTTGTTTGTTAGACTCCCTGTGTGTGTGTGTGTGTGTGTGTGTGTGTGTGTGTGTGTGTGTGTGTGTGTGTGTGTGTGTGTGTGTGTGTGTGTGTGTGTGTGTGTGTGTGTGTGTGTGTGTGTGTGTGTGTGTGTGTGTGTGTGTGTGTGTGTGTGTGTGTGTGTGTGTGTGTGTGTGTGTGTGCGTATCATATACCCACAGCTCTCTGGTGTGTGCTGTGCTGCACTACATGTTACAATGTCTTCTCGTGTAATTCAATTAACCTTTTACTGGAAGGGTTCACACAAAGCAGCCAGGAGTTATACTCCATTTGAGAGTGGTGTGTAAAACTGTCTTTGGTGGCTGTCTTCATTGTTTGGATAAATTGGACTTCTTTTGCCATTTTTGCACTGATAAAATGTCACAGACACATAGCATTAATAATATGTTAAAACAGCTGTTAAAATGCTCTTGAGGACATCAGTTCAGAAGGCATTGGATTTGTTGTCGACAGGGTACGATTCGCCACAATTGTCTCAATCAATTTGTTCACTGTTATTAGACGCTGAACAGACAATAACCCATCATCAGGGCCAACACAACAGTCCAACAAAATAACCAACATCACAACTAACAAAACAACCAACATCGCAAACCAACAAAACAACCAACATCCCAAACCAACAAAACAACCAACATCACAACCAACAAAGTAAATCTGTCAATCTGGACCTAAATTCTCTGGATTCTTTTGGAATGAAACACAGCCAGCAAAGACACAGTCTTTAATCTTAGTCTTCTTTCTCTTGGATCAGGCAGTTATTAACAGTTGCAGATGCTATCGCCCGACAGTCTGCCAAGACTGTAGTAGTCTTCTGTGTCTGACTGCCCAGAACGGTGCAAATTACAATGAAATATTGAGTTCATTTATGAATAAGTGGAGCTGAACGCCCCTTTGTAACGGCTTTCACATGCATATTCAGTTGATGGAAACCTTTGGATGGGTAATTCCTCTTAGCTGCTTCATTAAATAGTGAAAGTCGAAAGTGTAATGCTTCATGACAAAAAGAGAGAAAGAATGAGATCTAAAGCAGTATTAAAGGATGACTTTTTCCCCTTTGCTCAAGTTGAAAATAAAAGTAGCCATCTGATACAAGATAAGGATAACACGATAACAAATCAACAATGTAGCTGTTGATAAGTGCGTGACACGTCAAGATCTGAACCTCTTATCATTCACAACAAAACATCCAAATAAGGTTAAGCTACAAACGAACAAATAAGCACAACTGATGGAAAAGTTACCCGTGGTTAGGGTTTAATTAAAATTCGAGAACTCTGGGCATCTTTCCGCGCCTTCCTAACGGGTGGTAGCTTAGCCACCTGCGAACAAGATGTGGCACGTATTGCTTATTTTCCCTATGATTAAAATAATAGGGTGGAAATTGGGCGAGATAAAAGTCACAGTGGGGAGTCGCACTAACAAGAACAAATGAGCGGCAGCACTCCAGACATCTCCAAAAGTGACTCCAAAGGAGAGAGGCTGCGGGGGGTAGTGGGGGTAGGAGGCCAGGTCAGAGCCTTTTGAAGCCAGCTAACTCCAATGCGCTTTCTGAGCCACAGAGATCGCATGTCACAGCTGCAACAAACATGGAGGAAAAGTAATGTAGATAAGAAAACACCTTATTAGGTGCCTTGAATGTCTTATTTTACTCCCATTACACGTCATCAATGAGTTATTTGGAATGACATTATATGGCGCCACATGAATAATGTGGGGCTTTAAAAAACTAGATGAGGACACAGATATTGAAGTGTGTGAACAAGCAGATGTGGACATTGGTGGGAGCATTAATCCTTCCGATCACTACCCTTGCATCAATTTATTTTCCACACGTTTTTCCATCCAATCAAATGCAAATGTATTTTATAAAGCCTTTTTTACATCAGTAGTAATCACAAAGTAGTTGGAGTCTATAATAAAACAAAATAATGTTATATAAGGAAAAAAGGCAGGAAAAGAGGCGAAAGATCCACGTCTCAGATTTACGCATCAAGTGTGGTATGGAATATCTCTCTGGAACATAACTGAAATATAAATTGCTTGCTCTGAACACAAAATATTTCCTTTGTACCATGTGACCTTTCTATATGTTCTGGCCAGTTGAAAGTCTGTGGATAATTCTTGGATAATCCACTACTATCATCTCTCTTTCTTCTGTACCTTTGGTAATGCTTATTGAAAAGTATGGCGATAGCAAACATATGAGATGACAATACATACCACTATGGTAAATAGATTTTCAATGCTTTTTGAGAGCATTAAAGATAAAAGTATTCCTCAAATTAGCTTAACAGCAGCAAAAGTTGTCAAAACTGCTCTAAGAACAAATTTGAGACCATGGATGATGTGTAGAAAATAAAATAGCACAACGACATGAATAAATAAGTAATAGACAATAACATCACTTCAAAGTTGGAGGCAAAACATTGTACTTTTTGTAAAGTCATTGACGAATGCCGGATAAAAAGTTAAAAAGTTATCACTACAAGGAATATTATACACTGAAAGTGCCTCACATTCTATACACAACAAAAGCAACAAAATAACTGTGTTTTTATATAGCTGTATAGACCACTTTTTGTTTGAGTACAAACCCTTTCTAAATCAAAATGAAAGAGTCATTTATCACTTAAAGCAATATTGACAAGTATAAACAGAAATGTATATTTTTTTATCCCGCATTTGAGGCACAGAAGATCTTCCTTCAAAAGAATACCACAGTCTTAAGTTTTGGGTTTCGAGCATGATCAAATTTGCACTTCAAACCACTGAACCATCGTAAATCAGCTATTGTGTGTGCTCGTTCAACTACTGTGGAATTTCTATGCGAAATCTCTGACCGACGCTTTACAAAGCTATCTTCGATTACACACTAGCCCAAGGGGAAACTTTATCAAACTCCCCTGCTTCCATGTGGAGATGACCAGGTGACTACCAAACACTCAATTGGAAGACCAAATTCTTATCCACAAGAGGCCATGAAACATGCCTTTTATCCCCAAACAGCAGCTGCACATGCCCAATCAGAATCCACCGCTTATCGCTTCCGCCAATGAAAGAGATTTCCTGAGCACCAATGAAATATTACCGGTACAATGCTTACTAGTTTGCACATTTGTTGTGCGATTAACTTCCTCCTTAAACGTCCACAAAAACAGGTATAAGGGGGATCACAATTAACAAATAAAGGTGTGGCAGACTCACCAATTTCGTTGTCCGACTTATTGTCCATTTTGGTGTCTGTCAGGGTAATGGCCGAGTTGGAGCGACTAGACAGGCATGAGCTTTGGCCTGACTTGGCACCCCTGCCCCAGAGAGCCATGGTACGTTCCGGAGATGTGTGCTCATTATTCTGTGTGGGGACCGTTCCTCTGGAGTAGCTACCAAGGGGGTGCGAGAGGCCTGTTTCAGGGCAGAGGGCCAGGCCTCTGCGTGTGGAGGCCTCACATATCCCAAGTTGCCTCAGCGAGAAGGCCTGTCCTGTACAGACAAAACCAAATAGCAGGTCTATAATTTAACAATGTTATCAAACCCCAATCCCAAACCCACAATATCTGGTGCGGACGTTTTGTTGTATTTTTAACGAGGCAAGTCAGTTAAGAACAAATCCTTATTTACAATGACTGCCATTTTGCCAAAATGTGTAGCTTAAATGTTTTTGTGATTCTTAAAATGTCTGTTCTTAGAAGGGCAGTAGGCTTAACTCAAATAGAAGCCTCACAAAAATAAAAGCCAACCAGTAAATCAGAAGCCAAGTCACAACAGACATACTGTACATTCAAGCAAGATGGAAGATGATAGGACTTCTGCTGAAAACAACACCCCCCCCCACCGTGCACACGCGCCACGTCTATTTCTATGGGCACAAGCACGGTTTGACACAAACTGTTCACACCCCTCTTGTTGGCGGAGAGAACATTTAGCAGGTTTAAACCTTATTTCCTGCAATTCTACACATTTTGTCAAGCGGGGCAGTGAACATTTTGCAGTTTTAAAGTCCATTCTCTTGCAATTCTATTCATGTTGCCATGTCTCATGTGTATTTATGTGATATTTGAGTGAGTTGAATGTTACAACAAAATCTATGGGCTAAAAAAACATTAGCTGACATGGGCTTGTTGATCTGGACATTTCTGACAAGTTATAAATAGCTCTCTAATGTATGCAATGACTGACATGACAAGAGGAAAACTGATGACGCACGACCCAATTTCGAAATGGCACCTCGTGCATTCTACTATTACAACTTTCAAGAGTCCGTTGAAAGCCAGACGGAGTTCCTTAAAAACTGTGGGTGCGTACTCAGAGAAAAGAGACTCCCACTCATTGTACAACTACCCAAATTATTATTTTTTGTAAATTGAAAGAGTTCCACAATTCTGTGTCTAAATTGTTTGTAAATCTGGATCTAAAGTGTTGATTTAATAGAGAAACAAAATGGTGAAAAACAGAGATGCAAAGGAATTTACAGGATGTCAATGCTGGATTTAGAAAAAATAATGTAATCTGAAGTAAACAGCAAAAATCTACAATTAATGTACTTTTCTCTGAATTTATATTGCTAAATGCGTGGACAGAACTAAAACAAGTTTGGATGGAAAATCTTGTTCAGTGTATATATTTATCAATATATATGTTTTTATATGTACATTCAAAGTCATACTATAAAAAAAAATGTATTCAGCTAGCTGAATAATAGAGAATGTCATGTCATGCTGCATAAGATTACAGACATGTATTTTATCCACATTAATATAGAAATATCATTATATCACTGCAGACAAGACAGGGAGCAAGATTAATGTAAGTACATTATCAATGAATAAATTCATTTAAAACTGTCATTTGATTTAGTTTACTGGTTATTTCATGGCAGAAAACATTTAAACAAGTGAAATGGACAAATAACATTTTAAAGAAAAAACTGCAGGGGAGCGATTCTGGACTTTGGCAATATTGTATGTCATGTGTTAAAACCTTCAAAAGACAATTAATAACCTTAAACTATACATTTGACTTAAGGTGTGAATTTACTTTTAGGATAAAACTTTGAAATGTGTAGATAACAATTATTGATAATTGAAGTGATAATAAGTCTAATCGCGCATTACCTTTTCATTAAAGGTTGTAAATTGATCTAGAAATAAAGTGGAAATGAACATTCTTCCCACAGCCTAATTAGAATGCAATTCCTTTCCAGTTGGCGCCAATTAGCAGACATCAATGAGAAATATGCCATAAAATATGCAATTTTAGAAAATCAAGAATCGTCTATGACACTAAAATAAACCACCCAACTTTTTTCTTATTATGAACATTTCCTACCAATTGCCAACAAAAAATGACAACGGTGGGTTATTTGCTCAGCAGTTCAATGGGTAATTATCAACGGTATGTGAAGTGAAGCGCGATCATTTCGTTTGGATCTGTACATACTGCACAGATCGAAAAGAGCTCTACTGTTCGTCATGGAGTAATACAAACCTCAAATGACGAACTATGAATGCTGGTTAATGGATCATGCATTACCAAGATAAAGTTTTCAAGGAAACCCATGGGAGGCACTATGAAAGAATGATAAACTTACTAATATAGTATCTCTCTATCTATCTTTCCTATGTCAATGATCTCAACAGCAGACAATTCATTTCAATTCTATAATACACCTTGCAATTGTTTTTATTATACCAAAGTCCATGTGTTCCCAAGTAAAGTATGTTTAAAAAGTACACGTATGAAACAAATGATATCCAAACAGCAGACCGATTATGAATCATCCTTTCATATTATTGGAATAGAGCTGTGGCTGTACTGACCTGGCCTGCTGTAGTCATTGGTCTCTTGGTGGGCCATCTCCTTGACTCGGCCTGAGAACAGCAGCCGGGCGGGGTCATGGTCGTAGGCCTGCAGCGTCTCGCTAGAGCTGTAGGACTTCTGGGTTGGCACACGGCAGGCCCCTTCTTGGTCTGTTGATGATGAGGTGTGACGCCGTTCCCTTTCCCTCTCCCTTTCACGGTCTCTCTCTCTCTGGCTCTTGGAGAGTGAGCAGAAAGGCTGCTGCTCCTTCACCTGTTCCATGCTGCCTGCATACTGTGTCCTTCTCTCCTGAGACGCTTGCTTTGGGATATTCCACTCCGGTTTACGCCGTTGGTAAGTCTGTCCCTCTGTCTATCCGTCTGTATTTCTGTCTGTCTGTCCACTTAGCCCCATTCGGCTCTACCTGGGAAACAGAGAGGGGAGAGACGAGAAGCTCAGATAACACTAATCCCCCGACTTAATCTTCAAAAGCTCCCACTCACACCCACCACCTCTCAAACCCCACCCGTAAGCCCACTGACACCCACCACCTCTCAAACCCCACCCGTGAGCCCAATCACACCACCACCATCTCTCAAACCCCACCCGTAAGCCCAATCACACCACCACCATCTCTCAAACCCCACCCCGTAAACCCACTCCACCCACCACCTCTCAAACCCCACCCGTAAGCCCACTCACACCCAATACCTCTCAAACCCCACCCGTAAGCCCACTCACACCCACCACCTCTCAAACTCCACCCGTAAGCCCAGTCACACCCACCATCTATCAAACCCCATCCGTAAGCCCACTCACACCCAATACCTCTCAAACCCCACCCTGTAAGTCCACTCACACCCACCACCTCTCAAACCCCACCCGTAAGCCCACTCACACCCAATACCTCTCAAACCCCACCCGTAAGCCCACTCACACCCACCACCTCTCAAACCCCACCCGTAAGCCCACTCACACCCACCACCTCTCAAACCCCACCCGTAAGCACACTTACACCACCACCATCTCTTTAACCCCACCCGTAAGCACACTCACACCACCACCATCTCTCAAACCCCACCCGTAAGCCCACTCAAACCCACCATCCCTAAACCCCCACCATCCTTGCATGAAGTCCTCTATAAACAGATCTCCTCTCCTCTCACTCCCCCCTTCTTTTATTCTTTCAGCCTCAGTTCAGACCTCCATTGTCTTGACTAAATTCCTTTTGTCCACAACTTGGACGTGTGTTTGTGTATGAGGTCGACAGGTCATGTAGATACTTTAATTATAGAGTGTGAAAAGGGGGATTTTCACTGGTGAGGATTTCATTTCTGTCTTGACTCAGCTGGAAGCCCAAAGACAGGTGTATCAGACACTTACACATTTCCCCGTACTGAAACTGAAACTTTGGATCCAAGAGAAATGAAAAAATATTTTCTCGACCTCAAAGTTTTTATTGAGAATTTTGCTGAGAAGTCCTTTCACTAGGTGACAGGTTGTTCTTTCTTTCTATGCAGAGATGGAATCTTAAAAGACATTTTCAAATGCAGAGACAAGAGTGGAGATGTTAAACCACATTTACAAAGACTATTGTGCAGTGGCCAAGAACGGACTCACCCACAAACGTCCCCGATTGTGATCTGTTCTGATTTATAGACTTTATACACAGGGGCTGATAGACGATATTGCTAAGAGCCTTGTCTGTCGAGCCGCCGACAACCCAACAGGGGGAAAAAGATTAGTGTCCTAATCAGCTATAAGTCCCCATGGGTGTGTTATGGCGGGACGGATTCTCACAAAGCAAAGTGAACGTCCGGGCACGTCTTTAATATGAACACCAAAGTTACTAACGCCAACATTTTTCGGAGTTCATCAAAATGTAATGAAGGTAGTTCCTGTACATGGGGACGCTTTGAGGACACTAGGGAGATACTCATAGAAGCTGTCTGGTGTAGTGTGCTGTGCTGTGAGCTCAAGGAAGTTCTATCTAAGGATTAAGCCACTTCGTTGCTTGGATACCAAAACCACAAAAAGGCCTACATAATGTCCACGTAGTGCCTTACCGCAATACACCAACAATTATCCCCACGTCTCCCCATTCGGATTGAGAACTGTCCTACATATTGTTAGGATGCTAACCCTCTGGTCCGTATGTGTCACCTTTAATAATATGGTTGATTGAGACAGCCAGTCACCCATGACCTCAAGAAGGAAAAGCCGACACTGCAGTATTATAGTGGCACAGTGGGAATGTTGACAAGGCAGTGAGGCAGGGGGAAGTGACACTCCATGATCTATGTAGCGTAGCACAGTACTACACAGGTCTATGATTCCCCAGCCAGTTCCTCCTAAACCTGCTTCTTCTGTTATATACAGTCTCAATGTTCTTCTAAACATTAACCATACACTATATATATAATATAGTGTCAAGCAATGTCTTGATGTCAATTTGGTAACATAGTTTTCGAGAATATAAGCTTTTATGATCTAGGCTCAATTCTCTTGTTTGGACACAAAATCAGGGATTGTGTGTTGGATTTTTTTGCTTCACACTCACGATTCACACGAGAGGACCAAAGGAGAAGCCACCACAGACGTGGCTCAGAGCCAATACAGACAAATAAATTGGTTTCAACCAATGTGACCCACATTCCTGACGTAAGCACAAACAGCATTTTGCAAAGAGAGAGTAGAGTAGCCACTGGAGACTTCCCTGCTGAAACGGCAAATCTTCCCGAAGCCCTCTTTGTTCAAGTAATTACATTTCCGAAGGCCTGTTCTAAATATTAACTCAGACCCCCTGACCCAGGGTTTCCGTAAGGAAAATGAGGCGCCGGACAATGTGACCGGGAAGAGTTTAATTTAACGGCCATTTGAGAAATTATGGGACCCATATGCATTGAGTGTGTAACCCATTAGGGAGTCCACCCACAGTGCTCAGAATGACAGAATTCACATTTAAATTATGGTAATTCATCTTAACAGAACACGCAATTCCTGTAATGAAGCAGACAATAAAATGTCATTTACAAACATTTGCCAAAATGCAATTTGCGGGAAAACACCATTCTAAACAGCACATCTGATGCGAGCGGTTCCACATGTGACAGAGATAAAACTGTCTGTTAGAAACTTAGAAAGAGGGAAAATCTAAAGATGCAGCAACTAGGATGGGTTTCTAATATGACTAGGATTGTGCCTTTGGCTTCTAGACAACGAAAGAAAGTTGATTTGAAAACCAATATAAGAGGAGAAAAATGCTGGTTTCAACTGCATATGAGGAAGTCTTTATAAAATAATTGCCTCTGCGTTTCTATGGTTCCTAGGCTACTTTGAAACACGGAAAGACATGCCTCACAATCTGAAGTAAACGTTCAGGTTTTAAAAATTAAGTATATGTCTTGAAAATGCATACTGCCTCCAGCTCACATTGGGTGGCATGGTGATAGACTGCCTACCGTTGACTATGCACTTGAATGGCAAATGGGAGGCGCCCTTCAATTTGCCAGTTGAGAAATAAAAATAGTAGCTATTTTTAATCGTGGCCTTGCGATTGCATTTAGAATTGTTGTCCAATGACTGGTCTTATCAAATCACATGTTTCAAGCTCAAAATAAGCTCTGTATGCTGTGCCCATGTGATATAGTTGTGTTTGATAAATAAGATAAATGATGACTAATGAAAATACACACGCCCCAATTTAATTCCACTAAAGAACATTAACCTATAGACCTAGAAGTGTGATGGTCAAATGTATTTCCATCGACTGATATTTCCATCAATAAACAAAAAGCATTATTTTGTAATAAGATAGCTTTTTTCTCCCGATCAACTATTACATTTATTGGCTTGAATAAAAATATTGGGTCCAAAAGCCAGCAATTACCACCTGTAGTCTGTAAATAAAGCCAATAAAAACACATGGTTATCGTTTACCACCTGACGTAACCCCTGACTCTGTAGTCTGTAAATAAAGCCAATAAAAACATATGGTTATCGTTTCCATCGTGTCCCCCTCTCCCAGATGTTCCACTTGCCACCCCTATGCCAAGCTAGCTCTCCTTCCCATCCTTTCCACTCTGTGGCCTCGCCCTTTCCTATTTGTTTTTGCAGGGACCGTACGGTCCTTTGCCAAGGGAGTCGTGAAAGTGGTGATGGAGGGTGGTGGGGATCAGGCCGGCTCACTTTAACACAGCCAGCACCTCCAACAATAGCCGGCTCTGACAGCTTTGCATAATTCATCTTGTCGAGTCTCTATCCTCTCCTCTCTCCTTTCTCTTCCCTCTCTCTAACTCTCTGGAATGGGGTGAGGAGTAACAAGGGCACTCTTCCATCAGCTGCTGCCTGTTCCCTCCTGACACCAGTGATTTTGGAGACACAGAAGTGTTTGTCTGTTGAAAGCAGATTCCCTAGCTCTGCCTGTGTTTTAATCTGGATGCCATCAGATTTCCTGGCTCTGCCTGTGATCTAGTCTTGATGCCATCACATTCCCTGGCTCTGCCTGTGTTCTAGTCTGGATCCCATCAGAACCAGATTTCTATTCTATTCAATCCGTCTAAAGCTTTACAACAGGGACCATGCTAATACAAGATTTGTATTGAGTTAGCTGTGTGTGTGTGTGTGTGTGTGTGTGTGTGTGTGTGTGTGTGTGTGTGTGTGTGTGTGTGTGTGTGTGTGTGTGTGTGTGTGTGTGTGTGTGTGTGTGTGTGTGTGTGTGTGTGTGTGTGTGTGTGTGTGTGTGTGTGTGTGTGTGTGTGTGCGTGCGTGCGTGCGTGCGTGCGTGCGTGCGTCCTTTCACAGAGGCTGTGAGTTTTATCATTAAATACATTCAGGTGTCTTTGCAGAAACCTTTATGTTTTTTTACAATCATGGATAGGATGAGAAATCCAGAAACTCCGGCATCAGTGGACACCAATGCTGAAGTATGTCAACGTCTTACATTAGTATAGACCTCACCTTAAAGCTGAGATATGAGCAAGGTGAAACAGAGCCACTGGGCGTACCAATACAGTTGTTATAGTTTTTTCTTTGAAAAGGAGTGTAAAAAAATGTAGTACATACTCCACTGTTCTATCACGTGTACTGTTGTTCAATGATCTCAGAGGGAGTATAACAGTGTTAAGATTCCAACTTTAACCAGAACTAACGGGGATTTATTTCTCTGAAATACACAGCGATTCACTTGAGGTGGGCTTGACACGGAGGTGAAATGCATCTCTTCATGTGAGACAGGACACCAAATAATAAACAGCAACGAGATATCTACAAATCCAACCAATCAGCTTTAAGCACAACGACACTCAAATGAATAATGTTCATTGAGTCTTAATACAAAGCAAAAAATCTGCTGACGCAAGCAAGATCGCAGAATATGAGGCAATCAGTATCGCTCTTTAGATATAAAAAACAAATATAAAAATGATGTCTAAGATCACATAGAAAGAGAGATATTGACATGTTGTAGGCTATCTGAAGCGGTAAAAGTATGTTTTTCCATGCCCTATTGAAAGTCTGTTTATCTATTTCCAGGCAACCTATATACATACCCTATACTGTTATCAGACTCACACCTCCCCTTATACACTACCTTTCAAAAGTTTAGGGTCACTTAGAAATGTATTTGATTTTGAAAGAAAAGCACTTTATCATCAACCATCACTCCTGTGTTCCAATTACATGTTGTGTTAGCTAATCCAAGTTTATCATTTTAAAAAGCTAATTGATCATTAGAAAATCATTTTGCAATTACGTTAGCACAGCTGAAAACTGTAGTGCTGATTAAAGAAGCAAGACAACTAGCCTTCTTTAGTCTAGTTGAGTATCTGGAGCATCAGCATTTGTGGGTTCAATTACAGGCTCAAAATGGCCAGAAACTAATAACTTTCTTCTGAAACTTGCCAGTCTATTCTTGTTCTGAGAAATGAAGGCTACTCCATGTGAGAAATTGCCAAGAAACTGAAGATCTCGTACAACGCTGTGTACTACTCCCTTCACAGAACAGCGCAAACTGGCCCTAACCAGAATAGAAAGAGGAGTTGGAGTCCCCGGTGCACAACTGAGCAAGAGGACAAGTACATTAGAGTGTCTAGTTTGAGAAACAGGCTCCTCACAAGTCCTCAACTGGCAACTTCATTAAATAGAACCCACAAAACACCAGTCTCAACGTCAACAGTGAAGAGGCAACTCCGGGATGCTGGCCTTCTAGGCAGAGTTCCTCTGTCCAGTGTCTGTGTTCTTTTGCCCATCTTAATCTTTTATTTTTATTTGCCAGTCTGAAATATGGCTTTTTCTTTGCAACTCTGCCTAGAAGGCCAGTTTAAAGAAGGCCAGTTTTATTTCTTCTTTAATCAGCACTACAGTTTTCAGCTGTGCTAACATAATTGCAAAAGGGTTTTCTAATGATAAATTAGACTTTTAAAATTATAAACTTTGATTAGCTAACACAACGTGCCATTGGAACACAGGAGTGATGGTTGCTGATAATGGGCCTCTGTACGCCTATGAAGATACTCCATTAAAAAATCTGCTGTTTCCAGCTACAATAGTCATTTACAACATGAACAATGTCTACGCTGTATTTCTGATCAATTTGACGTTATTTAATGGACAAAAAAATGTGCTTTCTAAGTGACCCCAAACTTTTGAATGGTAGTGTATGTATCATATCCACACAATCATATCCACTGCCTTAATTCAATGTTCCATTAGCCACTGCCTTACTTCAATGTTCCATTAGCCACTGCCTTAATTCAATGTTCCATTAGCCACTGCCTTACTTCAATGTTCCATTAGCCACTGCCTTAATTCGATGTTCCATTAGCCACTGCCTAACTTCAATGTTCCATTAGCCACTGCCTTACTTAAATGTTCCATTAGCCACTGCCTTACTTCAATGTTCCATTAGCCACTGCCTTACTTCAATGTTCCATTAGCCACTGCCTTACTTCAATGTTCCATTAGCCACTGCCTTAATTCAATGTTCCATTAGCCACTGTCTTAACTCAATGTTCAATTAGCCACTGCCTTACTTCAATGTTCCAATAGCCACTGCCTTAATTCAATGTTCCATTAGCCACTGCCTTACTTCAATGTTCCATTAGCCACTGCCTTACTTCAATGTTCCATTAGCCACTGCCTTATTTCAATGTTCCATTAGCCACTGTCTTAATTCAATGTTCAATTAGCCACTGCCTTACTTCAATGTTCCATTAGCCACTGTCTTAATTCAATGTTATAATATAATAATAATATATGCCATTTAGCAGACGCTTTTATCCAAAGCGACTTACAGTCATGTGTGCATACATTCTACGTATGGGTGGTCCCGGGGATCGAACCCACTACCCTGGCGTTACAAGCGCCATGCTCTACCAACTGAGCTACAGAAGCCACTCAATTAGCCACTGCCTTACTTCAATGTTCCAATAGCCACTGCCTTAATTCAATGTTCCATTAGCCACTGCCTTAATTCAATGTTCCATTAGCCACTGCCTTAATTCAATGTTCCATTAGCCACTGCCTTACATCAATGTTCCAATAGCCACTGCCTTACTTCAATGTTCCATTAGCCACTGCCTTAATTCAATGTTCAATTAGCCACTGCCTTACTTCAATGTTCCATTAGCCACTGCCTTAATTCAATGTTCCATTAGCCACTGCCTTACTTCAATGTTCCATTAGCCACTGCCTTACTTCAATGTTCCATTAGCCACTGCCTTAATTCAATGTTCCATTAGCCACTGCCTTACTTCAATGTTCCATTAGCCACTGCCTTAATTCAATGTTCCATTAGCCACTGCCTTACTTCAATGTTCCATTAGCCACTGCCTTACTTCAATGTTCCAATAGCCACTGCCTTAATTCAATGTTCCATTAACCACTGCCTTACTTCAATGTTCCAATAGCCACTGCCTTACTTCAATGTTCCATTAGCCACTGCCTTACTTCAATGTTCCAATAGCCACTGCCTTAATTCAATGTTCCATTAGCCACTGCCTTACTTCAATGTTCCATTAGCCACTGCCTTACTTCAATGTTCCAATAGCCACTGCCTTACTTCAATGTTCCATTAGCCACTGCCTTACTTCAATGTTCCAATAGCCACTGCCTTAATTCAATGTTCCAATAGCCACTGCCTTACTTCAATGTTCCATTAGCCACTGCCTTACTTCAATGTTCCATTAGCCACTGCCTTACTTCAATGTTCCATTAGCCACTGCCTTACTTCAATGTTCCATTAGCCACTGTCTTACTTCAATGTTCCATTAGCCACTGCCTTAATTCAATGTTCCATTAGCCACTGCCTTAATTCAATGTTCCATTAGCCACTGCCTTAATTCAATGTTCCATTAGCCACTGCCTTAATTCAATGTTCCATTAGCCACTGCCTTAATTCAATGTTCCATTAGCCACTGCCTTAATTCAATGTTCCATTAGCCACTGCCTTAATTCAATGTTCCATTAGCCACTGCCTTAATTCAATGTTCCATTAGCCACTGCCTTACTTCAATGTTCCATTAGCCACTGCCTTACTTCAATGTTCCAATAGCCACTGCCTTAATTCAATGTTCCATTAACCACTGCCTTACTTCAATGTTCCAATAGCCACTGCCTTACTTCAATGTTCCATTAGCCACTGCCTTACTTCAATGTTCCAATAGCCACTGCCTTACTTCAATGTTCCATTAGCCACTGCCTTACTTCAATGTTCCAATAGCCACTGCCTTACTTCAATGTTCCATTAGCCACTGCCTTACTTCAATGTTCCATTAGCCACTGCCTTACTTCAATGTTCCAATAGCCACTGCCTTAATTCAATGTTCCATTAGCCACTGCCTTACTTCAATGTTCCATTAGCCACTGCCTTACTTCAATGTTCCATTAGCCACTGCCTTACTTCAATGTTCCATTAGCCACTGTCTTACTTCAATGTTCCATTAGCCACTGCCTTAATTCAATGTTCCATTAGCCACTGCCTTAATTCAATGTTCCATTAGCCACTGCCTTACATCAATGTTCCAATAGCCACTGCCTTACTTCAATGTTCCATTAGCCACTGCCTTAATTCAATGTTCAATTAGCCACTGCCTTACTTCAATGTTCCATTAGCCACTGCCTTAATTCAATGTTCCATTAGCCACTGCCTTACTTCAATGTTCCATTAGCCACTGCCTTACTTCAATGTTCCATTAGCCACTGCCTTAATTCAATGTTCCATTAGCCACTGCCTTACTTCAATGTTCCATTAGCCACTGCCTTAATTCAATGTTCCATTAGCCACTGCCTTACTTCAATGTTCCATTAGCCACTGCCTTACTTCAATGTTCCAATAGCCACTGCCTTAATTCAATGTTCCATTAACCACTGCCTTACTTCAATGTTCCAATAGCCACTGCCTTACTTCAATGTTCCATTAGCCACTGCCTTACTTCAATGTTCCAATAGCCACTGCCTTAATTCAATGTTCCATTAGCCACTGCCTTACTTCAATGTTCCATTAGCCACTGCCTTACTTCAATGTTCCAATAGCCACTGCCTTACTTCAATGTTCCATTAGCCACTGCCTTACTTCAATGTTCCAATAGCCACTGCCTTAATTCAATGTTCCAATAGCCACTGCCTTACTTCAATGTTCCATTAGCCACTGCCTTACTTCAATGTTCCATTAGCCACTGCCTTACTTCAATGTTCCATTAGCCACTGCCTTACTTCAATGTTCCATTAGCCACTGCCTTAATTCAATGTTCCATTAGCCACTGCCTTACTTCAATGTTCCATTAGCCACTGCCTTACTTCAATGTTCCATTAGCCACTGCCTTACTTCAATGTTCCATTAGCCACTGTCTTACTTCAATGTTCCATTAGCCACTGCCTTAATTCAATGTTCCATTAGCCACTGCCTTAATTCAATGGTCCATTAGCCACTGCCTTAATTCAATGTTCCATTAGCCACTGCCTTAATTCAATGTTCCATTAGCCACTGCCTTAATTCAATGTTCCATTAGCCACTGCCTTAATTCAATGTTCCATTAGCCACTGCCTTAATTCAATGTTCCATTAGCCACTGCCTTAATTCAATGTTCCATTAGCCACTGCCTTACTTCAATGTTCCATTAGCCACTGCCTTACTTCAATGTTCCAATAGCCACTGCCTTAATTCAATGTTCCATTAACCACTGCCTTACTTCAATGTTCCAATAGCCACTGCCTTACTTCAATGTTCCATTAGCCACTGCCTTACTTCAATGTTCCAATAACCACTGCCTTACTTCAATGTTCCATTAACCACTGCCTTACTTCAATGTTCCAATAGCCACTGCCTTACTTCAATGTTCCATTAGCCACTGCCTTAATTCAATGTTCCATTAGCCACTGCCTTACTTCAATGTTCCATTAGCCACTGCCTTACTTCAATGTTCCAATAGCCACTGCCTTAATTCAATGTTCCATTAACCACTGCCTTACTTCAATGTTCCAATATCCACTGCCTTACTTCAATGTTCCATTAGCCACTGCCTTACTTCAATGTTCCAATAGCCACTGCCTTACTTCAATGTTCCAATAGCCACTGCCTTACTTCAATGTTCCAATAGCCACTGCCTTAATTCAATGTTCCAATAGCCACTGCCTTACTTCAATGTTCCATTAGCCACTGCCTTACTTCAATGTTCCATTAGCCACTGCCTTACTTCAATGTTCCAATAGCCACTGCCTTACTTCAATGTTCCATTAGCCACTGCCTTACTTCAATGTTCCATTAGCCACTGCCTTACTTCAATGTTCCATTAGCCACTGTCTTACTTCAATGTTCCATTAGCCACTGCCTTAATTCAATGTTCCATTAGCCACTGCCTTAATTCAATGTTCCATTAGCCACTGCCTTAATTCAATGTTCCATTAGCCACTGCCTTAATTCAATGTTCCATTAGCTACTGCCTTAATTCAATGTTCCATTCCTTTTCTAAATAATACACATCAGTACAGAGATATAAGTTGTTTTATTGTATACAGGAGGTACTGAATATTATGAATCTAAATTAACTTAATGGAATGGCTGCTTGGCCAAGGTTGTGAATATTCACCACATTTAAAGTAATTAGGCCTGACTACCTGCATGAGTTGACTGCATCTGAAAATATATCATCAACGGAATTGTAAAAATGTACAGTCAAATAGCACAATGATCAGTATGCCCTTAGAGAAATAAATTACATTTGGGCAGTGGTGGAGTTGTAATGAGGTTGTAAGGCAATCGCAGGCACTGACGTAAACTGACAATGAGTGGTTGAATGAAAAGTATGGCATGATATTTCAAAATATGGCATGATGAACATAACATTTGTCAAACAAATTTTCTAATAACTGAAAGAAAATGGGACTGAAGCCTCAAATGAAACTGGTGAGGAAATGAAAATAGAGTGTCACACTTCAATTACTGATTGGCAAAACATTTCTCAAACATTCCTAAATGCTAAATTGCACATATCCGTATTTATGTCTCGGTAGTAAATTCTACTTGGATTGATCCTAAAGTACTTGTTTGCTGTCAATGGTATATGAGGTGGCATAAATGTTGAAGCTTCAAAATAGACATAATATGTATGGATTAAAGCAAAATTGAAACCGAATGCTGTGTGCATTCAAACCATGTTATTGGTTAAACATTAAAATGCTGGATGTTACTCAAAAGTGCTGAGTCTGAATGTAGATAAAAAGGATATTTTCTCTTTACAAGCAATGATAAACCCTTCCATTTCTCCTGAGATATATTTTAGTCATACAATGTGAGCTGGCAATACATTCAACTCATGAATTGGTTACAGGAAGAAATTGTGATTACTGAAAGAGTCTGACTCCACGTTAACAACCTCAGTAAGACAGTCTAAACCATCAGGGAAAGCTAATTGTGATAGGATTCTGTTTGTGCAAAGAATGAAGCCTACTACTACATAGTCAAAGAATTGGAGCCATCTGTGAATTGTTACATGCACGACAAAATTAGGGACAACATGATCGTATGCAGTTTATGCACTTAACAGAGAATAATATAATGAGTATATTACCACTTAAAGATGTGCATTAATCAAACAACAGAACAAATTAACTGGGGGATTTTATTCTACAGGTGTCAGCATTATGGGGAAGAATATATAGGTCATGATAACACACTATCATAATACAGAAAGACCGCAGCCCTTATTAAAGAACCATCCATCTGAAATTCCACTGACGTTGCGCTGGCTGTTTCTTAATTTCCTAGGGTGAAAAATACCAAATTCTTGAATACAAGTGATGGCGTTCTGGATGTCAATGACCTGTATATCATTACAACATTTTCCCCCCCAAACTACTCAATGTCTTGATTTTTTTATATTTTCTGTCTTCACCCCCATTGAGAATGGGGGAGAAGTGTTGCTGAGTAGGGTCCCTCAGGAACTAGCAGCTGGCCCTGGTCTATCATGGCTCTTCATCAGCCTGCCAGACCAGGGGCTTTTGGCATTACCCAGGTCACCTCAACTGAATTATTGAGGTCGTCAAGTGGCTCCATCGACGAGCAGAGCTGACATCCAACATCCCACTGGGCTGTCTGAGGGACACAAAAGAGCCTGACCTGAAGCACTTGGCAGCTCCTTTTCAGAGGAAGCTTGCAAAGGCCAATATTGCATTGTATGGCAAACACTGTCCAGACCTTAGAAAGAGAGGGTTCAAAAGCAACATTTAGGGTGATCAAAGAGATCGTTCTGAGATGTTCAAGCTTTGTACTCTAGTTCCACGTCTAGAGTGGGTTGTTTTCTTCACACATGTTTTATTGAAATCCTGTAGCATTAAACGACACATGGATATCACGAGAACTAAAGCATCTTTCCAAGTTCTCACTGTGTTCAAACTGTATTTTCGGTGCGTACTGCATGATACAGTGTGATCGAAGGCCGTCATTTATGGATAGGAGGATATCTGTGACAAAGAAGGGTTCAAGTTACACAGGCAACAAGATGAGAATTTGGGTAGATCAATGTTACCGCAGACCAGTCTCCCTACTAAGTGTTGATCGAAAGATACCTGAGGTGCTTTGTTACGATGCCAGCCCCGCTCCTGATCAATCTTATTACTACGGTCCTCTTGCTAAAAGCTGACATATGCTTGCCAGTGAGGAATATGAATGTAAATCTGTTGGTTCCAGAGACAGGCTCCAGTGAGTCGGGTATGGCCCCTGGCGCCTGGTCAGCAGGATGCCACCATGTGGCTAATCGCAGGTGGCTTTCGGCCCAGAAATAAAAGGCAGAAACAAACCAAAGCTGCAATGCATGCAGCTTAGTTTTTCAAGCACTTAAGGAACCGCGTATTGGAGAACAGTTTATTTTCTTTCATGATAAAACAATAGCTGTCTAAAACATATACAGTCTGAGTTTGAACCTGTGTCATCTGTGTGCCTTAATACTGTGTTTTCCAGCTGAGATAAAGCCTAGGCAAGTCTTCAGGTCTCAGAAAAGGTTAGTCATCACACAAGCCATCTGAAAAGAAACAGTTCACGACCAGAAAAACATCATTATGATGCCCAATGCCACATTTTGCCTGCTGGGTTTGGCTAGTGAAAAACAAGTACAGCCCATAACTATACTGAGCAGGAGTTGCTGGAAACCAATGTACAAAGGTGTGTATGGCTCACATAGATGTTACACAATTCCAAAGGAAAACATACAGCCAAAGCATCTGAAGTGTCCATATTTCAGTGAGCCAAATAAGTGACTTGGATACTAAGTCCAGATGCTATGTGTTTCAATAGTGGCTATGGTTTAAAATAGCTACAGTCTTACAGTAGTAGGTGTTAAAACTAATTGCAGGACAGTTTTCGTAGCCAACTGCCCTAAACATGTAGCCAACTGCCCTTAACATGTGTTAAGAATGATGGTGGCAATACATCACAGGCTGTCATCAAATATCCCTACCATGAGTACATTTCAAGAGCATGCAATCCTCCAAAAAGTATTTGGTTGACTTTCAGAGTACAGCCATCAAGTGTCTGCTGCCACACTGTCAAACTATGTAATATAATAATAAACTAATATATGGCATTAAGCGAGATGCTTTTATCCAAAGTGACTTACAGTCATGCATGCATACATTTTATGTATAACTTGTATTGTGCTTATCCAAATTAATTCCAGGGAGATAAATGTATCCATTGGGACTTTTTCACATGTATCTATAAAGACCATATCATGTGCCACATATATCAGTCTTTTTATTAAAGACAATTTCAAAGAGAAACTGTCATTGTCATTCTGATTGAGATCCAAAAGCTTGTTCACCTACTTTAAAATGCAATAATGTAGTACCGTATAACTTTCACCCATGGCACTGCTGCAACAAAACATTACGTGAGTCTCATTCATTCATTTATTTCAAAATGTAACCTACACTAGTTTGAATAAACGTAAGGACACAATTCCTTGCTTTCGTCTACAGTCATATAAAATCAATAAAATATACTCCATCCATATTGATTTATAAACAATATCGATTGGACCATGTAAGAGCTAGAATATCAATCTGTCTCTCAGGCAAAAACTCAAACAGCGGCAAGAGGATTCAGTGAGAATTCAGAAAAAACAGGTAAGATAACAGATCAGCCAAAAAGCAGTATAGCAGGCTGTGTGTTAACAGTAGCAGGCTGTGTGTTAACAGTAGCAGGCTGTGTGTTAACAGTAGCAGGCTGTGTGTTAACAGTAGCAGGCTGTGTGTTAACAGTAGCAGGCTGTGTGTTAACAGTAGCAGGCTGTGTGTTAACAGTAGCAGGCTGTGTGTTAACAGTAGCAGGCTGTGTGCTAACAGTAGCAGTCTGTGTGTTAACAGTAGAAGATAGAGGCCAGCAATTATACAAAGCAAATTATGCCATAAAAACTGTCTGCTGGGACCAGGGATCTGTGCACAGTTTGACAAGCTGCATTAACCTTCACATGTTTACTCTGATGTGTTGAAACATATGCCTCAGCCATGCTATTTGACATATCTAATGTTTCTAACATTTCATATGATCAACAATTGAGCCTCCACAGGAAGAGACAATATAAATGTAATGAGCAAGATAACAGGAGGGAGGGAGATGTCCCACCCAGCACCACCCCTCTGGACTGTCTTAAAAAAAATGTATTAAAAAAAATGTTAACACGTTCCTAAATGAGGCAACTGACATGTGTGACTGAAATACAAATGGTATTTACATTGTAGGCCTATGGAATAAATTAAATGAAACTACTTCCAGACCATCATATTTTGCAACCCACAATATATTTCATGTGTTTTGTGTGGACAAGTGTCAAAAAATAGGCAAAACATTGTTCAGTTGATGTACCATTTGTGTTAAATGGCTCAGTATAAAGCCAGAAACTCCTATATACTCCTTTATCACAATAAAGCTTATCTGAAAGTTTGATTGTGAATGTGGTAAAGCAATATATTAGAAGTTGTCTGATTTCATTTAGGTGGACCGGGTGTCAGTGACCTCCTGCACTATATCAGCTTCAAAGTGAGAAAAACACTCAAATGAAATCAATTATTCTCCGTCATGACTGGGGGAATCAGGTGAATTATAGGTAGGCTAAGTAATGGCTGTAATAAGGTGTAATGAACTGGGGACTTAATGAACTGCAGTCCCAACCCCAAGCAACATCTCCTGTGGCATTATTTCTGATGGCTGTTATTAGTTAATATGTCCATAACAGGCATATGGGATGTTGGTAACAATTCCTGTGCATAACCTCTTCATAATGCAATATGAGGCATTGATAATGCCTTATGAATTAGCCTATACATTATGCAATATTATATATACATGTAATCAGGGGTATTGCCAGGTCACAAATAACAACATACACACAAGTACCAAACATCACACTATCCCAATACAAATATTTCCCTATGCAGAATTGATCCTATGCAGGATAATAGGCCCAGCCGTCATTCACTATCATGTATTTATGTATCTAGGCCGACGGATGGGCAACTGCCAGCCCATGGGTACATTTCCAAAAACATTCACACTGAGTGTACGAAACATTAAGAACACCTTCCTAATATTGAGTTGCACCCCACCCTTTTGCCATCAGAACAGCCTCAATTCACCAGGGCATGGACTATACAAGATGTTGAAAGCATTCCACATGGATGCTGGCCCATGATGACTCCAATGCTTCCCACAGTTGTGTGGATGTCCATTGGGTGGTGGACCATTCTTGAAACACACGGTAAACTGTTGAGTGTGAAACTCCTAGCAGCATTGCAGTTCTTGACACAAACAGGTGCACCTGGCACCTACCATACACTGTTCAAAGCTACTTAAATCTTCAGTCTTGTCCATTTACTCTCTGAATTGCACACATACAAAATCCATGTCTCAATTGTCTAAAAATCCTTCTGTAACCTGTCTCCTCCCCTTCATCTACACTGTTTGAAGTTGATTTAACATGTGACATCAATAAGGGATCATAGCTTTCATCTGTATTCAACTAGTCATTCTATGTAATAGAAAGAGTAGGTGTCCTTAATTTTTGGTACATTCAGTATATATATATATATATATATATATATATATATATATATATATATATATAAACACATTTGTGCACAAAATTTGAGCGAAATAAGATTTTTGTTCATATGCTAAATTTCTGGGATTTTTTACACAACATGTAAAGTGTTGGTCCCATGTTTCATGAGCTGAAATAAAAAAATCCCTGAAATTTTGCATATGAACAAAAATCTTATTTCGCTCACATTTTGTGCACAAATGTGAGACTTTCCCCTTTGCCATGATGATCCATCAACCTGACAGTTGTGGCACATCAAGAAGCTGATTAAACAGCATGATCATTACACAGATGCACCTTGTGCTAGGGAAGATAAAAGGACACTCTAAAATGTGCAGTTTTGTCACACAACGCAATGCCACAGATGTTTCAAGTTGAGTGAGCATGAAATTGGCATGCTGACTGCAGGAATGTTCACCAGAGCTGTTGCCAGGGAATTTAATGTTAATTTCTCTACCATAAGCCACGTTTGGGATGCTCTGGATCAACGTGTACAACAACGTGCTCCAATTACGTAATGCTGGCGTTTTGTCCTGTATACACTTGTTAGCAGGATAAATGCGCAGCGAGTCCATCAGCCTCCACGGGGCTGAGTGCGCTCCACTCTTCTATATGTGGCACGTGCCACCGCTCATGTGGCACACAAGGGACAGTTTGACGGTACATCCAACCAGCCTCACAGCCGCATATCATGTGTAACCACGCCAGTCCAGGACCTCCACATCCGGCTTCTTCACCTGCGGGATTGTCTGAGGCCAGCCTCTCAGACAACTGATGAAACTGTTGGTTTGCACAACCAAAGAATTTCTGCACAAATTGTCAGATACCGTCTCAAGGAAGCGCATCTGCTTGCTCGTCTTGCTCACCAGGGTCTTCACCTGACTGCAGTTTGGCGGCGTAGCCAACTTCAGTGGGCAAATGCTCGCCTTTGATGGCCACTGGCATGCTGGAGAAGTGTTCTCTTCATTGCTGAATCCCAGTTTCAACTTTACCGGGCAGATGGCAGATAGCTTGTATGGCGTCGTGTGGACGAGTGGTTTGCTGATGTCAACATTGTGAACAGAGTGCCCAATGGTGGCGGTGGGGTTATGGTATGGGCAGGCTTAAGTTATGGACAACGAACACAATTGCATTTTATCAATGGCAATTTGAATGCACAGAAATACCGTGACAAGATCCTGAGGCCCATTGTCGTGCCATTCATCTGCCGCCATCACCTCATGTTTCAACATGATAATGTATGGCTCCCCATCGCAAGGATCTGTACACAATTCCTAGAAGCTGAAAATGTCCCAGTTCTTCCATGGCCTGCATTCTCACCAGACATGTCAGCCATTGAGCATGTTTGGGATGCTCTGGATCAACGTGTACAACAGGGTGCTCCAGTTCTCGCAAATATCCAGGATCTTTGCACAGCTATTGAAGGAGTGGGACAACATTCCACAGGCCACAATCAACATCCTGATCAACTCTATGCAAAGAAGATGTGTCGCGCTGCATCAGGCGGTCACACCAGATATTGACTGGTTTTCTGATCCAAGCCCCTACTTTTTTTTTAAGGTATGTGATTTCCCAGTCATGTGAAATCCACAGATTAAGGCCTAATTGACTGATTTCCTTATATGAAATGTAACTCAAAAAAGTATTTGAAATTGTTGCATGTTGCATTTATGTTGAACTTATTGTTGAGACATAGAGTAGTAGAATACACAAGGTGCAATTTAGAAATTAGGCTGGGGCGGTATACCGTATATACCGTATACAGAGGTATTTGGAAAAAACAATGGGATGGTTTTTCAATACTGTCAATACCGTTGAAACTATAATTAGTGCAACATGTTAGGAGATAAAGAAGATCGCATTCTTCATTTCACCTGTCACAAAAATGTTCATTATGAAGCTTACCGGTAGTCCCCAGTCAGGTGGTGTTTGTTTACAAGCACACAAAGATCACTGTTGTGCAGCACGCGCCAGGTGTTCCAGTTACAGTATAGAATTCTCAACTAAACGTTTGCCGGCTAGATATCTTATAACTATTAAGTTAACTTTTTAAAAGGTGCTAAATGCTGCAGTTGTGCATTTAACTTTCTAAGTTAGTAGCTAGGTAGCTATCGCACTCAAATATCATATTAACATGGCATAAGTCATAGCCAAATATGTTGAATTGCAGGAAATTAGCTGAAAATCTGCAAACAAAATCTCTGCCCCATGGCAAAATGAATAGAATTGCATGAAAATGGTCCTAAAATTTCACAATTTCCTCCATGGCAAAATGTGTCAAATGTTTCTCTTTGCATGGTCACGAGATGGGGGGTCATTCAAATCTCACTTAGGGCCCCCAACAGGCTAGGACTGGCCCTGGCTACTGGTATTTTGTATTTGGTTAAGAAGTAAGTAGTTTAACTGCACAAATAGATTGATTGCACAAATCAGTTGACTGCATGTGTGGTTATGGATGTGGGTATGCAGACCCGCGAGCCACAGCGGCCACTAATTATGAGTTCAGATTTTTTTTTGTGGCCCCCACCCCATCAAAGTTGCCCAGCCCTGATCTAGACAGACAGTAAGACCCATGAACAGATAAACTCAAGAATGAACAAACTATCCAGGGGACATAGAACAGTCGTTTTACTTCGACCTATAGGAATGATGATGGATAGGCTAATAATAAGCCAATGCCGATTTACTGAGTGGTGGACAATTGTATGCCACACTGCTAAAGCAAGTACTTGAATGGACTTTTCCTTTTTATTTTATTTTATCCATGCCTTATGCGATCAAGTTTATATAAAAAACGAATCTGTCCTGAAGAAACAGTAGGCCTAATTTACTGCCATGAACCTGTAGCCCATAGAACACTACATCTGACGTTATTTAGGGTATTATTTGTCCATGTTTGTGGATAAAATCATCGATTTGAATATTGAAAATAGTATAATTTCAGTGAAAATTAAACACGCATGTGTCAGCACCAAAGGTAATAGTTTTTTTTCCCGTCCTTACCTGGTGGAACTAACTGAACAGTCCCGTTGTCCGGAGCCGCAGAACAACTTCCACAAGAGACATCCAAACTTGCGCCCCGCTTTGTCCGTCGGTGATGATGGTGAGTGAAATTTCACGCACTCACACCCTCAATATCCTTGAAAATAAAATGTGTGCCAAGTAGTCTTCGTTGTTGCAAATTCCTTAATAACAGACCACGAGACAACGATGTCATGCAGTTTGAAGGTGTGCGGTGCTGAATATCAAGATTTCAGTACGTGTCAAGAACACGTACTGCCAAGATTTCTTACAATTATCTTAGTCCGCTCAGGGGTAAGCTATCAATTCCATTGTCTGCAGCAATTCAGACTGCCTCTTTTTGGTCGTCATGTAAATGCGGACTTCTTATTAATATTGAGGCTTTTTAGTAGTGCAGACGACGCTCTCCAATTACATAATGCTGGTGTTTTGTCCTGTATACACTTGTTAGCAGGAGAAATGCGCAGCGAGTCCATCAGCCTCCACTGGGCTGAGTGCGCTCCACTCTTCTATATGGGTGCTTCTGATATCCTTGCAAACTGTCCCTTGTGTGTCACATGCCACCGCTCATGACAAATTGCATAAAGCATTTGAGTAATGGCAGAAGCCTAAGGTAGGTATTAATTTACATCTCAATTTATTTTTGTAACAAGTGAAAACAGTAGGCTACCATCACTTCAAAATAAAATGATAGGTAGCCTATACATGTCCAGTACAAATGCTTTATTTATGGATGGAGTTATTACTCATCACACTAGTCACAGCTCTAAATATATAGGCCAGCCTACTTAGAATAACTGTGTGTGTGTGTGTGTGTGTGTGTGTGTGTGTGTGTGTGTGTGTGTGTGTGTGTGTGTGTGTGTGTGTGTGTGTGTGTGTGTGTGTGTGTGTGTGTGTGTGTGTGTGTGTGTGTGTGTGTGTGTGTGTGTGTGTGTGTGTGTGTGTGTGTGTGTGCGCACGCACGCGTGTGTGTGAAAAGTGTATAAACTTTCTAGATGTTGAGATTACATCCCATTGCCTTCCTCTTTACTCATGTAACATTTGGCTTATTGCTTTGAATTTACTTGAATCAGAAAGATTAATAAACAACGTTTTAACTCAATCTGATGGTATTCAAATGTTAGCATTTAAAGGATCAACAGGGGGGGAAAGCAGTTTCATTCATTACAAAAGCATTGACTAATCCCACCTAAAAACTCTTGAGGCAAGGGCTCTGCCAGGTTCTAAGACAAGTGGGGTCCGGCAATACCTTGGCACTTCAGAAACGTAAACTATAGCTGTGGCAGGTCCAGTGCACAGTAGGGGGACTAACAATACTACTCTGACTGGGCAGTTTTTTTAATCCCCCTTCCTGAATTTCCCCCACGTTCGACCACATGCAGCAATGAAGTTATCACAGAAAACAGCTTCTCTCTACACAACGAGGCCAACCTCGGGTTCGCCATTATCATCCCGACACATCAAAACGTTGCCTTCATCAAATGGCATTATCTGCATGAATGGCAAGTGCCCAGAAATCTATCTAAAACTGCCTTTGAATATTTGCTCAAGGGCATGCCAGAGTAAAAAATAAATAGGAGATACATTTTTGTAAAAAAAAACAAATGTCCCCTACCTCACAGGCTCCAACGCACAAATATGTCTCTTCTGCAACATGTTCCAAGTTTAGTTTTAAAAAGAAAGTGTTGGATAGTACAACAGTTGAACAAAAAGATGAAGGAGCTCAAAGTTTTGTCATTGAGGTGAAGAGCTAAAAGAGCAAACTGTCAACTCTGAAAGTCAGTCCTTGAAGAGACAAAAACTCCCTTTTTATCACTAACACTTTCGCTATTGTCTGACCCTGGTGTGGTAATCCAAACCACTTCAGTGATATGATAGTACCCACTATTTTCCACTCAGACACAGCTTTTACCTGGTATCCACATTGCATATAGCGCTCTGACATCTCATTTGTTTTTACAGTTATTTTGCTCAAAAGGCAAGTTCCAGTTTCACCTCCATGCTCCATTCCGATCACAGCTACAGTAAATAAAACGTCTCACCTTCTCTCATTTCACTGTTATATGTTCTAATGCATTTTCAGAGCCTTGTGAAATAAGAACTACTGAACGGACTGGGTTTCTCTACCACACACAAAAGCACTAACATGTCTATACAGTCTACTATGCCCTCTATTGGAGATAATAACATTCTTATCAACATACAGTACACATAGACTACAAAGTGTTGTGATACTGACAGACAAACTTGACATATCATTAGCTAAAATTAGAATATTTGAATCATAATGCATTATTTATTATTGTAGCTTGCCCAGCATTGAACCAATGAAATAGTCCCAAAAATGCTAACTCTGCCCTCTGTGTATTACACTTGGAAATAATACCATCTTACTTTCCTCTGCTGTTGTTACTTCTGCAGCTGCCCCAGCATTCATATGCATATACAATAAGACCTAGAAACTTCCGCACTGAAGCCTAGTAGCAAAGCATACATACATTAAGGAATAAAGGCCTCCTTGTGGGTTACAGATGCACTGACTCACCAGAGGAAACATATGGGTCAAGCCATAAGGACAGTGATGCTACTTGACTCATTCCGTTTCCAGCCCCTATGTGGGAATCTTCCACTGTGGAATCAGACACCGTGAGGCTATCAGTATGTTCAGAATAATGGCCTGTTTTGTCAGTTACATGAATAGGTACATAACATTAAAGAGTATCAATGGCTATTAAGCTCTAGTGTATGTACAGTGTGTTAGCCACATAGTGTGGAGGATGTAGCCTTTTGTTGATACACTATTGTTCTCAACAACGAAATGGAGCTGTATAAAAGGATTGGACAGAACCTCTCCTTTCATGTGGAAATGAATCCCTTCAAAATGGGCAACAAAGCTTTCACCTTTAGTTATACGGAAGGGATTCGAATGTTGCCTGAGGTAAAAGCCCCACAATGTTACATCACTGATATTAAATAAAATATAAAATATAAAATAAGCAATTACATTGTTAACTGGGGAGGTGGAAAGGAAATTAAATATGAAACAAATGCAATAGGTATATTCTAAATTGAAAAGTCTAGGTGAAATCCAAACTACCAATTACTTTGAAAAACATCCACCACAAAGACTACCTGACTTCAGAAATAAGTTACTTTCAGCTGCTTGAATTTTTTATTTATTTTATCTTTATTTAACTAGACAAGTCAGTTAAGAACAAATTCTTATTTACAATGACGGCATATGAACAGTCTAGTGCGTCTTTACCACAATGGCCATTTTGTATTTTGTAATTTCCTTAAAATCTGTAAGTTTAAGAAACATTGCCTTGTGCCTTTTAATGCCATAACAAAAACCCACATTCTAATTTCTCTCCGATAATGAAAGTTCGCAGAAGTAACAAGTACAGGGTAGACTTATCAATTAGTTATAGTGTTTTTACTTATACAATTGTTGTTACCAAATTGGTAACATAATTACAGAAAAATCACCAATGGAATTACTGCAATTGAATTGGTTACAATGACAAATCACAGTAGTCACAAACCACAGGGTCACCTTCTACTGTCCTCCCTTCCACTGGCATACTGTTATGGTTAGCTCATAACTGTTTTCTTTCTGTGTCTAGTGGTCAAAGCGAGAGTGTGGAGCAGTCTGGACAACCCCTCCCTCTTTCTCTCTTTTTGTCTCTCTCTTCTTTCTCTCTCTCGTTAAAGATGCAGTCTGGGATCTTAAGCACAACAAGTTCATAACATATTGTATGAATTGAATTCGTAACATAGCATACGAATTGCACCCGAAAAAAAGGACGTAACATATCATACGAAATGGATGATGCAATACACAATTGTAGTGGTCAAACTTGGGAGAGTTAGCTAGCTAGCACTACAACCAAGAAATCTCAGTTGCTTGTGCTTTAGCTGTCACCTTGATAAATTGGCTACAATGGCTGGCTAGCTAGCTCAGAAGCATCCAGCAGTGATTATGAGTGCTGACGGCGCCTGTTCTGCGAACCTCAAAGCGCATAAGCGTTAATCTTAGATGGTATTTTGCATCTCAAACGGTACTCTATGTGCGCATGCAACCTGTAGATGTTTGTTGGTTGTGTACAATGCTTGAGGCAGTAGCTTTGTTCCAGGGCGTCAAATGAAATCACATTTTATTGGTCGCATACACATTTAGCAGATGTTATTGCGGGTTTAGCGAAATGCTTGTGTACCTAGCTCCGGCAGTGCAGTAATATCTAACAACACACAACAATACACACAAATCTTAAAAGTAAAAGAATGGAATTAAGAAATATAGAAATATTAGGATGAGCAGTGGTGGATTCCAGAGTATAAATATACACCATAGTGCTAACTGTAAAGTTTGGTGGAGAAGGAATAATGGTTCGGGCTAGGCCCCATAGTTCCAGTGAAGGTAAATCTTAAAGCTACAGCATACAATGACATTCTAGACAATTCTGTTCTTCCAACTTTATAGCAACAGTTTGGGGAAGGCCATTACCCAACATCAGTGCCCGACCTCACTAATGCTCTTGTGGCTGAATGGAAGCAAGTCCCCACGGCAATGTTCCAACATCTAGTGGAAGGCCTTACCAAAAGAGTGGAGGCTGTTACTGCAGCAAAAGGGAGACCGACTCCATATTAATGTTTAACAAGGAAGTGTCCATATAATTTTGGTCATATTGTATGTGTATATAGTGCCAGTCAAAAGTTTGGACACCTACTCATTTCAGGGTTTCTCTTTTATTCTTTACTATTTTCTACATTGTAGGATAATAGTGAAGACATCAACACTATGAAATAACACATGGAATCATGTAGTAACCAGAAAATGGTTAAACAAATTCTTCAAAGTAGCTACCCTTTGCCTTGATGACAGCTTTGCACACTCTTGGCATAGAGTGTAGTCACCTAGAATGCATTTCAATTAACAGGTGTGCTTTGTTAAAAGAGTTAACTGCCTTGTTCAGGGGCAGAAGGACAGATCTTTACCTTGTCAGCTCAGGGATTCGATCCACCAACCTTTCGGTTACTGGCCCAACACTCTAACCACTAGGCTACCTGCCACCCCAAATGATCGACTGGCTTGTAAGCTTGACTGTCGCATTTGTATGGACCAATCACTGACCATTCTCCCATAAATTATGTACAATCAAAGTTACTGAAGAGGACAAATGTTTTAGACTGCGACATCCTCATCAATCATGGTAGTATCATTTAAGTACAGTAAGTGTCACTTTCAATGGCTCATTGTTGCACAAAATAAGACTTAGAAAGAAGTGTCAATTGAAAGATGTCACTTGAAAGAAATGGCACAGCTTTATGTAGCTCACAATACAATCGCTGTGTTTGAAACATGGGTGACTAGCGAGTTTTGACTTTAACTCAGCTAGAAAGATGATTGAAAATCATTTTGAATGTTTACATGTTAAAAAAAAAGAAAAACCATTGATTTATGACAAATGCTTGGAGAGTGCATAACAGTAAATTGAAAAAAGATAAGAGTCCACACCACAACCTAATGTAGCGGTTGTACTTTTTTCTCAAGATAATGCAAAGTAGTTGGAATGCAGCATTTACACAAAAAAAAAAACATTATTCCGCCGATTACAGTGAAGTTGCAGGGGCAACAAAACAGAGACCCGTATATCATTGCCTGAATGAACTGTACTGCGATTTTCTGTACTGTACTCCTCCTTCCCCCATTTAATGAAGAGATATGTTCTCCATTATCCCATATTCCTGCAGCAGCGATTAGAAACTCTCCAGAGAGACTCTATCACACAACATTCACTGAGTCTGGACCTTTGCAAATCTTCATATCCCATGCAATTTTCATAAATTTAAGTCTAATGAGCACGCTTGACATAACTGTGATTTATTGTCTCGCAGGCTTACCAAATTGACCATAGTGTGGTGCAAATTATAGATGCCATAGTGTGGTGCAAATGAATCATATTACAATGTATTCGCAACATGGCGATTCGATACAATGGCGGCCTAAATGTCTTGATCATTTTGTTGTCTGTGTATTGAGATAAAAACACAAATATATGCACACACAGGGCGAACAAGCACCCTTATAGGCAGACAAACATTGTGAAGGCTAAATATATTTTGTGCAGATTTGCATACACATAAAAGGGTCACATATGGAAATGGCCTGAAAATTGTCTTATAAAATCATATTGAAGGAATTGTACTCATGGTACGTGTCCCAAGGGCATGATCGAGGCACTTCCCTTGGCCAATTGCCATGCAGACCAGTCAATTGACCAATTAGCATTTACCCAGTCCACTCCATTGTTGAGCAGTGGATGGATGACGTACACCAGAGCTAAAGAGCCCCACTGCTGTAAGGGCACGGCCAGCATCGTCAACATGCTGTACACTCATGACATGATACCATTTTAGTCCGGGGCCACAGTGGCACTGAGCACAAATAAATTGAGACGGATGATCAGTCGATGACTATTTCCATAATCGTTATACCTTCTGTAATTCATCAAGGTAATGATACCCGCGTCCCTAATGACACATTTATTCCATTTTGAGCCGAGCAGAGGGCACACTAAAGGATTCATTACACACAGAGTGATTTCTGCTTCTGCCTTTGAGTGGAGGAGCAATCTGTTATTCTCCCCAAAAATAACAATAAGGGAGGGGAAATGCAATCTAAATCCACTCATACAACTTCCTCTCTCTCTGCTGACAGACAGACAAACAGGAGGCCATTACAGTAGAGCGCAGTTACCATGCTGAAGCTGGAAGAGAATCAAATATTTCTGCCGAAAGCAAACTTAGATATTTTGCTTATTTTGTGTTTTAGTCTGCTCCATGTAAAGCTAACATGAAGGTTTCATCATCCTGACTCAAATCATTAAAATGGAAGAGAATGGATTCTTATCAAATGTTGTTATAAACACATCATTGAATATTATAAATAAACTGTCTAAAGTCACAATATTTCAAGCCAAATTATCTTGTTGTTTTCAATATCACACTTCATGCATGACCAAAAATTTAAACACGCTTGTAATATCAACACCATCATACCATTTCCAGTGTGTTGTGTCTACTTCTTACTTGTTGGAAAGCAGCCCCTTTGCTTCATGACACCACATACGGACACAATTTATACTTTATTGGTGTTACTGCTTGAATATTAGCACCCATATGAAGGTTTTGGGGACATTTGTGGATGGTTATTAGGAACTTCCATAACAGTCCTAACCTTTGGTAAAACACGCTACAGGCAGAACACAAAAACATCCATGACAATTGCACATTTTGAGTACAACTATTCCCACAGGGGTCATTTACCGGACTTGTTTTTACCAATATGAAAGGGAACTCACAATTAAAAGCTTGGTTTTGACCCCCAAAGTATAACATGTCAAAGTTTGAGAAATACATGTTCATTCTATTTAATTATTATACCAACACTGCATTAGGGAAGATAAGCTATTGGAATAATGTTTGGCCAGGCTTATACAGTATTCTTAACATACGGTAGTCAAATTTCAATAGTGAACAGCCATTTTGCCTCACCATTTACAAACTCTAACTATGGACGTGGGGTTTCTGCCATTTACAAACACAATTTACTGTATATAAGATTTAAATCAGTTTAGCACCCATCAGATCGCTGCAATATTTTCTCTCTCATTCTTTGTCTTTTTCATTCCTTGGCTCTCCCAGACAGAACTTCCTCTGGGATGTTGAGGCCATGTCTTGCTACAACATGACTGCATGATCATTTAGATTCAATCAAGTAATGGTCATTATAGTGTCAGATGAAACCACATAGAATCAATGCTGTAACTCAATCAAACTGCAGTGGATGATGCATCACATTCACATGCAAGGACGCACGCACGCACACACCCCAAGGTGCAGAACGTATGACGGTCCCATCAACTCCTTTGCCAGTCCTCATCAGGCCATCATGTCCACTATGGGGTGACCACTAGATCTACAAATAGAAAAAGAAAAACAACAACAATTGAAACCATCAAGGGACTTCAGTGCTATAGCATTGAATATCCGTATGTCAACAGATAACAATGTGAGTCTCTGCGGCTTTATCATCCAGTAAGAATTCACCCAGACACAATTAAATAAATGCACACAAGTAAACATCTCAGATGTTTTGTAAGTAATATGAAACTTTTATTAGCAATTCTTCCTTGCACAAAAACCTAAACTGGGGCGACGGGGTAGCCTAGTGGTTAGAGTGTTAGACTAGTAACTGAAAGGTTGCAAGATTGAATCCCCGAGCTGAAACGGTAAAAATATGTCATTCTGCCTATGAACAAGGCAGTTTCCCCACTGTTCCTAGGCCATCATAGAAAATAAGAATTTGTTCTTAACTGACTTACCGAGTTAAATAAAAATAAATCCATTTAAAAAAAAAACTCCACTAGCAATGAATGGTGTGTTCATACCAACTGTTGATTGACATGTGGTATTGACCAGCCTCGAGATCAAAAGTCAAGTTGTCAATCACTGTAACAGCTGTAGTCTACAGCATGTCCATCTGTTGAGCCATGGAGAATGACAGACTGGCATCGTAGAATGGGAAACCATCTTATACAGTAATAACTAGGATAATCAACACTTGTTTTGACAACTGTCAATATGGCCAGCCAGTGGAAGCATAAGTAAAACTTAGGGCTCTATTTCGGTCTGGCGTTAAGGCGGTGCTAGTGTCAAACGCACGTTAGTTTGCAATTTCGTCATATAAAAACTGGTGCACTGGCATTTTCCAGCCCTAACGCCAGGTTCAGAGGGGTTGGAAATATTTTGTAGGCGTGTCCTTAAAAACAAAGTACTAATTTCAGGAATATTTAAGACCAACCAAAAGCTGATTTTAGCGGTAACGTAGTTGGTGATGGAATTAATTCTGACAGTGGAAACACAGCCTATCCAGCCGTGATGCACACCTGTATACTTTGTATTTAAAAACATTAAAAAACAAATGTTTTTTCCCAATTCATTTTATTTGGTTCAAAGCCAAGCATAGCCTCCCCTCCTCTCAATGAAGGCTTCTTTTTTTTGTGCTGCCCAATGCAATAGCGAAGTAGTCAAGACTGTCAATAAAGGGCTCCTGAGACCACTTGGAAATACATCTTAATCACCAAAGCTTTATTAAAATATAGTTTGACAGGAGTAAAACAGTGACCTGACATTCCCTTTTTGTCTATGCATTGTAGGCAGGCCTACATTATTTTAGCCATGCAGTTTTGGATGCGCGTAAAACCCTCCATAGTCTGCATTGTTTTAATATTATATGCCCACAGGGAGAAATGATGATGCCTGTAAGTGTGACATAGCCTATTTAAAACAAGTTGTTGTTTCATTTTGATTAGAATTTGATTTGAATTATTCATTCTCTTTTTAGGCCTTATCATTAATGAATTTCATCTTGCTTATTGACAATGTTTGGCATCTCCATGCTCAGCCATAATACAATTTACAGTAGGCATGGCCCCTATATAAGTGTGATTACTATTGAAGCCTTTCAATTACTTAGGACAATGTGGACTGTAAATGGGTTTCAGTTAACGTATTTAGCAAAGATAGGTTTACATTTGATTTATTTTCTGTAAGCCATTTAACAAACTGTAAAGGGCAAACATTGGAATTAGAGTTGATTCCAAGGCAATACACAACTTGAATCAACCACATATTTTGCTATGGAGGACATTCTGATTGGCCAGTAAGGGGCCAAGCCTCGACACACCCCACAACTTATTTATTCATGAAAACCCAGCCCTTTCGTGCCAATACTAGCAAATTCGCAGATAATTGTAACAGCGAATAAAGCAAAAATATCTGACACTCCCCTGAACCTATAACGCTACCACCTGCGCTTAGATTTAACAAAATAGAGCCCTTAGTAAGTTAAGTTTGCAATTAAGAAAATAATGACCTCCATAGATTTTCAAGATGAGAGGAGCCTCAACATGGCTACTTGGTAGTGCTCTACAGAGGGCAGGAGCAGCAGGGAGTTTATATAATTGACTTGAAATTGGTCTCCGATGGCAATGAAACATTGTTCCTAGCGATAACTGATTGGAGGAGTGAGTCATGTTTTCCTTTTTGAAAAAGATCTATCTAGTATTTTTATTACCATTAAATCAGCATATTAGGGCATAATGCAGGGTTTAGGAAGATAACGAGATATGTTTTCTAATGCATAGATCTTTTTTGCTTTGACACTTTGCTGTGTGATACAGTAATATGTCTGTATGTTTTTTATTGTGTGCCTCGTCCCGTGATTTGAGGCTTCTACAACAGATTTATGGGGAACTTAAAACTATTCATAAAGTACAAATACTTGATTCCGTGGTTAAAATGTTGATTACATTCACCATTAAGTGGCACAAATGTAACGTTAGATGTTTAAATGCCCTGCTAGAAGGATTAAGATCATACACAGTAATAGTCATAGAACATAACATGCTATCACAATGGACCGAGTACATCCACTGGATGACATGTTTGGATGCTAAATTATAATCAATATCTCATGCACTCCCTTTTCATCAATATGTTGAGGACAAGCTGCGAGAACACAGCAGAGGTCCATGCATTGCTCCCAAGATAGAAGACCATTTTGAGAACTAGTTCTTCGAGACATCCAAAATTGAGAACCCACAATCACTTCTTCTACTCCATCAGCTAGGCCTAAAAGAAGGGACCACGTTATGATCCTCCTTTACATTTATGCTGCGGAAGCCAATGACATGTTTTTTTATTTACTAGGGCCTAAACATTTTAAATGAGGCATAACCAAATCTAATGGTATTCAATCTGGGGTACTACTAATGATAATGATAATAGTCCATATTAGAATTTGTTTTACTACTATTTCAATTTTTGATCCCTTTCATCCTACTTCCACAAAATCATGACTATTGTGATGTTTCTTCCTGCAGCATTAAGTGAAATTATGTATATTTAATTGAGTGGACTGGACCCTAAAAGCAATTTCAGTAAGGCTGTGTTTGTCTTCAAGGCATTATAAATGTGCTTAAAGAAAGTGTTACCTTTTTTCTTCTCATTCCAATGTAGTAATGTCGACTTGAAGTTTGACCCAGTCTTTTCTTTCCTCAGCTCTGAGGATGTGAGGAGTGTTGAGGGGAACGGTAAAGCAGTCTGTCCGTGGAGTGAATGACGTTACTCATGATAAATTCATAGGAGTGACAGGGCTGAGTGACTTTCCTGCCGTGGGTTAATTTGTCAAGAGGCCTTCTGAAGCTATGAGCCGTGGCAGTGTGACAAAGCAGAATGTCATCCATTTCATCCACTCTGCAACGGAGAAATAGACCATGAAATGGCTGACTGTTTTTGGATGGCCTTATACATAGCACAGCATATGATATGCTTACCAAATCATCATGTCCCTTTAGAGTAGTAGGAACCATGGTCTCCTCTTTCTCATTGATTTATTCCTCAGTTCAATTCCCCTTTGACTACCAGTTGTTGATGATGAGCATTGGTCTCGTTTGAAGTACCTCTGTGTGTGTGTGTGTGTGTGTGTGTGTGTGTGTGTGTGTGTGTGTGTGTGTGTGTGTGTGTGTGTGTGTGTGTGTGTGTGTGTGTGTGTGTGTGTGTGTGTGTGTGTGTGTGTGTGTGTGTGTGTGTGTGTGTGTGTGTGTGTGTGTGTGTGTGTGTGTGTGTGTGTGTGTGTGTGTGTAAATGCATTTATGTATGTTTAAGTGTGGATATTGAGAAATAACAAAAATGAAACAAACACAACTTGTTGGACTAACCTTAACTGTAACACCAGCTTCTCAGATGGCCATCAGATGGGGTGTCTAAATGCACTGCCACAGTCGTCTCGGTAGCCAATGAGAATACAGAGGAGAGCGGTGGAACAGGGTCTCTCCATTAGTCCACATCAAAGGGACGAGGACTCACTCAATCCCTGCCATTCATCTTCCAAGAGTTCAGTGAGGATTCAGAGCAGTGTGCAGGCCAGTGTGTACCCTTTGAGGAAATTAGACAGTGGAAGGCTGTGATCAGGTGGAAAACTTCAAATTGAATGCAAAATTGAATATAATAACTTTTTGTTGAATACAGCCACGGTCCTGAAGCCAAGGTCCTATGAATAGTCCGTTTGGATGGGACTCCTCCAATAATTATACGAAGGCAATAAATACAGCAGCTCATTGTATTCAGACCATCCACTTGCACAGTCTTCTGGGTACGCGTATTACTCAGGAACTGTGTGACTCAACACGTGTTTATTTCTGTAGAAAATACTATCCAGGCTTTTCATACAGTGTGAATTTGTCCCAAAAAAGGTTTGCGTTACGATGGCATTCAAATGCCAAAGCACACCTCCAGTAGCCTTTCAAGCTTGTAATCGAGTTAGCGTAGATGTAATCGTATTATCGCATGCTCTGTTCTGGGATTAATTTGCATACATAGTTGTTTTGACATACATCACACGTAGGCTACATAAACTAGGGCCCTGTGTTTTAGATTATCATGTCACAGGATCTAGATTTTAACCTTTATTTTAAGCCTTTACCGTAAATGAGAATTACACCAAAAATTAAAAGCAATTGTCTAAGGGTGGTGCTGGACCATTTGCCATAAAAAGAAAAGGAGACCGTTTGTTGAACAAGCTTTAAATAACTATTTTAAATCCAGGTCACGTGACATGATTGTCTAAAACACAGGGCCCTATATAACATATACACATATCTAATTTTGCATGATTCAATTTTGTGTTTGAACGCAACACTTTCCACCCACCCCGAAGCACCACTTCCGCCTACTCAAAACACAGCAGTTGACTGTGATTATCTACTGATTATGTATTTTGCATGCTATCCGCGAAGCAGCTGGAGAGTTTGGGGAAGAGGAGAGGCATTAAGGGCTTGGCGACTCTGGGACCCCTGCTGAGATGAGAGGGAAGTGTGGAGACGGGCTAACCAATCCACTGTGCTGGAACAGGACTGCTCAGTCGCTCGGGGGTTCTCTCTCTCTCTCTCCCCCTCCCTCACCTGCCCCATGATAATCATGGGATTGGGCTTCATTCGCCCACTTCCTCCGGCACCGCCTCCCAGAGTCCCTCCACCCCCCCTCATATTATTAATGTATCTGCAGAAACTAAGGAGATGCGCACACCATCCATCACAATGCACAAATTCTCAGCGCACCGATTCAGCGTCAGACCTAATTAAAAAACATTTTCCAACTTGCTTTCTTAGAGATAATTAGACTCATCTCACCAGGACACCTCGCTCACCCAAAGATCCATTTCTTTCTTCAAGGCAGGCTCTGAGAGGAGAAAGAGCGGGTCTTTAACCACTTTCCTTCAGGGGACGAGTCAATAATTAAAGATATCTTGAAAAAAGAGACGGTCTGATAAAAATAGACTAATATCTTCAATTCGTGCACTGCAACCCACTGGGCACAGACTGGTTTAATCAACGTTGTTCTTAATCTAATTGAATTGTTCAATGTATTTTTACGTGTAAAATACATTGGATTTGAAAATAGTCATCAACTGTTGTTTTGAGGGTCAAATTTCAACCACAGGATTATGCCATCATGGTGACCACATTTCAACAAATATATTGAATTTGTACCTTTAAACAACGTCAGATTTTCAACATTTTATACACTATGAGAATAGAAAAAAAAACAACAGGCTGGGTGGCACCTCATACTGGAGAATTGATCTCCAGCTACCATTTGGTCTCCCATCCAGAGTTTAACAAAGCCCTGCATGGCTATGATATTTGTCTATGACTATTACCAATGTGAAATATTGTTGAGAGAACTCCACTTAAAAACTATATAGATTCACTGATGCTATCCAAGTGATTCCAAAGGGTAGATTTAAAAGGGCAAATCAAATGTGACCATACCTTATCATTCATATATCATAATTATATTATTTAGGCCTATACAGCATTTGGGAAGTCATCAACAGATATTGTTTCAATTCAACCCAGAATTCAACTAAAAAAAATAGACTAAACCCAGAATTCAACTAAATATGCTGAGGGTTTCAAGTTTGATTTTGATCCAACATTTCATTTGTTAACATCTCCACAAGTTAATAGTCTATTTATTTTATTTCAAAAGTGATATTGAATTGTGTTTGGATGTCAACGCAACCAAATATCAACATGCACTTTAAATAAAATTCGATTTGATTTAGTCCTATTCTATAAGTTCGATTTTTGGTTGAGATGGAGACGTGAATCCAACATCTAAATGTTTTATTTGTAGGCAAACTGGAAATAAAGCCAGACTAAGTCTGTAGCACAGATGGAACAATCCAAACAGAATATAAATCTCCTTCAAATGTTGATGTTTGGTTGCACTGACAACCAAACACAATTCAACATCACTTTTGAAATATAATAAATAGCCGATTAACTTGTGATGAGATAACAAATTATATGTTGGATTCATGATTGCATCTCAAGCAAAAATACAAGTTAAAGAATGGGATGAAGCCTGTGGCTCAGACGGAACTATCTAAGCAGTAGATATGTCTCCTTGATACACTACATGAACAAAAATATGTGGACACCTGCTCGTCGAACATCTCATTCCAAATTCATGGACATTAACTTGGAGTTGGTCAACCGTTTGCTGCTATAACAGCCTCCATTCTTCTGGGAAGGCATTCCACTAGATGTTGGAACATTGCTGCGGGAAATTGCTTCCATTCAGCCACAAGAGCATTAGTGAGGTCGGGCACTGATGTTGGGCGAATAGCCCTGACATGCAGTCGATGTTCCAATTCATCCCAAAGGTATTTCATAGGGTTGAGGTCAGGGCTCTGTGCAGGCCAGTCAAGTTCTTCCACACCGATCTCAACAAACCATTTCTGTATGGACCTCGCTTTGTGCACAAGGGCATTGTCATGCTGAAACAGGAAAGAGTTGACAGGATCTGCAGAGAAGAATGGGAGAACAGTTTCCACAAAGTTGGAAGCACAGAATCTTCTAGAATATCATTGTATGCTGTAGAGTTAAGATTTCTCCTCACTGGAACTAAGGGGCCTAGTCCGAACCATTAAAAACAGCCCCAGACCATTATTCGTCCTCCACCAAACTTTAAAAGTGTCACAAAGCATTCAAGCAGGTAACGTTCTCCTGGCATCCGACATATCCATATTCGTCGGTCGGACTGACAGATACTGTAGTGTGATTCATCACTCCAAAGATCGCATTTCCACTGATCCAGAGTCCGATGGCGGAAGCCAGGAGAGTGTTGCAATCGAGGACAGACGATTTTTACACGCTACGTGCTTCAGCACTCAGTGTTTCTGTGAGCTTGTGTGACCTACCACTTCACGACTGACCCATTGTTGCACCTAGATGTTTCTACTTGACAATAACAGGACATACAGTTGACCGAGGCAGATCTAGCAGGGCAGACATTTGACAAAATGACGGTGCCACGCATCCAATGACGGTGCTACGTTGAAAGTCACTGAGCTATTCAGTAAGACCATTATACTGGCAATGTTACTCTATGGAGATTGCATGGCTGTGTGCTCAATTTTATACACCTGTCAGCAACGGGTGTGGCTGAAATAGTCGAATCAACCAATTTGAAGAGGTGTCCACATACCTTTGTATATATAGTGTATTTGGTTCTGTTGTCAACCAACACAATTCAATATTACTTTAGTAATACAGTAAATAGCCTAAAAACCCCTAGAGTTGCCATCTGCACCCACGTGTCAATCGAATTAACATAATAATACAAAAATACATCAAATCTGTCTGTTTAAGCGAGAGATATGTTTTTTTGTGTATGGGCTGTGTCTCGATCCACCGCATCTGCCTATGGGCTGCGTCTATCTATTCCTGAGTATTTCCACTCATAAACAGAGAAATATACACTGCGTGTACAAACATTAGAAACACCTTCCTAATGTTGAGTTGCACCGCCTTTTGCCTTCAGAATAGCCTCAATTCATTGGGGCATGGACTTTACAAGGTGTCAAAAGCGTTCCACAGGGAAGCTGGCCCTTGTTGACTCCAAAGCTTCCCACACTTGTGCCAAGTTGGCTGGATGTCGTTTGGGTGATGGAACATTCTTGATACACACAGGAAACTGTTGAGTGTGAAAACCACAGCAGCGTTGCAGTTCTTGACACACTCAAACTGGTGCGCCTGGAACCTATTACCATACCCTGTTCAAAGGCACTTAAATATTTTGGCTTGCCCATTCACCCTCTGAATGGTACACACACACAACACACACACACACACACACGCACACACACACACACGCACACACACACACACACACACACACACGCACACACACACACACACACACACACACACACACACACACACACACACACACACACACACACACACACACACACACACACACCTCTATTTGGGGAGTTTCTCCCATTCTTCTCTGCAGATCCTGTCAAGCTCTGTCAGGTTTGATGGAATGCATTGCTGCACAGCTATTTTCAGGTCTCTCCAGAGATATTTGATCGGGTTCAAGTCCGGGCTCTGGCTGGGCCATTCAAGGACATTCAAAGACTTGTCCCGAAGCCACTCCTGCGTTGTCTTGGCTGTGTGCTTAGGGGTGTTGTCCTGTTGGAAGGTCAACCTTAGCCCCAGTCTGAGGTCCTGAGTGCTCTGGAGCAGGTTTTCACAGAGAGGCTGCTGCCTACATACGGACTTGAAATCATTGGCCACTTTAATAAATGGAACACTAGTCACATGAATAATGCCACTTTAATCATGTTTACATATCCTGCATTACTCATCTCATATGTATATACTGTATGTATTCTATACTATCGATTGTATCTTAGACTATGTGCTCTGAAATTGCTCATCAATATATTTCTATATTCTCATTCCATTCCTTTACTTATATTTGGGTGTATTAGATACTTATGGAAATATTAGATATTACTTGTTAGATATTGCTCCACTATTGGAACTAGAAGCACAAGCATTTCGCTACAGTCGCAATAACATCTGCTAACCATGATTTCTCAGTTTGGCCGGGTGGCCAGCTCTATGAAGAGTCTTGGTGGTTCCAAACTTTTTCCATTTAAGAATGATGGAGGGCACTGTATTCTTTGCGACCTCCAATGCTGCAGACATTTTTTAGTACCCTTCCCCAGATCTGTGCCTCGACACAATCCTGTCTCGGAGCACTAAATCAAATCACATTTTATTTGTCACATACACATGGTTAGCAGATGTTAATGCGAGTGTAGCGAAATGCTTGTGCTTCTAGTTCCGACAATGCAGCGAGTAATCTAACCTAACAATTTCACAAAAACTACTTTATACACACAAGTGTAAAGGAATTAATAAGAATATGTATATGAACAAAAAAAAACCTTCGACCTCATGGCTTGGTTTTTGCTGTGACATGCACTGTCAACTGTGGGACCTTTTATAGACAATTGTGGACCTTTCCAAATCATGTCCAATCATTGGAATTTACCAAAGGTGGACTCCAATCAAGTTGTAGGAATATTTCAAGGATGAAACAGGATGCACCGGAGCTCAATAACGAGTCTCATATCAAAGGGTCTGAATAATTATGTAAATAAGGTATTTCTGTTTTGAATACATTTGCTAAAATTTCAACAAACCTGTTTCCGCTTTGTCATTATGGGGTATAGTGTGTAGATTGCTGAGGATTTTATATTTTTATTTAATCCATTGTAGAATAAGGCTGTAATGTAACAAAATGTGGAAAAAGCCAGAGGTCTAAACACTTTTCGAAGACACTGTAGGACAGAAACTTTTATTATTTGACTATGTTTGCCATGTATTAAACTGTTATTCAAAGCATTTGTATGGGCTAATAGCAGTAAGTCCAAATTCAATGTTTCATCCAACATTATTAATAGCTAACTGATCCTTGGTATGACCATCTTATAACAATTCTATATGTTAACCCCAGTCCCGTGTTCTTAGACCTCATTATGGCTATCTTACAAACTAATGTAACACTCAACCTTAAAATGAGTAATATATCCACTGTAACTATAAATGTCTTCTTATGAAATCATATAAATGCTGCATGTTCAAGATAGCGTGCATAGGTTGTCGCAGGTCTGTGAAAATCTTCACAATTGCTGTAATGATCTGTGCAGAATCTTGAACGCTATTGATCACTTGCACCATGTACTTTTAATGTAATCTCAACTGCAACACAGGTCATGTGGTTGTGCTATTAGATGAACAGTGATATCACAATTTGTTGTGTAAATAAACAAAATATCTGACATTGTATTCCCATTTGAACTTTGCTGTGCGTTTAAATGGTTGAAAGCGCAGTGATAGACATTTTGGGCGACAACTTAACCAAAAATCATTATTTTTCCATTGGAATTTGGTTGTGCTTTTAGATGGTTGAAAGCATAGTGATAACACATTGGCAATTCAACTGACTTTTGGATGTCTTTTTGAGTCGGTGAATATAGCTTGTAATCTGATTGATCAACGTCTCAACCAAATACTACCCAATTATCCACGTTGAAAGGACGTAGTGTGCCCAGTGGGTAGTAAATTACTTCATTGGGAGGGAGACGGAGTGAGGTTATTATCTTTTTTCGAAGAAGAAGAACGTTAGGCTATATTAATGTTTCGGCTTCTGGGGTCAAGTGCTTGAGGCATTGATATTAATTAATTAATTACAGCGCTGTGAGGAGTCCATTTACAATGCGTCCTGGCAAGTACAACTCAAACTAGTATGAAATGAAGGCTATGAGAGCTATAAGGGGCCAGAGAGCTTGAGTCAGCCTGCTATGAGACAGCTGTGAGGGCTGAATAATTGAAGAGTGCAGACCAGCTCCAAAACACAAGGCCGTGTCCTCCCAGCTGTTTCCCAAGCTGAAGCTGACACTTCAACACTCATCAGCCATGTGCAGTTAACAGGGTCCATCTGTTATTGGAATAATGAACATTGTCTTTAAGCGTGGGGAAATGAATCATTATTGTGTTAATGTCTGACGATACTGGTGATGGCGAAGGTGATAGCAATAGTTTTGATGATGATTATGATGGTAGTAGTAGTAGTAGTGGTGATTTGAGTAGAAAGTAGCCTACGAGGGATGGTAAATGTTAATCATTCTCAGAATTATTCAATCACTCAATAAAGTAATTTACATATGTCTAGGACAACAACAAAAACACTATTGATAGTTGCATGTACAATAATTGTTGACAGCTCACCATAAACAGATGCCAAATTGAAAACTCATCATTTTAACAGGCCACCGATGAAAGGCATCAAAAGAGCATAACCTCAAAAATCAATACGCATTCGTCCTTTCATTACATAAGTGACATTTGTTTTCATTTCAGAGATATATATTTATCCCACTTATATCCTTGGTCCCAGAGCAAATTCATTTAGTAATGATTACCTGATTCCGTTAAAAACAATTTCCATTCACTTGTTACCCAAGTTGTTGACAAGGACACAACAAGGCTTACATTTCAGCACTTTTTTGCCTCGAATCAACATCTGATGTCATGGTCCGTGTATGGATGCATCAATTCAGGGACGGCCTGGGACCAGAATCAGCGTGAGCATTTCTAACACACTGGCCCATTTTTTTTTTGGGGGCCCACACAGTCCTGTTTTTCTCCTCGAAGCCAAAGAATTATAATTTTGCAACAACAACAAAAAAACTATTTAGATTGGTCCACTGGGCTAAGGATGGACCGGCACTACAGAAACTTAAAATAGGTCCTTACGGGCCACTGCTATCGCTCCAGCTTTTCAACTGAAAATGGACCAGTCTGTCTGGCATTTGCCAGAATTTACCCAAGGCCATCCCTGTATCAATTTCCCATAAGCCCACCAGCGTCTGTCTGCAGCAATGACCGATACCGTGGCTATTTTAATATTTGCAAACATAACAATGCTGCACAATCTGAGGATAGAAAACTGTTCAAGTTTAAATTTGAGCAGGTGTAGCATTCGCTTGACATTATATCCATGCAATTGCCATTATCACATGTTTAAAAAATATTATAATAAAGTTTTTATTGTATGGACTGCACATTTCAGCTGAAGTAAGAGCACAATGCCCCGGAGAGTGGTAATGATGCCCTGACTTACCGCAGCTGCTTGTCTTGTTACAGTAAATAAGAGTTCACTTGTCATATCTAACATAAGGTACTGACGATGTTCATTATAATTTAACTTATCCCTCACACTAACAATTACCAAGACACAGTCACTGATCTATCAGTTAACCATTTGTTTATATGCACAACTTGTAAATGAGTCTTGCATCTCTGGAGACGTGCTTCTAAGATACATTCGCCATTAGCGGAAATGTCGACATTGGTGCCATTTCCCCCGGTTTCGTCGGTACACACTTTACATAAAACTACTTCAATACCATCTCATTCTTTACAGAGATAAGCTTTTAAAAACACATCCTTAGACTTGGGCATCATTATGATGCTGTGTCGCTGTAGATCTGCTATTTATGTTTTGCGTGAGTGTTGGTTTAATATTGTTTGGACCTTTGCCACCTTGAGCATATGAACAGGAAGAGAACATCTTTGTTGCTCAACGAGCAGTTGCAAGGAATATCTCACAGCACCCAGTTGTTAATTGGCGACTGTTTCCACCAAGACGAAAGCAATGGAAATTATGATAATCAAGAGGACTGTGTAAGAGTGATCCTTGCACGGTGGCAGGTAGCCTAGCGGTTAAGAGCGTTGGCCCAGTAACCTAAAGGTTGCTGGTTCGAGCCAACTAGGTGAAAGATCTGTCAGTGTACTCTTGAGCAAGGCACTTGACCCTAACTGTTCTTGTAAGTCGCTCTGGATAAAAGCGTCAGCTAAAGTACTCAAATGTAAATGTAATTATGGTTGGACAAAGCAAACATATTTCTCTGTCCATACTTCCATGTGTTGCTATCATGTCTGGACATGTACCTAACAAGAAGCAGCCAATGAATAAATGAATGTTCTGGAACCAGTCTGGTTCACATTGCCTGTCTAAGGTTGTAACGTGCGAGGAGTAGCCTATTAGCCCTGGCTTTTGATTCCAGACCCACTTTAGGGAGATACTTCCAAAGCTTTGCCGTGCTGAAATGCTGCCCTGCTTTCAAAAGACCCCCTGCTGCTCTTGGCAGAGCGAAGAATCTCTGTGCTAGATAAATTAAAACCTATCCCAATGGTCTCATGGCATTAAACAAAGGCTTCATCACCCTTTCTCAAAGAGCTCCACTAATGAGGACTGTTGTGTGCATCCATCAAACCAAAAAAAATATATATATCATTTTGTAACATTTTGTTTTTACATTAGGATTTTGACTACCAAAAGTAGTCAGTCACAGAGGTGGTTTTATAAAGTCTTTAATTGACTTTAAGCAGTTAGTGGTGTTATAGACAAATGGAACCAAATTGTGTTCAATTTGTAGATTAGGGTTTATGTCCTACCCTTTTCAGACTGCCAGAGTAATTATCAATTCGATTCTTTCCTACTGACTTTCTATTTACTTTACATGTCAATAAGTCTGCTGTTTGGAATGTAATTTTACTTGTGAAAATGTGATTGTTTTATCAATTGTATTTTTATGTTTTAAAGACTCTTGTAAGATGAATCTGAATGAGGAGTAAATGAGATCGTAATAATAAAATAGGTACCCAGGTTGCTTTGAGTCATTACTGCTTCTGTAGGTTCTAAGTATTTGGAATTAAATGGGCAATTTACAAAAGGTATTTTCAAGGCCACACATCTTTCCAAAGCATATCCTCATATTGAAGACTATAGTCCCCCAGGGGTGATAGGATTGATTACACTGTGCAGTGCTCTCTTAGCCTAATTAAAGATGTTAGAAGAAGTCTCTCGGGGGGAAATTAACTCCACTATTTGAACCAAATGTCATGGCATCCCTGGGATGTGTGTGACAACATCCTGTTGAAACTCTAGTAAATCTAATGTTTACTCCATTTTGTTAATACATAGGGCCTACTGTAATACTCTATATTGTGTACTCTGTGTGATCAGGGGTAAATGTAAAACAAACCTGTAATCTTGAAGATCTTGGTTTTTGGATCATTTTGGGAGATAATGCTGGAAAGTATTGTACTTAGTTGATACATAGTTTTAGGTACTAGAAAACATCCGTTTTACTGCGAAAGATATAGCATCTGTGTTTAAATACCTTTATTGAGATCAATATCAGCTGTCCCAGGATATCACAGTATTCCGATGTACAGGAAATGATGTATACAACAATTGTGTTTCGTTCAATACTGTAATACATCTACATTTACACCAGGGAAACACCAGGAAAACATGAGCATAGCTGCTGCTTTCTAAATCAGTCCTCACAGTGTTTTTAACAGAGAACCAGACGGTGGGGAACAAAAATGTATTCAATTACATCGATTCCTCAACAGGTGCCAGTCAAAACGCTGATCACTTTGATGACGACAGAACACAGGAATTAAAGTGGTTATTTTACTCTCATTGTTTGGAGTGACACATGCAGCGCTTTTCGACAAACAAATCCATTTCCTCACAACAGCTTCATTTGAATCCAAGTCAATAAGACTTTTTTTCTACAATACTCTCAGCGGTTCTGGGACCTTTTCTATTGCCCCGGAATAAATGTCCCTTTAATTGAATTTGTTTTGGTGCTCTTAAATCTTTAGAACACAAATTAATGTATGCTGTCGGTTGTTAAGTTTCCATCTCCACCCAGGAGTGAAAGGAGGTGTCCAATACTGATTGGGAGCTATTGCCCACTAAACAATTGAAATGAGAAATTTGGTGTACAGATTGACCATTTAATTCAAACGCAATTAATCTAGTTCGTACAATTTATTTTAATTAACTGCAAATATCATTCTGCATGTTTACCTCAAAGAAAAATGTAATGTGGTCAGTAATCAGAAAACAAGATCTAATTAATTTGGTATTTGATTGACTGAATTGATTCCCTGAAGTGCACCTTACAACACAAACACATTTAATACAGACTGGCATTGCTAAGCCATTTTATATCATGTGGAAATAACCTCTAGGAAAGGTGTTTATACTTTATAGACCGAGTCTGTGTATATAACATCTAGGATAGGTGTTTAAATGGTATAGTGTGAGTCGATATTTACATCGGTAATATCACCTGGTTGTACCTTTGCGTATTTTGGTACTGCACCTTTTATGTTTTTGAACACCTCTTCCTTGTGTACAAATGAAAGATAAAGATCAATTGGATTTTGTCTGGTGTTGTCAAAGTCTAAAGAGCTGCAACGGAATTCAAAGCAGGTAAAGAAATAAGAATGCAGTGGAGAGAAAAGGAGACTTCAATTGATACTGCTTTATTTTTCCTAGGAAATATCTTCTGAATATAAAATGACTATCGCTGTTAGATTGAGCTGATCATAGCCCACATACCTCACTCAGCTATGTGCATTTGCATGGTTACAATGTATGGCTGCAATTCCAACATGTAAAATAGTGGCCTTCCACCACGTTCACATCAGTGGACTGTTGAAGATAGGATAGGGACAGTTAGCTGAAACGTGTTTAGATCCACAATGCTTGCTTGCTACCTTAGTGCTAGCTACAGGAAATGTAACACTCAAAACACTTAATGCCAATAGTATCACAAACAAACCTATTTGCTCTCATGGGGTTACTATCTCATTGTTTCATTAAAGTGGGATCATGACACAGGCATGGCAGAGGCTTTTGTGTTGACACTAGTCACCTAACAGCTTTCTGTAAAGATTGGTGCTCCCCCTAGCACATCATTACCATTTAGAGTAAACAGTTCATCAGTGACTCCATCGAAAGCATAACACCACACCCCGGGTAGTCGCCGCGACCTCTCCGCTGATACAACTAGTGTCTTATCACAGCTGCACAGGCAGTAGAGAAAAGAACAGGCAAATGAAGATACTTCATACGGTTGCCAAAGCTAGGATAGAGGCTCTTCCTGCTCTCTTGTGTGTGAAGAGGAATTTAAATCTCAAGAGGAATACCTGAGGTTTTGTGATACTTACCAATGGCATTCCTCTTCTTCCTCTTCTTGAAATAGCATTCAAACGGCTTTGAATTTGTCTTGGGATGCACCTTTTTCCAAATGTTGATCTGGTACACTGAAGATTTTGGGAGAAAAGCTTTAGAAGAAGTAACCTGGTTTAAAGTACAAAATATCATCAAAAGTTTTGAATTATGTTTTCCATTCATGTTCATTCACAAGCACTATTTCCAAAAATAAACAAAATATAAATTACTTGATCTTTTTGATTGCACGTGAGTAACAAGAACAGCAATTCCTGTGGATCAATCAATGCTGTTGATTCAAAGGATTTTACAATGATTGTTCATCATGTAGGGTAATATGATAGAGAGGTTCCACTTCAGCCCCATCCACTGGATCTATAGGTCATTACATTGTGTTGGATGTACTGTACACTCTAGTCTGAGCCAAAATAACATACTTCACATCTTGTTCTCATAGCATACATTCTGAATCTGTAATAATTATTGATCAATCAGCTACTGATGCATGATTGATATTGGCTCTGAGTACCTTAACGTTCTAGTCGGAAGAAGAAAAAGACAGCACAGCCTGAATTTACCTTTCACTTCACAAAATGTTGGTCCTTCCACTGGCAGATTCCAAGTAGCCATTCTAGTCCACCATGGCATCTGCCTTGTATCAATTGCAATGTTAAGCAGTTCACATTCACCAGTTGTGACAGCAGCAACCTCTGAGAAACAACACACTAGGCCATTCCAAGAGTCAGTCAATGTAACTGGAGAGTACACAACAAAATACATTACACACAGCATTAACAGCCTTAAGTTATATATATCTTGCCTCTAAGCCAGTCTCTGAATGTATTACTAGATTGTACACAACTGCTGACAGAGCTGAAATAGAGGTCATTGCAAATGTTGAATCTCTATGGATATTGTGAGCGTTATAAGTTTGGGGTACATACATAAGCCCACAATAGAATGATAATTAAGTGCTTTGAACAGTTTTGCTCATGCCCCTTTTGAGTAATCTGCTTCTTTACATTCCATTCCTTATTGCATGATGTGAAATTACTTTTAAAGGTATATATCGTTTACATATTTTTAAAGATTTTGGCTGATTTAAAAAATAAACATAAGTCTAAGAGAAATGTTGATTTGCCTTGCATAATAAATATTGATGGACCCGTCCCTCCCCTGTTAAACATTTTGTTAGAAATGTGACAAAGCGTTGCCTGTCCTAGCCTGTGTCCAGAAACAAACCTTTGAGTCCGTCTCAGTTCTTAAATGCTTCAACCAAAAGCAAACATTGAGATCTGCTTGAGTAGCCTCGAATGCAAGGCTATTGGAAGGATTTAACACATTCAAATCGCAATGAAAAGCACAAGGAAATATCCATACATAAGGTTCCTAAGCTTCTTGAAAAGGGTGCTTGACTGAGCAGAAATGCACCTAATCCACTGATGTTATTGTAGTTTCCTAAAGGAACATTTCAAGCTAAATGTTTTGTCTTTGGGTGCATTTTGTTTGCTTATATTTGAGTGAATGTTTGTTTCAAAAACAGTGCCAAATCAAATTTTATAATGACTCTTTGATATTACAAATAAAATACAATTTGATATTCAACTCATAATAGAAAATGTTTCTCATGGATTTCTTTTTAAAAAAAAGTGTCGGACAAAGTATGAGTGTAGCTAGCATTATCTTGGTGCTCCAGTTGAGCCATTTTAGAATACATTTTTAAAATATACATATTTAAGTTTACCTATCAGGTTTTTAGTGCATTTTTTTCACTGAGTCTATTGCATTACTGAACTAGATTGATATAAAACTGAATAAATAAGCTATTGCTTTGCTCTTCACAAGTGCTTCACTTTTTTAATGATAGTTAGAAATTGGCCAACTTTTGGTAATACAGCAATGGACATTTGACTTATTGTAAATATTAACGTTCAAGCTAGGTAATGTGTCAAATACACATTGTTGACAAAGATACAAACAGATATACTTAATGTTTATACAGATCTAAGTGGATTGATTTAAAATCATCTAACCTTTTTCTCCAATTCTATATCTGAAATAAAGATAAAATGTTAGTTTTCATTGAAACGTGTGAAGAAAATACTTTTCATTCGTAAGTTGCAGAAATACAAGAAATGATTATCTGTACTTCATCCAAATCGGCAAAGAAATACAACAAAGAGACTGCCAAGTTGGCCACTGAACTCTGAATAAATCATTCTTGTAATTACCCCCGCAATTAGGACTTTATTGGCATTGTTTGACAGATAAAAATGTGGAAAAGTGCCTACCATCCTTATTATCGTCACGTCACCTTCACCAAATAGCAATATCATTTCTTGTGGGAATACTTCAATAATCAATGCTTTGTTTATTTGCATTTTAATTCCATTGAAGGCAGATCTGTTGTGCTCCACGCTTATTCCAATGCCAGCCGTTTAAAAGAACGTTTTTTTCTTCTTCTGGTCGGGCAGCTGCTATCGCTGTTTACCTAGCTGGCGTCTTACTCCATTTGCTTGCTTTGAAACACTGCTGGTCTTTTATCGGACCTTTAAAATCGCTACCCATGAATCTCTTCACTGCGCATGTGTTGCAAAGCCAGGTCTCTTGACAAATCTCTCTACCATCTGTTTCACATTCAATGATTTTGCTCCAAATGGAACCAACTGACTTTGGTGTTGCTTAGAGTTTTTTCTTTAAAAAAAAAGTTTATTCCGAGCTATATTTAATCATCTGAAGAGTGGCTAATCATGGAACTCTTCTTAGTTCCTATGGTCATGAGACAAATTGGGAGTATTTAACATGTTTTAAATAGAAACATTAACTATTTGCAAAGTTCCTTTCAAGAAAAAAAGTGGAGTTAATGATCTCGCTCTCAAGTTTTTCATTACATGAGCTGAACCCTATCATGATTTTTCTTTTGCGCTATTATCACCTGTTATCTCACCTCAATTGTGATCCCATGGTCCTTTACAAAGTGCATGCTGCAAAGGTATTTACATGTGAAGTTGTAAAAAAAAAAGTTACATGAAAAACAGTGGTACACCACTACCACCACCTCGATAACTTGTGGCTTCTAGGGTCCATATCAAATTCATGAGTTGGTGATTTGCGCAACTTTTTTTTGTATTAGCCAACACTGTAAAGGCAGAGCAATAAAACACATCATTATTAGGCCTTGCAATTCCATTTGACAAGTTCAGTGTCTCAACCATAAACTGCTATAGTGTGCATACATGCTATTTACATTTACATTTAAGTCATTTAGCAGACGCTCTTATCCAGAGCTCTTATCCAGAGCGACTTACAAATTAATTAATTATTAATTAACTATTAATGGATTGTTCAGGCCAATCAACTAATGGTTCAGTCAACAACTGATCAAAAAAGATGAATCAGTTGAATCATAAATGTTTAACCAATGCCTTTAACATGACCATTCAATAACGATTAGATCATTAGCTCCCTTCAAACCCCACAATTAAAATGTATGTCACATAAGAAGTCAACAGTTGACTGACAAGAGGGCTAATTATTGCTTACTCGGGCTACAGCACACAACAAAGGTCAGGATCACTAACTCCTTGTATCGGATTCATTGGTATTAGTAATCAACGAATAGGGAAAATAAATAAATCACCCATTTGAATTGACCGACAGCCCAAATGATTTCACATGCTATAAGCATGCATAATATTTAATGTCTTCTTATGAGACTATAGACTCATACAGTATGTGCACGTGGTGTCCTTTCTCACTGTCTTTTATGCTGACATGCAACATTTATTCATAGGATTGAGCTGTGATATGCTTATTCTACACAACTATAGTGACATTATTTATTGAAAAGCTGTGGAGGACATCATGAAAATTGCATCACAAAGGGCATGTGTGATTGACGAAGTTATATCCTATAAGGGCAATCCTTTTAGCCTCTGCTCTTTCATTTTGATCAATAACACAGAAAAAGTTATACTCTATATTTCTCTCTTCATTGTTCCCCAACAGACACCTTGTAACAATCATGGTATGTCATGCCATGTTTAAGGACTAACCAATGAATAAAATATCAGTGAAAATTGCATTTTCCAAATGAATAATGTAAAGGATGACACACTACTAAGGTTCACTTCTCAAGGTTAGACTTGATTGTTTTGTTACTTTCCCTGTGTAGCCTGTGCTTTTGTCTTCTTTTGTTTGAGATGAGATGATCAAATTAAATCCACTGTTTTCAGTTCTAGCAAAACGTTGAATCCAATATCTCCCGCAACTAACATTAATCGTGAACCTATTTTAAATGGATGGAGTCAGTCCATTTCTATTTCACAGATTTATTGCTAGGCTACAGTTGTGAATGAGTTAACATGTGTGATCTGAATTTAGATAAGTGTTGGCATAATGAGCGCAGCAAACGTGGTATTTTTTTATTGTTCACTTTATCAAGTCCCATGCAATTGCAGAAAAGCAATGCAGAGCATGAAGCTGTATTTCAACATATGCATTGCACTGAAAAGATACACTGGCCCTTTAATGAAAAGCCTGCCCACTAGTCATGTACCAAAACAAGGAAGTCGAAAAATGAACGTTCATTCTTAATGAAATTCTTCATGAAAGCTAGGTTTATTTTTAACCAACTAATTTCAAAACGCCTCGTATATTTTCGAAATACTGTGGACCGTTAAAAAAAAATCACTTGAAATTAACATGTTCTGGAAAAAAAATTGCAGTTGAAACTGAAAGCTAACGTTATTTATTTTGCAAAACTTTTGTCAAAATGCATCTGTGTTTTATATTGATGTTTTTGTTGCCATTTGGCCACGCAACATTGCCTCTTGTTATAAACACATGGCAATTCGAGCATGCTACAGCGACAGGTAACTTCATTCTATCATTTTGTTCTTATTGTTGCAAATAAGTTATCAATTTTGATACAACTTTATCAAATGATACATTGTAAGAAAGACATTCATGAAGTTAGCTAGCTAGATCTGTCCTGCCAGCCCAAGAGATGAATGTGGCCCTCTAAAATATTTCGATTTTATTTTCTGAGTTGATGTGGACAATCCAAGCTGTCAAAATATCACCAGTTGGCATACTAATCCTTGGCAACTGGGGGGGGATCATTGACCAAATGGTTCTTTGGCAGCCTAGGCCTATTCCTTTTTTATGGGCAATCCCTTGAGATGGTCATGTTATCTGGCAGGATTGGGACTGTACCGTCTGGCACTCTGATAATGTGACCAAAATCATGTCTAAATACTGTGAAAAAGTTAAATATTGTGTGCTTCTAGGTTCTACCTCTGTTACATATTTTGTGTGTTGCGTGGGAACCAACATATTATTTTATGTACAAATGCTGCTCTTGGGACCCATTCATGTTGAATTGGTGAATCAGGAGGCACATCCATTTATTTTTTATAAAGCATATTTTAATGTCTAGACTTATTCCTAGAATGTAGCAAGACTGAAATATTCTTACTAAGTCAAACACTCATCTGTCTGTCTGTCTGTGACTCTCTCGCTTAAAGCGTGGAGTGCTCTGCAGGCTGGGGGCTCTGTGCTGGATGCCGTGGAGAAGGGCTGTGCCCGCTGCGAGGCTGACCAGTGTGATGGCAGTGTGGGGTTTGGAGGGAGCCCAGATGAGAGAGGAGAGACCACCCTGGATGCCATGATCATGAACGGGCAAGTCATACCCACTAACTAGTCAGTAGAGTAGGGCTTAGGGGTGTCTAAAACCAATTGATCCCATTTCAGTCAATACAATGTTTAATTAAGTTATAGTGGGACATGGCATTTTTTGGAAATATTATTAATATTCTTCATTAAAGGTTTCCTGGTTTTGTGTGGATGCAGTAATACAATGGAGGTGGGCGCTGTAGGAGACCTACGCAGAATCAAGAATGCAATTGGGGTGGCCAGAGCCGTGATGGAACACACCGACCACACACTACTGGTGGGCGAGTCAGGTATTGCAGGATTCAAAATAGGCTTTTATTGGCTAAGGAGACAGACACAGCAAAAACATGACTCCTTTTGCATGTAACTCATCACATATCTTTTAACATACAGTAGCCTCCTACAGCTAACCATTCCATCATATACAGTTAGTAGTACATTGTATTGCTGTTTGCTGCTTTTGACCCTATATTGTTATTTTTAACCCCACTACCATGTTCAACACAGCATCAGTCTTTGCTGAGAACATGGGCTTCACTGCAGAAGACCTTACAACCAACAAATCTATCAGCATTTTCACACAGTGGTTGAAGGACAACTGCCAACCCAATTATCACAAGGTGTGTGTTTTCTAATATAGCTTTGGTCTGTCATTATCTTGTATGGAAGATGCATGCAGGCTTCCATAATCATATTGATTTATACTGTACTGAAAAAATGTAAGGATATCACCATGTTTGAAAAAGTAATGAATTAAATGGACATCCATGTTATGAATAATGCATTAGGGGACGTATGAAAGAGACTATTGTTTATCCCAACATGCTGTTACCATTGGCACAACCAAAGCCCTGTAGACAATACAATGCTTATGCATATTGGGCTCCCGGCTGCTTAAATTACTATTGAGCTGGGTAACCATAGCCAAAAGATTAAGGTGCTTAGGTAGTGTGCTGGTTGAAGTAGAAAATATCTTCATTAAATTGGAAGCCTTCTCTTTGCTTTACTGCAAGTCGCTCTGGATAAGAGCATCTGCTAAATGACAAAACAAAATTTAGTAAAAACAATTCCTTTACAGAACTGTGGATATAATCACAAACAACCTAATGTGTTATTTGTCTATGGCTGCTGTGATTAGAACAGTCTTAACCCAAATTGATGTTGACTAATCTTTCCCCTTTAATATCAACAGAACGTTTCCCCAGATCCTTCACAATACTGTGGACCATACAAACCTGGAGCCACACTGAGGCAAAAGAGAAAACGACAGATTGATATACATGCACATGACACTATTGGTATAGTTCATTAAATTAATGAATTGTTTTGTAGAGGTCGATAGTCAACTTTGATCTTCAGATCAGAATTGTACATTTAATATTGTGTACCTTTTCCTGACATTAGGGATGATTGTGATTGGTAAAGATGGCCAAGTTGCAGCAGGAACATCAACCAACGGAGCGAACCACAAGGTCCCGGGGTATGCATGTCTTGTTTAAAATTAAAGTGCCTTCAGAAAGTATTCAGACCCCTTGACTTTTGTAACGTTTACAGCCTTATTGTAAAATTGATTAAATTGTTTTTTTCCTTCATCTACTCACAATACCCCATAGTTACAAAGCAAAAACAGGTTTTTAGAAATGTTTGCTAATTTATTAAAAATTAAACAACTTAAATATAACATTTACATAAGTATTCAGACCCTTTAAGCTATACTTTGTTGAAGCACTTTTGGCAGCGATTACAGTCTCGAGTCTTCTTGGGTATGATTCTACAAGCTTTTCACACCTGTATTTGGGGAGTTTCTCCCATTCTTCTCTGCAGATACTCTCAAGCTCTGTCAGGTTGGATGGAGTGTTGATGTACAGCTATTTTCAGGTCTCTCCAGAGATGTTCAAATCGGGTTCATGTCCGGGCCACTCAAGGACATTCAGATACTTGTCCCGAAGCCACTCCTGCGTTGTCTTGGCTGTGTGCTTAGGGTCGTTGTCCTGTTGGAAGGTGAACCTTCAACCCAGTCTGAGGTCCTGAGCGCTCTGGAGCAGGTTTTCATCAAGGATCGCTCTGTACTTTGCTCCGTACATCTTTGTGTCAATCCTAACTCGTCTCCCAGACTGAAAAACATACCCACAGAATGTTGCTGCTGCCACCACCATGCTTCACCGTAGGGATGGTGCCAGGTTTCCTCCAGACGTGACACTTGGAATTTAGACCAAATAGTTCATTCTTGGTTTCATCAGACCAGAGAATCTTGTTTCTCATGGTCTGAGAGTCTTTAGGTGCCTTTAGGCAAACTTCAAGCAGCTTGTCATGAGCCTTTTACTGAAAAGTGGCCTCCGTCTGGCCACTACCATAAAGGCCTGATTGGTGGAGTGCTGCAGAGATGGTTGTCCTTCTGGAAGGTTCTCCCATCTCCACAGAAGAACTCTAGAGCTCTGTCAGAGTGACCACCCCATTCTCGGTCACCTCCCTGACCAAGGGCATTCTCCCCCGATTGCTCAGTTTGACCAGGTGGCCAGCTCTAGGAAGAGTCTTGGTTCTTCCAAACTTCTTCCATGTAAGAATCATGGAGGCCACTGTGTTCTTAGGGACCTTCAATGCTGCAGAAATGTTTTCGCACCCTTTCCGAGACCTGTGCCTCGACACAATCCTGTCTCGGAACGCTATGGACAATTCCTTCGACCACATGGTTTGGTTTTTGCTCTGACATGCACTGTCAACTGTTGGACCTTATATCGATCGACAGGTGTGTGCCTTTCCATATCATGTCCAATCGTTTGAATTTACCACAGGTGGACTCCAATCAAGTTGTAGAAACATCTCAAGGATGATCAATGGAAACAGGATGCACCGGAGCTCAACTTCAAGACTCATTGCAAAGGGTCTGAATACTTATGTAAATAAGGTATTTGATATGTATTTTTAATACATTTGCAAAAATGTCTAACCTGTTTTCGCTTTGTCATTATGGGGTATTGTGTGTAAATTGCTGAGGATCATATATTTTTAATCAATTTTAGAATAAGGCTGTAACATAACAAATGTGGAAAAAGTGGTCTGAATACTTTCCAAAGGCACTGGTACAGTACTAGTCAAAAGTTTGGACACACACACAACAACAAAAAAGCAGCCTCTCAGCTCGGTGGATTTTTTATTTTTTTTAAGAGAAAAAAAGAAAAGTTTGGACACAACTCATTCAAGGATTTTTCTTTATTTTTACTATTTTCTACATTGTAGAATAATAGTGAAGACATCAAAACTATGAAATAACACATATGGAATCATGTAGTAACCAAAAAGTGTCAAATCTAAGTATTTTATATTTGAGATTCTTCAAAGTACGAAACATTACTGTGCAGCCGTATTCATTGACCTGGCCAAGGCTTTCGACTCTGTCAACCACCACATCCTCATCGGCAGACTCGACAGCCTTGGTTTCTCAAATGATTGCCTCGCCTGGTTCACCAACTACTTCTCTGATAGAGTTCAGTGTGTCAAATCGGAGGGTCTGCTGTCCGGACCTCTGGCAGTCTCTATGGGGGTGCCACAGGGTTCAATTCTTAGACCGACTCTCTTCTCTGTTTACATCAATGAGGTCGCTCTTGCTGCTGGTGAGTCCCTGATCCACCTCTACGCAGACGACACCATTCTGTATACTTCCGGCCCTTATTTGGACACTGTGTTAACAACCCTCCAGGCAAGCTTCAATGCCATACAACTCTCCTTCCGTGGCCTCCAATTGCTCTTAAATACAAGTAAAACTAAATGCATGCTCTTCAACCGATCGCTACCTGCACCTACCCGCCTGTCCAACATCACTACTCTGGACGGCTCTGACTTAGAATACGTGGACAACTACAAATACTTAGGTGTCTGGTTAGACTGTAAACTCTCCTTCCAGACCCATATCAAACATCTCCAATCCAAAGTTAAATCTAGAATTGGCTTCCTATTTCGCAACAAAGCATCCTTCACTCATGCAGCCAAACATACCCTTGTAAAACTGACCATCCTACCAATCCTCGACTTTGGCGATGTCATTTACAAAATAGCCTCCAATACCCTACTCAACAAATTGGATGCAGTCTATCACAGTGCAATCCGTTTTGTCACCAAAGCCCCATATACTACCCACCATTGCGACCTGTACGCTCTCGTTGGCTGGCCCTCGCTTCATACTCGTCGCCAAACCCACTGGCTCCATGTCATCTACAAGACCCTGCTAGGTAAAGTCCCCCCTTATCTCAGCTCGCTGGTCACCATAGCATCTCCCACCTGTAGCACACGCTCCAGCAGGTATATCTCTCTAGTCACCCCCAAAACCAATTCTTTCTTTCGCCGCCTCTCCTTCCAGTTCTCTGCTGCCAATGACTGGAACGAACTACAAAAATCTCTGAAACTGGAAACACTTATCTCCCTCACTAGCTTTAAGCACCAACTGTCAGAGCATCTTACATATTACTGCACCTGTACATAGCCCACCTATAATTTAGCCCAAACAACTACCTCTTTCCCAACTGTATTTAATTTATTTATTTATTTTGCTCCTTTGCACCCCATTATTTTTATTTCTACTTTGCACATTCTTCCATTGCAAAACTACCATTCCAGTGTTTTACTTGCTATATTGTATTTACTTTGCCACCATGGCCTTTTTGCCTTTACCTCCCTTCTCACCTAATTTGCTCACATTGTATATAGACTTGTTTATACTGTATAATTGACTGTATGTTTGTTTTACTCCATGTGTAACTCTGTGTCGTTGTATCTGTCGAACTGCTTTGCTTTATCTTGGCCAGGTCGCAATTGTAAATGAGAACTTGTTCTCAACTTGCCTACCTGGTTAAATAAAGGTGAAATAAAAAAATAAAAAAAGTAGCCACCCTTTGTCTTGGTGACAGCTTTGCACTCTTGGCAGTCCACAATGTAGAAAACCCTTGAATGAGTAGGTGTGTCCAAAGTGAACTGGTACTGTATATAATGAATATTGACGATGAGTATACCTATACATCTCCTTGATTTGTCCTGTAGGCGTGTAGGGGACTCTCCCATCGCTGGAGCAGGGTCCTATGCCGACAGCACCGCAGGTGGTGCGGCAGCAACGGGAGATGGAGATGTCATGATGCGCTTCCTACCTAGGTATCCATCCAGGCTTCTTGCACAGAGATGTTCGGAAGGATGTAACGTTGAAGAATGTTCAGATAGAAACATATGGCGTAGACAAAATATGATCGTCATAGAAGTGTCAGTTCGTGTCATGTCAGCTCTATTCATTATATTTCTATCTGCAACGCTCAGAACGTTTTATATCACTGAATTACACCCCAGATAAGACTCACATTTCTGCTTTGTCTACATTTGGGTGTACTTTAGTCACAGCTGACATTTAATATTTTAAGGATTAGCAAACGGCTTACCATCGCTAAACGGGCTAGATGCCAAAACCAGATACTAATGAAATGTGTTTAATTTGTTTACAAATGCAGTTACCTGGCTGTTGAGCTAATGAAGACAGGAACAGATCCATCCACAGCTTGTAAGACATCCATCTCCAGGATCAAGATACATTACCCAGGGTTCTTTGGGGCTGTCATCTGTGCCAACACAACAGGCCACTATGGTGAGTTCTCTAGATTAACCCAGTTATGGTTACAATGGTCATAATAAATACTATGATAAATGTAATGCTGACCCATTGTTCTGTCTTCTAAGGTGCTGCATGCAACAAAGTTCCTGGCTTCTCCAAATTTCCTTTTGTGGTGTACAACTCAAAGACCAAATCTCCACTTTTACAATCAGTTGACTGTTTTTAAAACCATTCAATGTTAATTTGAGGTAATGTGTACCCTTGTGCCACTATCAATTATGACAATCAATACTTGTTGTCTTATGAGCCATGGATTTGAATCTAAACTGTTTGAATGTTTACAGAAATAGTTCACATTTTATGAATAAACTCATAATACAAAAAGCTGTGCAGTTCATAACATTTCAAATGATAGCCATGGTTTATATTGAAAGCGATCAATTATTTATTTAATGACAGTGATGGATTTTAATATTATAACAAGGGTGAAGCTTAAGAACTTAAGTGATACATTGATTAATTAAAACATTTTACACTAAAATGGATCAATAGCAGTACAAAAAGCAGTGATGTTCAAAACAGTTATTTTCTTTGTATCTTGCCCCTTTCCTCTCATCAGCAACCAGGAAGGATGGAGATTCCAGGACCATTTTCTGCCCACTGGAAGAAATCACACTGCTTGCCCTTTGGAAAACTGCATACGTAAAAGTTGCGGCCGTTGTTTGGTCCTAGTTTGAGTACAGTCCTCATCAGGCAGCGTTTTGCATGGTTACAGAATGGAAAGTGTGTATCAGCCCACTAAGGACATAAGAGAGAATACAGTCATTCTGAGGCACCAGTTTTTCCTGGTCAGTCTAATAGTCTTCCATGTCTGTAAATCAGGATGTTTATGTTTGAACAAACACATATCTACTTTTGCTAATGGACATGTAGACCAATTCCACCATAATTCTTACCTCAAAGAATTTGCACTGTGTCTCCCTGGGGAGCGAGCAGGTGTAGAACTGTCGTCCTTTGTTGTCCCCCTGCTTGGTGACCAATCGGAGCACACTGGGCCGTCCATGGGATACACAGCAAGGGTTGCTGGGAGGGGACTGGGTCTGTGTACTCCCAGTTGGTGCATTGTTTTGAGGGGGACTGACAGGTGGAGAAAAGTATTCTTGTTAGATAAATGGTATAACATTCACTGTCAAAGGATCAGCTGTTAATTTAAATTGAGTATGTTTAATTATCGCTACACTTGATAACATCTTTGAATTTAAACCATTCCACATGCATTAGTTGGTATACAACAGTTTCTGTGAACATTTTATTCAGCACACTGACCTACATTCTGGGCTCACTGAGCGGAGCAACACGTACATTATGGTCACTAATCAACTATTCTGTAAAGTACAGAGAGCAGGAGGCTTTTCCATCCCAGTTACCCACACAAAAGTCAAACTACCTTGTTATAATATTTTACTTATAAATACAAAAGCACCACCATTCACTCACCTCAAATTATGGTGGGTTCCGTTTTGAGGTTTGTTACTGACAGAAAAGGGACTGTGATCAATTCTCATTTTCTTGTGCGGCTGACTGAAGGAGACCATTGTTGATTCCCCTTTGGAGAGCTCCCCGCTTTTGTCCTGCCAGCCACCAGAGGCATAATTTGGACTACTTATTTTTCCCTGGCAGACATTGTGTTTACTTAAACCTCTTGCTGTGGAATTTAACTGACTGTTGGTGGAGGATAGAGGAAGGGGAGAGTTGACGCGGCTCGCCTTTGGGCTGAGGTCGGTGAACATCAGGGTGGTGTTCCCGAATGCGGCCCTGCGGTTGACTTTCAGGCCCTCTTGTGGTTTGGAGAAGGCATTGCAGGGGTACTTGATCAGATCTCTGGTGAAGGGTGAACTCTCGGGGCTGGCATTGTCTTTGGGGACTGTGGAGGGGACGAGGACAGTGGGAAAACTGTTTATTTTATTCAACAACATCAATTAGATTCACATTCTATTCTGTTAGTTTAGAGCTGGATTTTTGGCCTGAAGGGTAGGGTAACTAAATTGAGATTCAACATTGAGAATGCTTTATTAGTCCAGGAGGAGGCTCATTCTGGGTCAAGGAAACCTGCACACACACATAAAACCAGACCTCAATGTGATTAGAATTGGTTTGACACAACCACATTCGTCCATATAAGAGTAGTTGACTACTCACGCTCAGGCCTAGGGGTCAGGCAGGCATCACAGGCCTTGTTCATAGGCTGGTTGATCAGAGTGCAGAGTTGACAGGCCCACTCCTCTTCCTCCCTCTTGGCCACATGATCGTTGCTCCCCATGCTGCCTTGGTAAGCCCAGCCAACTAATGTGTTCCTGGTTGGGAGTTTGCTAAAGAAAAGGAAGACAAGTTAAATGTGATTCGCAAATACATTGAATTCTTGTCCACCAGTACTTTTTACATTCAGATTATACTATATATGCAAAATTCACCTACAAGATGCATAATGGCTTAAAACAAAACAAAAATATGGAAGCTTCATTTAAAAAAATTAAAAAATAACATTTTTACCTGTTTAACCCTGTGAATATTGGATTTCTCTCCAACTGACCTGCTATCATGCAGCATGATTCAAGCAACATTTGAGCCCACCGCGGGTGGCCAATGATCAGAACCAATGTTAAATTGTATGCCAGCACATGTGGGGAAAAGTCGGAGGTGTCGGGGTCTAAGGCTTTCATCCCAACTCATTTCTAGTTTAATTCAGATCCTGTGACTTTACCTCACGTTAACCTCACTTGGGTCCCCAGTCTGGCAGCGGTCGCAGAAGTACGTCATCCTTCCGTTGGCCCCGAGGCGACAGACGGTGACGGCCCCATTGCACTGACCACACTGAGGCCGTTTGTAGACCTTGTAGTGTTTGTTGAGAGCGGAGCCTGTCTTACGGCACTGAAGGAAACAGAAGTGAAACAAATGGGACATGGCTGATGAATACACGGTCTTTACACTACTGTAAAGCATCTTTATTCAATTAAGAGGTCATTTAGCACATAGGATATTGCTTTCATTACATTGCTAATTGTTGTCTACCTTGTAAAATAGGAGGGTGAAATCTCGTGTCATTTTCACAAGATGGTGGAGCTGGGTATCCGTGAGTTGATTGACCTGAAAGATTTGGAAAATTGTGTCCACACCATTGACTTGGTTCCATTCTAATTAGCATTTTAGCTAATCTTAACCATTTAGGAAATTATAGCAATGCAATACACTACTCAGTCACCACAGTGCTGAATAAACTCATCCAACGTCACTTACTGAATGGATTCCATGTAGTTTGTAATGCATGCTAAATAGCCTAGAGGCAATCCAAAACATGACTGGACCTTGCTCATTATGTATAGGTATCAAAAATGATGGTGTATCAGCTTTACCCACTTTAACAGAAGGGTGAAGACCGGAGTCAAACAGGGCTTCGTTCTTAATGATGTTTCCCACTCCTGGTAGGACGGCCTGGTCTAGGAGTACATCACACAGCATCCTGCAGCTCTGCCTCCTCACAGTCTCCTCCGCGTGGGAGAAGCTGAATTTACAGGAGCAAACATCCAGACTCTCCATAGCTCTCATTCTCTGTTCACAGTCCTCCGTCAGTCTGCAACAGAGTTGTGGACTCAAGTCTGACTCGAGACTTGACTTGATATAAAATAACTTGAAACTTGACTTGGACCCTCAAGGCTCGGGACTCGACTTTAGGTTGATAATTTGAAATGAATCTGGCCAGGTTGAGGCACAGAGTCTACATGCAGCCAGAGTTGCAACACCGTTGCCCTTCAAAAAAAAAACTGCAACAAATTGGCTAGTAAACCATACACACTGCACTTTGATTGGACCAGCAAACTGTCAATCGACACAGATCGGCGAGCTAGTGAACAGATTGCTGATTTGCTGTACAGTTATAGGATCGGGTACAGTGCAAACGTTAAATTGTCAGGACAAGATTGCCATAATAAATATTCAGCCCCCCAAAAATGTGTTGATCAAGAATATTAACCTTGCCCTCTACCTGTGTACATTCAGATAGGAGAGGTTAAGCCTGATATAGAGGCTATTTCTTTTGGGCTATTGTCCATGTATATTTGGTCAATCTACTTGTATATTTTGCATGATATGGTGCTCTCATCATCACATCACCTAGACCTGTAAATAAATCAACACTCTTTCTGGTAGCCTCAATACATAGACAGATGCATAGATTTTTTTTTCTTGACATGAAAACTTGTGACTCAACTTGCTGTTAGAATGCACAACTTGGATTTGACCCGATCTACTTGGGACTCAATTTGAGACTGATCTTTTGACTTGAGACCTGCTTGTAACTTAAATAATAGTGACTTGCCCCCCCTCCCCTCCCATCTGCAATCATGTGTGTGTGTGTGTGTGTGTGTGTGTGTGTGTGTGTGTGTGTGTGTGTGTGTGTGTGTGTGTGTGTGTGTGTGTGTGTGTGTAGAGAACACCATTTCATGTTAGAATGATTACAATCAAAGGCTGAATTGGAACTATAGGTTGATGCCAGGAGTGGAAGGGTAGTACCTTGATGCCTGCTGCAAGTGCAGGCTTTTGTTCCAGCCCAGTGTGAATTATCCCCCATACCTGATTTCCACAGTAGAGTCAAAGAAGGAGACTGTGTCATTGGTCAGGTGGATCTCCAGCACAGGGGGTGATCCCTTTCTGCTTTTGATGTCAGTGGGGTTGATTCGCATAGAGCCATCCATACCAAAGTGGACTCTGCCATTAGAAGAGAGATAATGACAAATGTAAACAGTTCAGAAATGCATTTTACATGGGTGGTATGTTAGACATTTAATACCCAAATTAAATTAGTTGATTTCTAACAATAAAATTACATCACCCCCATAATAGAAGCTAGCTACCTCAGAGCTCTTTGGCCAAAGTACATGAAGAGTTCCTTTCCAAGGGTCTCAACTCCTGTGTATTGACAGCCCATGAATATCTGGAAGGATATCGTATTGGTGGCATTCCTCTGCAAAGAATAACGTTCGTTACAAATCACCTAAAGTTAGCTAGCTACAACAGCAGAGATATAACTGGTAACGTTACTGTAACTAGCTACTGTTAGCTAGCTAACAATAGTAACTTACTTGTGTGTTTGTCGTCAAGCTTCCCCTGAATTCTTTCACCTTCTGTCCTCTTTGGACCTTCGAGCGGATCTTTTCTCCATTCAATGTGCATCCTGGACCCTCAACCATTTTACCTTGGGATCTAAAGTTATTGTTGCAAACTATTTGATTAAAAAAAACATACAACAAGAAGCTGTGCGTACTGAATTTTTACAAAACCAAAACATCCGGATTCCCGCCATATGATTTCATCTTCTTCATCTATGGTATGAAGGCGATCATAAAACAAGGGTTAGAGGTGCATGCCGCCACCTACTGTAAACGACAGAAAAAATATTTGTATAAAAACCAGCATACAAAATACAAAAATAGACATATTAAAACCCACCCCACTCCTTCAGTCACATTCTTACATAGGCTCAGGGGCCTGTGAGGGAAGAACATTCTTTGACAGGATTTCTTTCAATGTCTAACTGTAAACTCAGACTCCCAAAAAGCATTCTGCTGCACTCATAATGATTTCAATTTCTGCGGTGCAGTTTATGCCATTGCAATAAATGCTACAATGTCCAGCTTTTTGATATTGAATTTTAACATGGTCACATGATTAAAACGCGCATTAAAGTTACTCAATTTTCGCCAGAATGCCATAGAAGAAGATTTAAATCACAGATGGCACAATGAACCAGATATGTCACCGGATGTATAAGTACGAAGCATCCAGTTGGTGTTTCCACTCACTACCAAATATGGTGATGAGAGGAAGCCCCATAACCGGATGAGGGAGAAGACAGAGCGAGATGATTAAGGACAACTATCAGCAAATTTGATCTCCATACAGTTTTGTGTTTCCTAAAATAGATAATGAACAAACAGAGTAGACTGTATTTTGTAGACCATTGGAAATGACATGCTCCGATCAATCTTGGGTTAGTTATAAAAATCTTTGTTTAAATGTGCACATTGTACATTCCTGGATGTCCTATGAGATGCATGGGATCCATCCAGTCATTGATGTAGCAAGATGCACTGTAGCTTGTAGTAGAGAGTAATGTCTTTGCCAGCGAAAACTTTACTTTGAATACAAGTATGCCCTAAAAGGAAAAACAGGTATGTCTTTCAATAACTTGACGACCAAAATACTTAATTCTTAGCTTGAAATTATAATTGTTTTATTCAGAAATGTTCACAATCAAATAGGAACATTTTACATACAAAACAACACTTGAATCAATAAACAGAACAAGCAACTAGAAAAAGCATGAATATATCTCTCAACCAGCTTCATGAGGTAGTCACCTGGAATGCATTTCAATTAACAGGTGTGCCTTGTTAAAAGTTAAAGTTAATAAGGATCCGCATCTTTTTTTACCAATTTTCATCTAAAATGACATACCCACATCTAACTGCCTATAGCTCAGGACCTGACGCAAGAGTATGTATATTCTTGATACCATTTGAAAGGAAACAGTTTGAAGTTTATGGAAAATGTGAAATGAATGTGGGATTATAAAACACATTCGATATGGTAAGAGATAATACAATAACTTGTTTTTGTACCATCATCTTCGAAATGTAAGAGAAAGGCCCTAATGTTTTATTCCAGCCCAAGCGAAATGTATACTTTGGCCACTAGATGGTAGCAGTGTTGTAGACAGATTCAAAGAAAGATTGAATTTCTGTTCAAAATTCTGTATCAAGACTGCCCAAATGTGCCTAATTGGTTTATTAATAACTTTTCAAGTTCATAACTGTGCACTCTCCTCAAACAATAGCATGATATTATTTCACTGTAATAGCTACTGTAAATTGGACAGTGCAGTTAGATTAAAAAGAATGTAACCTTTCTGCCAATATGAGATATGTCTTTGTCCTGGGAAATTTTCTTGTTATTTACAACATCATGCTAATCACATTAGCGCACATTAGCTCAACCGTTGTGAGGGTGGGACACCGATCTGTAGAGATGGGTGGAATTTCTTTCCCTCTTAATGCATTTGAGCCAATCAGTTGTGTTGGGACAAGGAATGGGTGGTATACAGAATATAGCCCTATTTGGTAAAAGACAGAGTTCGTATTATGGCAAGAACAGCTCAAATAAGCAAAGAGAAACGACAGTCAATCATTACTTTAAGACATGAAGGTCAGTCAATACGGAATATTTCAAGAACTTTTAAAGTTTCTTCAAGTGCAGTTGCAAAAACCATCAAGTGCTATGATGAAACTGGCTCTCATGAGGACTGCCACAAGAAAGGAAGACACAGAGTTACCTCTGCTGCAGAGGATAAGTTCATTAAAGTTACCAGCCTCACAAATTGCAGCCCAGATAAATGCATCACAGAGTTCAAGTAACAGACACATCTCAACATCAACTGTTCAGAGGAGACTGCGGGAATCAGACCTTCATGGTCGAATTGCTGCAAATAAACCACTACTAAAGGACACCAATAAGAAGAAGACACTTGCTTGGGCCAAGGCACACGTGCAATGGACATTAGACAGGTGGAAATCTGTCATTTGGTCTGATGAATCGAAATTTGAGATTTTTGGTTCCAACCACCGTGTCTTTGCGAGACGCAGAGTAGGTGAATGGATGATCTCTGCATGTATGGTTCCCACCGTGTAGCATGGAGTAGGAGGTGTGAGGGTGTGGGGGTGCTTTGCTGGTGACACTGTCAGTGATTTATTTAGAATTCAAGGCACACTTAACCAGCATGGCTACCACAGCATTCTGCATTGATATGCCATCCCATCTGGCTTGTGCTTAATGGGACTATCATTTGTTTTTCAACAGGACAATGACCCAACACATTTCCAGGATGTGTAAGGGCTATTTGACCAATAAGGAGAGTGATGGAGTGTTGCATAAGATGACCTCCACAATAACTCAACCCAATTGAGATGGTTTTGGATGAGTTGGACCGCAGGGTGAAGGACAAGCAGCCAACTACTTTGAAGAATATAAAATATATTTTGATTTGTTTAACACTTTTTTGGTTTCTACATGATTCCATAGTGTTGATGTCTTCACTATTATTCTACAATGTAGAAAATAGTAAAAATAAAGAAAATCAAAACCCTTGAATGAGTAGGTGTGTCCAAACTTTTGACTGGTACTATAAATATAAACGCAGGAAAAAAAGAAACGTCCTCTCACTGTCAAGTGCATTTAATTTCAGCAAACTTAACATGTGTAAATATTTGTATGAACATAACAAGACTAAACAACTGAGACATAAACGGAACAAGTTCCACAGACATGTGACTAACAGAAATCGAATAATGTGCCCCTGAACAAAGGGGGGGTGGGGGGTAAAAATCAAAAGCAACAGTCAGTATCTGGTGTGGCCAGCAGCTGCATTACGTACTGCCGTGCATCTCCTCCTCATGGACTGCACCAGATTTGCCAGTTCTTGTGAGATATTACCCCACTCTTCCACCAAGGCACCTGCAAGTTCCCGGACGTTTCCGGGGGGAATGGTCCTAGCCCTCAGCCTCCGATCCAACAGGTCCCAGATGTGCTCAATGAGATTGAGATCCAAGCTCTTCGCTGGCCATGGCAGAAAACTGACATTCCTGTCTTGCAGGAAATCACGCACAGAATGAGTATTATGGCTGGTGGTGGCATTGTCATGCTGGATGGTCACGTCAGGATGAGCCTGCAGGAAGGGTACCACATGAGGGAGGAGAATGTCTTCCCTGTAACGCACAGCGTTGAGATTGCCTGCAATGACAACAAGCTCAGTCTGATGATGCTGTGACACACTGTCCCAGACCATGATGGACCCTCCACCCCCAAATGGATCCCGCACAAGAGTACAGGCCTCAGTGTAACGCTCATTCCTTCAACAATAAACGCAAATCCGACCATCACCCCTGGTGAGACAAAACTGCGACTTGTCGGTGAAGAGCACTTTTTGCCAGTCCTGTCTGGTCCAGCGACGGTGGGTTTGTGCCCATAGGCGACGTTGTTGCCGGTGATGTCTGGTGAGGACCTGCATTACATTAGGCCTACAAGCCACCAGTTCAGCCTCTCTCAGCCTATTGAGGACAGTCTGAGCACTGATAGAGGGATTGTGCGTTCCTGGTGTAACTCGGGCAGTTGTTGTTGCCATCCTGTACCTGTCCCGCAGGTGTGATGTTCGGATGTACCAATCCTGTGCACGTGTTGGTAGAAGTGGTCTGCCACTGCGAGGACGATCATCTGTTCGTCCTGTCTCCCTGTAGGGCTGTCTTAGGCGTCTCACAGTACGGACATTACAATTTATTGCCCTGGCCACATCTGCAGTCCTCATGCATCCTTGCAGCATGCCTAAGGCACGTTCAAGCAGATGAGCAGGGACCCTGGGCATCTTTCTTTTGGTGTTTGCCAGAGTCAGTAGAAAGGCCTCTTTAGTGTCCTACGTTTTCATAATAGTGACCTTAATTGCCTACCATCTGTAAGCTGTTAGTGTCTTAATGACCGTTCCACAGCTGCATGTTCATTAATTGTTTATGGTTTATTGAACAAGCATGGGAAACTATGTTTACAATGAAGATCTGTAATCTGTTGTATTTTTACTAATTATCTTTGAAAGAACCGTGAAAAAGGGACGTTTCTTTTTTTTGCTGAGTTATATATATATATATATATATATATATATATATCAGATATATACATATATAAGAATTGACATCCATATATAACCAATGGAAACATCTGTGGTACTGCAGTAGAATATGTCAACATTCATTTGATAAAAAAAGCATTGCTTGTGGATTTGCCTTAGCTACTGTAGAGTATTGCCTATTGGTGCAAACAAGATAACACTTTGAATGAAATTGTTATACAATAGAGCATTGCCATTATCATCCATTAAATGTTGATAGACCAGATGCAGTGCCTTCAGAAATAATTCCCACCCCTTTTCTTTTTTCACATTTGGATTAAATTGATATATTTTTGGGGTCACCGGCCTACACACAATACCCCATGTCAAAGTGGACATGTTTACAAATGATTTCAAAATGAAAAGCTGAAATGTCTTGAGTCAATAAGTAGGAGTGAAAATGTGCTTATCAAGTCACATAATAAGTTGCATGGACTCACTATGTGTTCAATGGTAGTGTTTAACATGATTTGGGAATGACTAGCTTATCTCTTTTCCCCACACATACAATTATCTGTAAGGTCCCTCAGTCGAGCAGTGAATTTCAAACACAGATTCAATCACAAAGACCAGGGAGTTTTTCCAATGCCTCGCAAAGAAGGGAACCTATTGGTAGATGGGTTAAAAAAAAGAGCAGATATTTAATATCCCTTTGACTATGGTGAAGATAGTAATTACACTGTGGATGGTGTATCAATTAATTGGATAACAGTCCAATGCATTCAGTCCACCTTCCTCAGTATACTTTACATCTACTTTTCTTAAATAATGATGTTTATTTTTCCATATAAAGTTGAAATTGGCTTGGTTAAAGCTTGAACGTTTGAACACAGAGTTTGTTGTACTGTCTTTTGTTCGAACCTTCCACATCCAAGAAATGTTTGCCCACCCTTGAGCCCCTGGGAATACGTGTGAATTCAAATACTAGGATTGCTCTACTACCGCCAGATGGCGCTATTTTTCCTTATGTCGATTGATGACAAACGATGGCAGCCGGGCTAATACTAGGAAAGCTATTTTGATAAAGAGTTATGTCCAAACAAACATTGCAGAAAACAAGGTAAATCAAAACATTATACGGTCATGTTTAATGGCAATTTGTTGATTGTTGTTGGACTACATGGCTAATTCAGCCAGGCTGAAAATAACTAAAGAGAATGGAATGAAATACTGGCAAAATCTCCGACCTTCCCAACGAATAGTGGAACTATACTGTTCTCTGCTGCATTTAATCTACAACATTTATGATATTACCCTGCCATGCCTTTAACCAACTCTCACTCCTTTGTATCAATAATGCTTTAATAGGTCAGAGATGCTGAAATGGGCACTTTGTCTTTTTCATATTCAGTTGGAAGCTTCACTTTATTGTTGGCATTTTCCTTGTTCCTGGATTAAAAATGCACTCACAGGGGTTGGGTTAAATTCGGAAGACTTGTTGCGGTTGAATGCATTCAATGGTGTAACTGACTAAGTATCTCATTTCCTTCCTTGTAACTTGATTCTGGACAATGCTCAGATTTACTAGTTGAATTTAGCACCTAACATGCCTTGGAACCAGTAGTGGACACTGATTACATGATGATATTGACTGCTGAAACTTCCATCATTTAAATGACACTCCACTACACCACAATGAGAATTAAACTATTTTAACACAGACACAGAAGTTCAGTGAGGACCACTTGAGAGTGGCATATGATCCCCTCCCCTATAGCAGAGCCTGTTAAAAAGAGGGGGCAATATGACAGCGAATCCTTTCACGTTGCTCCATTATTCCAATGTTTACCTCACCGTAAACATTTACCTCACCGTACTGGCTCTGTTCTCCCCGTACTGGCTCTGATTTTGGTCAAGGACACAGTGAGTACCCATATCTCTCTACTGTATTAGTATATTGTCACAACAACAAAAAATATTATCACAATAATGATTATTTATAATTTGGCTACTGTGAATAATGCATATACTCACTTTGTTGACCTGAACATGCAAAGTTGCTGAAACATAATAACTGTGTATACGGTACATACCAGTCAGGCTCATTTCTACCCTAAACTATTAATAGAACGGCCCACCCCCCTTGCCCTAGTTTTCATTCCTGACTGACTGTGGTCTGTAGGCAGACCTGCAGACCAAAACAGCACTTAAGCTGAAAGGGAGCACCAATGCAGCAAACAGCAACACAAAATCAAATCTTGTTGTGCGTTATTAAAGGTCAGTGATGTAGCTAGATGTAGTTTACACTAGTTTTCCAAGAACATGTTTTGTTTCTGATTTACAGTGGCTTGGTCTTCCATTAATACACCAAGTAGGTTAGGCTAGTTCAAGAGAAAATAGATTTGACGGTTATTGCCAATGGAGACATATTGGCTCACCCTCAATTGGACAACATGGATCCTTAGTACTCTACCTTATATGAAGTGAAATAGAATAGAAGTGTCATAGATCAGTGATATGGAGAAAGGTAACAATGATGATGCAGTCTGGAATGCATCTGGTGCTATTCTGGATATTGACCCAGGTGTGTGTGCCCTGTGAAATGGAATCATTCTTCAAAACTGTGAGACGGTGAGCTGTGGTATGTGACAAGCATTTGTGTTTGCTGCAGGGTCCTGGGCAGACCGCTCACCCTTACATGATGCTGCATGCCAAGGTCGTCTCTTAGCTCTGAGGAATCTCATTTTACAGGTGAGCCAAAGGTAATCCAATTCAGTGTGCACCCACTGCTTACTTTCTGCAATGTACTACGGTTGTGTTCTGCTGCTCCCACAGGGCCACAATGTAAATGTAGTCACTATAGACCATGTGAGTCCTCTGCACGAGGTCTGCCTTGGAGACCATGTAGCATGTGCCAGAGCTCTGATCGCTGCAGGAGCCAATGTGAGTCAATGGAGAAGATCTGTTAATAATCAAGATAACCTTCTATTTTTTAAACATGAAACAGTAATCATTTGTACTAAATAATACATTTAATAAATAGCTTAATAAATGTCATTAATAAAGCTTTTGCAAAATACATCTTGTTCTCTGTTATTTGTTATTTTTTTCTCTGCCCCAAAATGGTGCTGCGTTATTCAGCTGAGCGGTCAGAGTTAACATGAGACTCTGTGCAGGTGAACGTCACCACCATTGATGGGGTGACTCCTCTTTTCAACGCGTGCTCAGTGGGCAGTGTATCATGTGTAGAGGTCCTCCTGGAGAACGGGGCAAAACCCCAGGCTCTGGTATTTCAGCCCTCGCCCATTCACCAAGCCAGCAGTAAAGGTATGCTCAGTACCCTTATCACTCCAACATCCTTATCTTAATGAATCTAGTATGAACCCAATGAACCTGGATGAATGACAAGGGCTGCTGTATTGAAGCCACCGCACCGTCACCTTGGTAATACTCCTCTATTGTAAAAAAGATTTTGCAAGCTATAGAAATGCATTTATTCATGTCTAAATTAGTTTATTCTATTAAAGACACTTAATGCATACTTTTAAATTATATTATGTGAGCTAAACATATATTGTATATTTTTTAAATTTGTATATATATATATACATATAAACATTTAAAACATTTTTGTGAGTACTAATGTTACTGTCCCCACTACAAAAAAATACTTAAATACATGTTATCTTGTCCTTGAAACATTTAATTGAAATACTGTTGAATTCCATTTATTCCTATGAGGTGTACCAATATGGCGGCCGGTGGCTTTAAAGCCTCTCATTGGCTAATACTTAGCATCAGCAATCCATGGTTTATTTACATCATTGGTATGAACCTTCAAGTGTACTTCACTGACCATTTGGGCTGTATGCTAACTTGGGATTGAGGCAAATACATAAAACTTAAAAATCTGAATCAAAATATCACAAATCAGAGTACAGTTTTTGAGATACTCTGACTTTAATTATGTTGTGTATGTCCCATGGTGCTTAGAGGAATCCTCATATTCCGGGTACAGAAATAATTAGCTAAAACACCAACCGTAATAATTGGAAAGCTGACAGTAATGACTTCCATGTATGTGCCTACGGTCGGTAGGCAGCAGTGGGTGTGTGGAGACTCTAATCAGATGGGGAGCCGACGTGGACTTTGACATTCCTCACCTGGGAACGCCCCTCTACACCGCCTGTGTCTCTCAGGAGATAGAGTGTGTCCAGAGGCTGCTGAGGGAAGGTGAGGCACGTGCACATCTGCTCTGACAAATCACCATAGCCAGGTATGATGAGAGGAGGAGAACTAGTGGTAAGATTATTACTGTCTCCCCAAGTGGTGAAATGTATTGTACCTGTATAGCACTCTCACTATGGCCACATCCACCACTAATGCTGTAGTAGCTCAGAGCATCTTCCCATTTCTACACCACTAATATGTTTAACCCACCTGGATAAAAGTCCAAATCCATCATGTTATGACATCGATAAAGTACTTCTTTCCTGTAACTGAATGACATAGGACTATTAAATGTGTGTTATATCCATACCTTGGTTTACGCCTCCACACAGGAGCAAATGTACAGAAAGGTAGATATATGGAGTCTCCCTTACACGCTGCCGCTGAGAAGGACTGCACTGCCATTGTTAAGCTGTTGTTGGACTTTGGGGCAGATATCCATGCCAGGAACATTGAGTTCCAGAGACCTGTGGAGGCTGCTCCCCCCAGCAGCCTGACAGAGGGGTTTCTACTGGTCTATGAGGGTAAGTTCTATAGGCCTATTCACAGTCATCCTTAGAAATCAGTGAATTCCTATAGCCAAAGTATCGTAGTGTTATTGGTTAATCACCCAAGTCAAACTAGCTGTCCATTATATGTTTAAAACTAAACCATCATTGTCTGGAATAGAATATCATGTGTTCAAGCAATAGCAAACTAGCTGGGCTGTAGTGGATTTGGTTGAATAGCATGATATGTTTTCCCTTCTCCCTTCCACATTTCTGCAGCCACGCCCCAACCATTGAGTCAGCTGTGTCGACAGCGTATCCGTGACCGTGTGGGCCGTGACAGGTTTCACCTCATCAACCATCTTCCCCTTCCCAACCCCCTCAGGAACTACCTCCAGTACATATGATGAGCTTAGAACGTCACAATCTCAAAGGCAGCCTGCAAGGATAGAAGGAGCACTACTTGCACTTGAAGCAATGAAATACATACTTGATTTAGCCTATACCAGGTTTTAGGATGGTTCACAAGAAACTGCTAAAATTTGGGGTTGGAGCAATGACCAGCAATCATGGTTTGCTATGAACATTTTCAAGGGAGAGTTTCATTTAAATCCAGAGCTGGACTGTTTAAAGGCACTTAGAAAATGTGTTCCTCATCAATATTTTGCAGCAGGTTTATAAATTAATCTGTTGCTGGCTCATATGCTCATACAATAACACAATTTAAAGTGCTTTCATATTATGGAAAATACATTTAATTTGGATTGTTATATTAACATGGTTTATCACGTTATATATTTTAGATTAGACCTGTGCATCTGCAAAACTTGAAATTCACCTAAATCTTTACTATTATCATTGAGAACACTACTCCTACATTCATATCCTCAAAAATATAGATATAAACTTGCTTGCTTTATGTGTTTTATGTGTGATCTTATTGTCTGAGCTGCTTGCTATTATTTTATTAAAACGTTTTGGATTCCACGTATTTGCAAGTCTTTCAAAGGCAAGCAGCTCTCTTCAGTGTGCGCAACATTTTCTATTTCCAGTGGGTGGCAACAATGTACCTTCCCGCGATACGTTCACCTTTCCAGGAGAAAGAACAAGTAGTAATGCCGTTGCTATGGAACTGTTGATAAACATGTCAAATGTGCCATATGAGCTAGTAAGCTCGTTAGCTTAGCTAGTTCGTGTGCCACAAATGTTCTATAAGACACAGTATTATATAGCAACAATTTAACGAAATACTGAACCAGAAAAGTTAGACCAATAGTAACGTATCTTATCATTTTGTAAGCGTGTGTGGCTGGTTCATAGACGCTAGCTGAATTAACATTACAGCTGACAATGGCTTACGCACAGCCTCCCAAAAAGACAGGACTGCCACGAGAAGTTCTGAAGTGGCTCCAAAGCCTGGATTTGTCATTTTCTCCAAAGAATATGCGCAGGTGAGTGTACATTAGCAAATTGCAAAGCGTGTCTATTATGTGAAATATAACTTGAGAGTTGGTCTATCTAACCAAGTAACCTTAGGGGGACAGTCGGATAAATTGAGCCACCTTTGTTTCAAGGAAACAACACACAAGATATATAATTTGACCAAATATTGAGGAAGTGTCACTTTTCATGTAGTCTGTGAAGGAATAAACCACATGGAAAAAGTGGTAAGCAAGTTAGGTAAACAAATGTATATATTTTAAATTAGATTAGAGGTTTAATGATGCTTGTATCTAAACCAAAGTAGATCATTTTAAGATTGTTCTATTGGGGTCTCTATAAGCTTTAATATGACGTTCTACACCTAGCTTGAAAGTGCATATTGTAGTTGTGTTGGCTATAGTCAACATGTTTGCATTGGGGTAAATTGAGCCAATGGCTATGTTGTAAATTTATCCAAATGTGAAGTTGAACAAATTGAAGTGTTTTCTTCCCAGAAAAAAAACATGTGTTAAAAGATGCTTTAAATTATCAAAAGACAAAAAAGCGATTGTTACTGTGTTTGGGAAATAAAAATAGACGTGGTTTCAAAAAGGTAACTATAGTGGTAATATTCCATTCAGTACAGAAATGTGTAGGCAGCTTAATTTACCCTGTACAGGGGCTCAACATACCCCATACCCAGGATAAGTTGTGCCAAGACACCGCTTTTTTTTGGATAAGCAATAACTTTCAAAACTGTAATGTTTACAGAAATTCTGATTATTTCCATAATGAATATACAGTGCATTCAGAAAGTATTTAGACCCCTTGACTTTTTCCACATGTTATGTTAGCCTGATTCTACAATGGATTAAACAAAAATAATCTCATCAATCTACAGTTACAGTATGTATATCTTTTTTTAGCGCCATTTACATAAGTATTCAGACCCTTTACTCAGTACTTGGTTGAAGCACCTTTGGCAGCGATTACAGCCTTGAGTCTTCTTGGGTATGACGCTACCAGCTTGGCACACCTGTATTTGGGGAGTTTCTCCCATTCTTCTCCGCAGATCCTCTCAAGCTCTGTCAGGTTGGGTGGAGAGTGTCACTGCACAGATATTTTCAGGTCTCTCCAGAGATGTTCATTTGGGTTCAAGTCCGGGCTCTGTCTGGGCCACTCAAAGACATTAAGAGACTTGTCCCGAAGCCAGTCCTGCGTTGTCTTGGCTGTGTGCTTTGGGTTGTTGTCCTGTTGGAAGGTGAACCTTCACCCCAGTCTGAGGTCCTGAGCGCTCTGGGGTAGGTTTTCATCAAGGCTCTCTCTGTACTTTGTCCCGTTCATCATTCCTCGATCCTGACTTGTCTCCCAGTTCCTGCCGCTGAAAAACAGCCCCACATTATGATGCTGCCACCACCATGCTTCACCGTAGGGATGGTGCCACGTTTCCTCTAGATGTGATGCTTGGTATTGAGGCAAAATAGTTCATTCTTGGTTTCATCAGACCAGAGAATCTTGTTTCTCATGGTCTGAGAGTCTTTAGGTGCCTTTAGGCAAACTCCAAGCGGGCTGTCATGTGCCTTTTACTGAAGAGTGGCTTCCGTCTGGCCACTCTACCATAAAGACCTGATTGGTGGAGTGCTGCAGAGATGGTTGTCCTTCATAAGGTTCTCCCATCTCCACAGAGGAACTCTGGAGCTCTGTCAGTGACCATCGGGTTCTTGGTCACCTCCCTGACCAAGGCCCTTCTCCCCCGATTGCTCAGTTTGGCCGGTCAGCCAGCTCAAAGAAGAGTCTTAGTGGTTCCAAACTTCTTCCATTTAAGATTGATGGAGGCCACTGTGTTCTTGGTGACCTTCAATGCTGCAGAAATGTTTTTGTACCCTTCCCCAGATCTATGGACAATTTCTTGGACCTCATGGCTGAGTTTTTGCTCTGACATGCATTGTCAACTGTGGGACCTTATGTAGACAGGTGTGCCTTTCCAAATCATGTCATATCAAATGAATTTATCACAGGCGGACTCCAATCAAATTGTAGAAACATCTCAAGGACGATAAATGGAAACAGGATAAACTGGAGCTCAATTTCGTATCTCATAGCAAAGGGTCTGACTACTTATGTAAATAAGGTATTTCTGTAAAATAATTAAAAATATAAATCTAAAAACCTGTTTTTGCTTTGATATTATGGGGTATTGTGTGTAGATTGATAAGGAAAAACATTAATTTAATCAATTTTAGAATAAGGCTGTAGCGTAAATAATGTGGGGGGAAAAGGAAGTAGTCTGAATTCTTTCTGAATGCAGTGTAATGAATATAAAAAAAAGGCTCAACTTATCCCACTCTCCCCTATGTTATGGAGTAACATTTCCCTTCACCAGGGATTTCTCCAATGGCTACCTTGTGGCAGAGATGTTCTCCTGGTATTATCATGAAGACTTCCCCATGCACTCCTACAACAATGGTACATCACTTCCAACCAAACAGGGCAACTGGGCACAAATAGAGAGGGTAAGAGTTGGAGGGTATGGCCAGGTAGCCTCTGTCATCTCTTCTGTTCTGTTATCACATTACACTCCTTAGCTAAACAGACTTGAACCCAGACTAACGGACAGTAACAAAATAGTAGGTGTATGAGTACAAATAAACTGGTGGGTATAATCCTATGTCCACTTGCAAAGTCAATGTTTTTGCTGTGAGAAGGCTGTCTTTCTATACTACTGACATCCTGTCTTTTCTTTTGTTTGTCATGTTGAATAATGGAGAATCCATTTCTACTCTCTTATCAGTTTCTAGTGAAACAGAACATCCATCTGCAAAAGGAAGTTCTGGACGGGACCATCCACTGCAAGCCAGGAGCAGCGGAGCTTCTAGTGCAAGAGATTTACACCATCTTAACTAACAGGAGGTGGGACATTTATTTAACCTTTATTTAACTAGGCAAGTCAGTTAAAAACATTGTTATTTATAATGATGGCCAAACCCTAACCCGGATGAAGCTGGGCCAATTGTGCACCACCCTATGGGACTCCAAATCATGGCCTGTTATGATACAGCCTGGAATCGAACCAGGGTCTGTAGTGACGCCTCTAGCACTAAGATGCTGTGCCTTAGACCGCTGCGCCACTCGGGAGCCTTAGCATGCTCAACCAATTCAAATCCTCTCCTTTTCATCAATACATTAGGATTACAATAGGCTTTATCAAGAGAGTGAGACAATGGGTTGTCTGTTTTCCAATTGTTACGGAGCTGACTATCCTGGCTAAAATAAATACAATGCATAGACGCTAACTGATCAACAAGTGATTCTCTTCCTTAGCTTTGTGAATCTAGACTGTCTGCTGCACTTACAATAGTTTCACTGGTGAGCATTGTGGTCAGTCTGGTTTAACCAGGCTTTGTTTTACTGCTTTCCAGATCCAGTTCCTCATATTTTTCCATAGAAGCACAAATATCATACCCCCCAAAAAATGTGTGCATCTGTAACTTTCTCACTCATCATTATTCATGATTCATTCAGGATTATCCATAATCATGGTAGCATCTCCATTAATGTAGATGTGTTAAGGAACATAATCTATTCTTATTTACAATAAAAGTAAAAAATGACACTACATTATTTACCAATAATTTCTATTGGGCACAAACTAATCTGAAACACAACCAAAACAAACAGCAAATGCACCTAAGAAGTCGGTGGAGTCAGAAGCTTGATGTAATGAATAAAGTTCCTTGTGTGTTATGAATATGGGACCAAATACTTAACTTTTTACTCCTTTAATACACATATAAGTGAAATGGGGGGACTATGTCCAAAAAGCGCTGCAATTTCTAAACTGTTCACCCTATATGGATGAAAATACCTTCAACTTAAAGCTGCCGGTCTGCACTTTAACCTCATTGTCATTGTTTTATTTCAAAAGCAAACTTTCATAGTATAAAACCCGAAAGAAGAAGAAATGCTTCACTGTCCCAATAATTATGGAGGGCACTGTAGCTGATAAAACGTATATACTGTATAACTGTCCAGGATCAAAGGGATCCAGGGCAGGGAGATTGACTTCACAGACAGGGACTACCAGGAGCAGCTGCCCATGCTAGCTCGGGCCACAGCCTCCAAGGCCATCAAGAACAACCTGCGGCTGACCGAGGTCATAGCCGAGCCCAACATCTCCACCAATCAGAGGAAGGTGCAGGCCATCATCCACATGCACCTGGAGCAGAGGGCGGCCGAGAGAGTCCAGAACCCCAGTGAGTGCACCAACAATCGGGATAGAGTAGGGTTCTTGGATAGACCATGAGGCTGGTAACATTAGGGTTGGGATTCGACAGGACTATCATGTGATTGTGATTCAATGCTACTGTTATTCAAATACAAATAATGTAATTGAATTGGGATTTAAAAAAAACTGCATTTGTCTCTGGCAGAGCGCTTCAACGTGAAGCCCACCTTGGGAGAACTGGCTGTGAGACTGCCCCCATCTTCTCACCACGGAGATGACAGCTCCGATAGCAATGCCTCAGTACAAAGTGGAACCGCAAGTAAGTCATTCACATAGTTTTTTTCACCACCACCAGTTTTACAGAGTCTACACTGTAGTCTCTTTTATTTCTCATCACTTACTTTTTCCTCCCTTCTATAGAGTCATGTGAACCATCCATCAGGAGTAAAGCCAGTGTCCATTTCAAGGAGATTGAGGTGCGTCAGACGGACAGACGCTCGCTGATTGCAATTTAAAAGGCCAGGATATTCAGCCGTTTGGTGTGTATTTGTGAGAGATGCCTCTGATACGATACCTCTAATAAAAGTACCTTTATACCTCTATTTCTGTAATATAAGTACCTCTATACCTCTATTCCTCTAATTAAAAGTACCTCTATACCTTTATTCCTCTAATAAAAGTACCTCTATACCTTTATTTCTCTAATAAAAGTTCCTCTATTCCTCTAATAAAAGTACCTCTATTCCTCTAATAAAAGTACCTCTATACCTCTAGTCCTCTAATAAAAGTACCTCTATTCCTCTAATAAAAGTACCTCTATACCTCTAGTCCTCTAATAAAAGTACCTTTATTCCTCTAATAGAAGTACCTCTGAACGAATACAAGTACAGCAGTTCTCAATGACTATCTTGCAAGATATTACCTTAGGGGTGTTGTTTTACTAGTTATTCACTAGTCCATTAGTTACAGTACTTCAACCATGAGTAGTTGCTCTAAAACTACAATTTCACGGGGTTACCAGTAGGTGGCGGTGCTGTGTCTGGTTTATAATTATGGGTGAGGCAGGTTGAAAACCAAAGCACGATCAACGGTAATTTTGATAAATGCATTCTGTATTACAGATCCGTGCTTTTCACAAATGTCTGTTAACATTCCAGTTATTACCTTCATAGCAGTGACTAACAATGGACAATATATTGTCTGCTCATCTCTTCTGCCTGTAATTTCCCTCATTTCAGGTAGGGTCCTTTATACAGTGTTAGGTAATATGCTTGGTGCATCCATCTCAACATCACGTTAATAATGACTAGATTGATGTGACTGACTGGGTTTGAACCCAGCTCATCTGCACATCACAAAACTATCTTAGCCAGCTGAGCTAAACCCTAGGATCCTTTGGGAGTTAACACAAGTCTTCAGGTATCGGACATGGTTAATTACCACCTCTCTGCCATATTACACTGGCTCAGTTTCAGCTAATGAAGGATGGGAAATGCAATAGCTTTTGTGTGATGAAAGATCCCTAATGTCTTATTTCACCAGCATTTAGATATTGTGCATCATACACCAGATGAAAACCGTAAGGTGTATTGTGTTCTTTGTTTGCACAGCTCATATAATTCCACCTCTGAGAACTTTACAATGATGTGCAGATCATTTCCTCTTTTTCTTGCACCTGTGATAAGACACAGTAATGTCACCTTTATAATACAATGAAAGCAGCATTTAGATAAAGGATCCCAAACACACAGCACATGGCCTGCAACATAACCATGCTTCCAATTATCAGGAAGGTATTTTCTTTACACAACTGATTGGAAAAGATCATAAGCTGATCTGATCTTTTAACTGTCAGGTCTGGTGTCTGGGTACAGTATATCTAATCAAATCAAATCGTATTGGTCACATTGCACTTTTGGTTAGAGCCTGTAAGTAAGCATTTCACTGTAAGGTCTACTACACATGTTGTATTTGGCACGTGACAAATCAACTTTTGATTTGATTTGAGATACACATGGTTAGCAGATGAAATGCTTGTGCTTCTACTTCTGACCAAGTAATAATATTTAACAAGTAATCTAACAATTTAACAACAACGACCTTATACACACAAGTGTAAAGGAATGAATAAGAATATGTACATATAAATATATGGATGAGCGATGGCCGTGCGGCATATGCAAAATTGTTTAAAGTGACTAATGATACATTTATTACATCCCATTTTTAATTATTAAAGTGGCTAGAGATTTGAGTCAGTGTGTTGGCAGCCGCCACTCAATGTTAGTGATGGCTGTTGAACAGTCTGATGGCCTTGACATAGAAGCTGTTTTTCAGTTTCTCGGACCCAGCTTTGATGCACCTGTACTGACCTCACCTTCTGGACGATAGCGGGGTGAACAGGCAGTAGCTCGGGTGGTTGTTGTCCTTGATGATCTTTTTGGCCTTCCTGTGACATTGGGTGGTGTAGGTGTCCTGGAGGGCAGGTAGTTTTCCTCCGGTGATGCGTTGTGCAGACCTCACTACCCTCTGGAGAGCGGTACGGTTATGGGCGAAGCAGTTGTCGTACCAGGCGGTGATACAGCCCGATAGGATGCTCTCGATTGTGCATCTGTAAAGGTTTGTGAGTGTTTTTGGTGACAAGACAAATTTCTTCAGCCTCCTGAGGTTGAAGAGGCGTTGTTGCGCCTTCTTCACCACGCTGTCTGTGTGGGCGGACCATTTCATTTTGTCCGTGATGTACGCGCTGAGGAACTTAAACTTTCCACCTTCACTACTGTCCCGTCGATGTGGATAGTGGGGTGCTCCCTCTGCTGATTCCTGAAGTCCACGATCATCTCCTTTGTTGACGTTGAGTGTTGAGGTTATTTTCCTGACACCACACTCCGAGGGCCCTCACCTCCTCCCTGTAGGCCGTCTCGTCGTTGTTGGTAATCAAGCCTACCACTGTAGTGTCGTCTGCAAACTTGATGATTGAGTTGGAGGCGTGCATGGCCACTCAGTCATGGGTGTACAGGAGAGGGCTGAGAATGCACCCTTGTGGGGCCCCAGTGTTGAGGATCAGCGGGGTGGAGATGTTGTTTCCTACCCTCACCACCTGGGTGCGGCCCATAAGAAAGTCCAGGACCCAGTTGCAAAGGACAGGTTGAGACCCATGGTCTCGAGCTTAATGATGAGTTTGGAGGGTACTATGGTGTTAAATGCTGAGCTGTAATCGATGAACAGCATTCTTACATAGGTATTCCTCTTGTCCAGATGGGTTAGGGCGGTAATCAAATTGGAGTGGGTATAGGGTGTCAGGTAGGGTGGAGATGATATGATCCTTGACTAGTCTCTCAAAGCACTTCATAATGACGGAAGTGAGTGCTATGGGGCGGATAGTGGGGTGCTCCCTCTGCTATGGGGCGGGATAGTTTAGCTCAGTTACCTTAGTTTTCTTGGGAACAGGAATAATGGTGGCCCTCTTGAAGCATGTGGGAACAGCAGACTGGGATAGGGATTGATTGAATATGTCCGTAAACACACCAGCCAGCTGGTCTGCGCATTCTCTGAGGACGTGGCTAGGGATGCCATCTGGGCTAGCAGCCTTGTGAGGGTTAACACGTTTAAATGTTTTATTCACGTTGGCTGCGGTGAAGGAGAGCCCGCAGGTTTTGGTAGTGGGCCATGTCAGTGGCACTGTATTGTCCTCAAAGCGAGCAAAGAAGTTGTTTCGTTTGTCTGGGAGCAAGACGTTGGTGTCCGCGATGGGGCTGGTTTTCTTTTTGTAGTCCGAGATTGACTTTACACCCTGAAACATACGTCTCGTGTCTGAGGCATTGAATTGCGACTCTACTTTGTCTTTATACTGATGCTTACCTTGTTTGATTGCCTTGCGGAGGGCATAGCGACACTGTTTGTATTCGGTCTTGTTTCCGGTCGCCTTGCCATGATTAAAAGCAGTGGTTCACGCTTTTAGTTTTCCGCGAAGGCTGTCATCAATCCACAGTTTCTGGTTGGGGAAGGTTTTAATAGTCACCGTGGGTACAACATCACTGATGCACTTGCTAATAAACTCGCTCACCGAATCAGCGTATCAATGTTGTTGTCTGAGGCTATCCGGAACATATCCCAGTACATGTGATCGAAGCAATTTTTAAGCGTGGAATCAGATTGGTCGGACCAGCATTGAACAGACCTGAGCACAGGTGTTTACTGTTTTAGTTTCTGTCTATAGGCTGGGATCAACAAAATGGAGTCGTGGTCAGATTTGCTGAAAGGAGGGCGAGGGATGGCTTTGTATGCGTCGCGGAAGTTAGAGTAGCAATGATCCAGAATGCTGCCAGCCCGGTTCGCGCATTTGATATGCTGATCAAATTTAGGGAGCCTTGTTTTCAGATTAGCTTTGTTAAAATCACCAGCAACCTCAGTATATGTGGTTTTCAGTTTACATAGAGTCCAAGGAAGTTTTTTCAGGGCCGTCGAGATGTCTGCATGGGGGGGATATACACGGATGTGATTATTATCAAAGAGAATTATCTTGGTAGATAATGATTATACACTTGTTAGAAATTGTATTTCAAACCTTTGTAAAGTCAGCTAATACAGTTGAAGTCGGAAGTTTACATACATCTTGGCCAAATACATTTAAACTCTGTTTTTCACAATTCCTGACATTTAATCCTATTAAAAATGCCCTGTTTTAGGTCAGTTAGAATCCCCACTTTATTTTAAGAATGTCAAATGTCAAAATAATAGTAGAGAGAATGATTTATTTCAGGTTTTATTTATTTCATCACATTCCCAGTGGGTCAGAAGTTTACATACACTCAATTAGTATTTGGTAGCATTGTCTTTAAATGGTTTAACTTGGGTCAAACGTTTCGGGTAGCCTTCCACAATCTCCCAACAGTAGGTTGGGTGAATTTGGGATTGAGGTTAGGGCTTTGTGATGGCCACTCCAATTCCTTGACTTGGTTGTCCATAAGCCATTTTCCCACATCTTTGGAAGTATGCTTGGGGTCAATGTCCATTTGGAAGACCCATTTGCGATCAAGCTTTAAATTTCCTGACTGATGTCTTGAGATGATGCTTCAATATATCCACATAATTTTCCAGCCTCATGATGCCATCCATTTTGTGAAGTGCACCAGTCCCTCCTGCAGCAAAGCACCCCCACAACATGATGCTGCCACTCCTGTGCTTCACGGTTGGGATGGTGTTCTTCGGCTTGCAAGCCTCCCCCTTTTTCCTCCAAACATAACGATGGTCATTATGACCAAAAAGTTATATTTTTGTTTCATCAGACCAGAGGACGTTTCTCCAATAAGTGCGATCTTTGTCCCCGTGTGCAGTTGTAAACCGTAGTCAAACCATGGTCTTCCTGAGCAGTATGGCGGCTGTGTGGTCCCATGGTGTTTATCCTTTCGTACTATTGTTTGTACAGATGAACGTGGTACCTTCAGGCGTTTGGAAATTGCTCCCAAGGATGAACCAGACTTGTGGATGTCTACAATTTATTTTCTGAGGTCTTGGCTGATTTATTTAGATTTTCCCATAATGTCAAGCAAAGAGGCACTGAGTTTGAAGGTCGGCCTTAAAATACATCCACAGGTACACCTCCAATTGACTCAAATTATGTCAAGCCTATCAGAAGCTTCTAAAACCATGACCACATTTTCTCGAATTTTCCAAGCTGTTTAAAGGCATAGTCAACATAGTGTATGTAAACTTCTGACCCACTCGAATTGTGATAGAGTGAATTATAAGTGAAATAATCTGTCTGTAACCAATTTTTTTGTGTCATGCACAATGTAGATGTCCTAACCGACTTGCCAAAATCATAGTTTGTGAACAAGAAATTTGTGGAGTGGTTGAAAAGCTAGTTTTAATGACTCCAACTTAAGTGTATGTAAACTTACGACTTCAACTGTATGTCTGCTTACTGCTGGCATTCCATCATCATAACGGTTTTCATTGCATAATGATGTTTTTCACTATATGACAGCATTACATACATAGTTTCAAATAAAGAGTTATCCTCATAACCACTTAAATTGTTTGTTGTCAAGAGTCTTTACGAGTATCTTATCATCCTGCAAAATCCAGGAATGTTTTGTGACAAATACCTTTTTTTCTTACAATCGTCAGCGGAGTTCACAGAAAGACAGCTTTCTGCTGCTGCGGTTTGCTCTCCACCTAGATTCAGAGCTGTCCGATTGCCCTGATGGAAAATTCTAACTCCCAATGGGCTGCTCTGTTGGTTCTAAATTTCTCCATACCCTGCTCAATGTATAATAGAGCTGTAAACTGAGTGTAAAAGGATGACAGCAAGATAAGTGTTTCTGGCTGTGTGCCCAGCCCTCAATGTGGTCTGAGAAGCCTGTGGTTTAAGCAGGTCCCTCAAGCCTGACACATATCTATCTGGCTAGAGATCTCCTGGAGAGGATGTGGAAAAAGAGAGAGACCGCATACTGATATATATACAGTATGTGGTACCATTTTCTCTAATAAAATGGATAGATTTCCTGATTCCATGCATTACCTGTTCATAGCTTAGTGTGTTTAATTGCAGCAATGTTTCAGATAAACCTAAGGGTCAAATGCTATAATGTACTGGCAAATGTTAATGTTTTGTTGATGAACATTGAGGCTATACGATATTCAGCATCTGCTCAAAGCCGTAAGATGTGCATGTGGTCTTTTACTCTTTCGCCTGCAGATGATGTCTATCGACAAATAATTTGCAAACTACTAAGCAGCATTTATTAAGTGAGTCACACTAGATATCTATCTAACTCACAGCGGTTTTGTACGTTTTTTTCCCTACAACTAAATATAAATTAACTTCCCAGGGCTTCATTCAAAGGACCCTCATCATGTTTCCATGGTTGTCAAAGTGAACTGAAGAAAATTTGACCTCCTGAATCTTTCAGATTCTGTTGATTTCTCTCAGCTCGACTGGGTGGGAACAAACATTAACACTTACATTAACACATTAACAAACATTAGCACAGAACAACACTCTCTTGGCTTGTTCGGTTGCCCAGTGATTTGTATTGGAATTACTGGGTTTTCAGGTTCAGCAAATAATACAGTAGATTTCAATGGAGAGAAAAAAATCCCACTGTACAAATAATATGAAATATTGAAAATTATTACTTTTGAAAATATTAGGACAGGGATTTGAGACTGATATAATTACAGCGTCCTAGGGCAAGCAAAATGGTTATTAAATATAGTGATTTTTCCACATTAAAATGTTTGCGATGATGTATAGAGGGAGTGGCTGAGGGTTCAGAGGTGCTGTTTCTATTCTATTACGTTCGTTAGTCTTTCCTATTGAACAATATATGGGGATGGTTGCTATGGCAACTTGCGAGCGCATAGGAACACAGACTGGAGAGCAGCCAGGAGACAGTAATAAGCTTACTGTGCGCTTGTTTGGCTCCTTCTGTTTATAAATTATGATTAACAAAAAACACTGGCATATAATTTCACACGCACGCACGTGCACATGCATTCATACACAAACAGATTCACCCAAAGACATTTAGTCCCACTTCCACACAATTTCATACATGGCTTGGCAGTGATGAGGAATGCATACTGCCTCGATACCCTCGCAGTGTTTCGCCATCTGCTATTTTTTATCTCCCTCTCTTCCTCCATTGGTACCGACAGTGCTAAAAAGGAGGGATGGTGGATGCGAGGAAGGGAAGTGGGCACAGGGAGGAGGGGGAGGGAGGGGGTCTGCCCAGGAACATGACTAGCCAGAGAGTGTTGTGGGGGCTTGCAAGCTAAGGATTCCCCCAAACAAGACCCCAACCCCCAACAGCAAATCTCCCACCCTTGTTAACAAAGCAGCCGTGACAGGCCTGTGTGTGTGAGGGGATGGTATTCAGGCCAAGGGTAGGGAGCTTTGTGTGTGTGTTTAGCACTGCATCCTTTATAGTAGATGTTAATATAGTGTGTGTGTGTAATGTAATATAGTGTTCTAAATAAAGTATCAGTCAAAAGTTTGGACACACCTACTCATTCCAGGGATTTTCTTTATTTGTACTATTTTCTTTCTACATAATAGTGAAGACATCAAAACTACAAAATAACATGTAGTTAACCAAAAAAAGTGTTAAACAAATCAAAATGTATTTTATGCAGTAACCACCATTTGTAACCACCATTTGCCTTGATGACAGCTTTACACACTCTTGGCATTCTCTCAACCAGCTTCATGAAGTAGTCACCTGGAATGCATTTCAATTAACAGGTGTGCCTTGTTAAAGGTTAATTTGTGGAATTTCTTTCCTTCTCAATGTGTTTGAGCCAATCAGTTGTGTTGTGACAAGGTAGGGGTGGTATAGAGAAGATAACCCTATTTGGTAAAAGACCATGTTAAAATTATGGTAAGAACAGCTCAAATAATCAAAGAAAAACGACTGCGTGAATCAGGATTTCATGGTCAAAATGCCACAAATAAACCACTACTAAAAGACACCAATAATGAGAAGATACTTGCTTGGGCCAAGATGCACGAGCAATGGACATTAGACCGGAGGAAATCTGTCTTTTGGTCTGATGAGTCCAAATTTGATATTTTTGGTTCCAACTGCCGTGTCTTTGTGAAACACAGAGTAGGTGAATGGAAGACCTCTGCATGTATGGTTCCCACTGTGAAGCATGGAGGGAGGTGGTGTGAGGGTGCTTTGCTGGTGACACTGTCTGTGATTTATGTAGAATTCAAGACACACTTTAACCAGCATGGCACCACAGCACTCTGCAGTGATACACCATCCAATCTGGTTTGTGCTTAGTGGGACTATCATTTTTTTTTTCAACAGGACAATGACCCAAAACACACCTACAGGCTCTGTAAGGGATATTTGACCAAGGAGAGTGATGAGTGCTGCATCAGATGACCTGCCCTCCACAATCACCGACCTCAACCCAGTCGAGATGGTTTGGGATGAGATGGACAATAAAGTACTCAGGAAATAGTAGGAGAGATTCCTCTCAGGAAAACAACAACATTTACAATGACCAACAAAGCCAAATGACAGAGGGAGCATATATAGGAAGTATATATACAGTGATAGAGTGGGGATTGGAACCAGGTGTGTGTAATGATGACGAGACAAGTCCGGGGTTGATGAGTGAAGGACGTTTGCCAGCAGCAGGATCGCAGCATCTAGAACGCCTGAGCTGGACAGGAGTGGGAGCCAAATCCAAGGCTGGTGTGACAGTACCCCCCCCCGCCCACTGAGGCGCTTTCTTGCCTAGGTCTCCGACTCCTCGCAGTATGAGCAGAGACCCTGTCGACAGCGGCGTTGACGTTCCTCTGGGGGAAGGTGCGTCGGGCCCTCCTCCATGGGCTCAGTCTTGCTGGAGGTTCCTGGGAGAGACCCGAACCCCCGGGATGGGCGACGACAGGCACACAGGAGATTATCCAGGCGTACGGCCATGGCGATGAGCTGGTTACAGCGTGAGGTTGTCATCGCGACAGGCCAGCTCGGTCTGGACGTCTGCCTGTAGCTCGCTGCGGAAAACTGTCAACATGGCCTGGTCGTTCTAGCCAGTGGAAGCAGCCAGAGCCAGAAATCCAGAGTGTACTCAGACGCTGTAATGGACCCCTGGCATAGACAGAGGAGATGCCCAGCTCCCTCTCGGCCCTCTGTAGGGTGGTTGAAAACGGCACGGAAGAGTTGGGTGAAGCACTCACTGTACTGCACTTCTCCCAGACGGCGTACGTCCACTCCAGAGCCCGGCCTGTCACCACAGAGATCACCAAGGCCACCTTGTCCCTCTCTGAGGCTGTCCCAGCATGACAAGCAAGATGGAGGTCACACTGCAGGAGAAACCCCCTACAGTGAGCTGGGGTGCCGTCAAACTGCTCCTGACTAGGTAATGTAGATATGGTGGTGGGGTGGCTGGAATGACTGCGGGGAGCTGAGAAGGTGGTGGTGTAGCCTGCAGCCGGCGTACGGTCCAGAGCACCTCTTCCATGGCAATCACGAGGTGCTCCAGGCACGAGTCGTGGTATAGGAGCTTCACTCCTATAGCGGAGAGGTCAGATATCCTGTTGCTTCCTGTTCTCTTGAGTCGGTCATTCTGTCACAAGTGTAGAGAGGAGTAGGCAGGAGGCATTCGCATGTTTAGAACTACTGAGTTTATTAAAACACTATGATTATAAAAGTGGGACAAAAACCAAAGTCCAAAATAATAAAGTACTCAGGAAATAGTAGGAGAGATTCCTCTAAGGAAAACAAGCAACATTTACAATGACCAGCAGACAAATGACAGAGGGAGTATATATAGGGAGTATATATACAGTGATAGTGGGGATTGGAACCAGGTGTGTGTAATGATGACGAGACAAGTCTGGGGTTGATGAGTGAAGGGCATTTGGCAGCATCTAGGAGGCGGTGACGCTGAATGCCTGAGCTGGACAGGAGGGGGAGCCAAAGTGAAGGCTGGTGTGGCAATTCCTCATGAAGCTGGAGAGAATGCCAAGAGTGTGCAAAGCTGTCATCAAGGCAAAGCGTGGCTACTTTGAAGAATCTAAAATCTCAAATATATTTAGATTTGTTTAACAATTTTTTGGTTACTACATAATTCCATATGTGTTATTTCGTGGTTTTGATGTCTTCACTATTATTCTACAATGTAGAAAATAGTGAAAATTTGGTTGGTACTGTATGTGCAGGCAATTCACCACACTTGCTTATTGACATGTTTTATTCAGTTTGGTAATAATCACTTTACTGTACATACTCAAGGCTGACTCAAATTAATTAAACATTTGACTGTTCCCTGAGATACACATTTAAACTGTTTTTATTTATTTAATTTCTTCCAATATGTCTGTAAAGCTCAAGGCTGTCAAAAGCCTAACACTTATAAATAAAAATGCAATTACCAATTGGGTGGGATGTGTAGGCTTTGTCCCAAATGGTACCATATTCCCTATGCAGTGCTCTACAGAGGCCCTGGTCGATAGTAGTGCACTATAAAGTGAATATTGTTACATTTGGGACATAAACTGTGAAGTACAGCTATGTTGTGACATTTAGTGACAGCCTCCCACCACTCCAACATTGTTGCCACTCTGTCTAACCTCAGAAAACTCCATGTTAAACAGAAGCTACACTGTAACGTCAGGCCTTAAATTGAGCCCCTTTTATTCTGTAGAAGTGAAATATAACGGTAGTATATTATTGTGAGAAGAGCGGAGCAGACCTACCCTCTCCATCCCACTGTGTTGCATACAGTTAGGAGGTTAACCCATACTGGGAATAAGTATGAGTCGAATATCACCAAAATTGTATACAGAGATACTACAATTTTCAATTCTCTATATTTTATTTTGTCAACATGTTAGCTTTCAATTAGCTTTCTTTAACATTTGTTCAGAGATGTGAACAAAGATGACCATCTTAGATGATCTAAATCTAAACTTTCCCAATGGTTGATCAAAGGTTTGAATTTCACTCATACTGCAATGTAAACATGCAAACGTCTGTACCGCTTCCTGTGTATGTAACGCACCATGCTCACCGACATCAAATTAAATTGTATTTGTCACATGCGCCGAATACAACAGGTGTAGGTAGACCTTACTGTGAAATGCTTACAAGCCCTGACATCTATTTTCTTAAAACTGCATTGTTGGTTAAGAAAATATTTACAAAATAAACTCAGGTAAAAGAAAATGAGAAAAGATAGAGAAAATAAGCTGTTAAGTAGCCTTTTGAACCTAGACTTTGCGCTCCGGTACTACTTGCCAGAGAGAACAGTATATGACTTGGGTGACTTGAGTCTTTTACCATTTTTTGGGCCTTCCTCTGACACCGCCTAGAATATACGTTTGAAGTCGGAAGTTTACGTACACCTTAGCATAATACATTTAAACTCAGTTTTTCACAATTCCTGACATTTAATCTTAGTAAAAATTCCCTGTCTTACGTCAGTTAGGATCACAACTTTATTTTCAGAATGTGAAATGTCAGAATAATAGTAGAGAGAATAATTTATTTCAGATTTTATTTCTTTCATCACATTCCCAATGGGTCAGAAGATTACATACACTCAATTAGTATTTGGTACCATTGCTTTTAAATTGTTTAACTTGGGTCAAACGTTTCGGGGAGCCTTCCACAAGCTTTCCACAATAAGTTGGGTGAATTTTATCCCATTCCTCCTGACAGAGCTGGTGTAGTTTAAGTCAGGTTTGTAGGCCTCCTTGCTCGCACATGCTTTTTCAGTTCTGCCCACACATTTTCTATAGGATTGATGTCAGGGCTTTGTGCTAGCCACTCCAATACCGTGACTTTCTTGTCCTTAAGCCATTTTGCCACAACTTTGGAAGTATGCTTGAGGCATTGTCCATTTGGAAGACCCATTTGCGAACAACTTCCTGACTGATGTCTTGAGATGTTGCTTCAATATATCCACATCATTTTCTTTCCTCATGATGCCATCTATTTTGTGAAGTGCACTAGTCCTTCCTGCAACAAAGCTACCCCACAACATGATGCTGCCACCCCCATGCTTCACATATGGGATAGTATTCTTCGGCATGCAAGCCCCCCCCTTTTTCCTCCGAACATAACAATGGTCATTATGGCCAAACAGTTCTATTTCTGTTTCATCAGACCAGATAAGATTTCTCCAAAAACGTACGATCTTTGTCCCCATGTGCAGTTGCAAACCATAGACTTGTTTTATGGTGGTTTTGGAGCAGTGGCTTCTTCCTTGCTGAGCGGCCTTTCAGGTTATGTTGATATAGGACTCGTTTTACTGTAGATATTGATACTTTTGTACCTGTTTCCTCCAGCATCTTCACAAGGTCTTTTATTGTTGTTCTGGGATTGATTTGCACTTTTAGCACCAAGTACGTTCATCTCTAGGAGACAGAACGTGTCTCCTTTCTGAGCGGTATAAGGGCTGCATGGTCCCATGGTGTTTATACTTGGGTACTATTGTTTGTACAGATGAACGTGGTACCTTCAGTCATTTGGAAATTGCTCCCAAGGATGAACCAGACTTGTGGAGGCCTACAATGTTTTCTGAGGTCTTGGCTGATTTCTTTTGATTTTCCCATGATGTCAAGCAAAGAGGCACTGAGGTTGAAGGTAAGCCTTGAAATACATCCACAGGTACACCTCCAATTGACTCAAATTATGTCAATTAGCCTATCAGAAGCTTCTAAAGCCTTGACATAATTTTCATGAATTTTCCAAGCTGTTTAGAGGCACAGTCAACTTAGTGTATGTGGAGGAGTAGTAGGAACGATCGGAGTACCAATGCCCAGCGTAGTAAGTGTCCATATTGTTTAATAAGAATAATGAACACTGAACAAAACAATAAACGACACCGTGAAATAACAAAACTGAAACAGTTCCGTGTGGAACAAACACTGACACAGAAAATAATCACCAACAACTCAAAAGTGAAACCAGGTTACCTAAGTATGGTTCTCAATCAGGGACAACGATTGACAGCTGCCTCTGATTGAGAACCATACCAGGCCAGACACAGATATCCCAAATTATAGAAAAAGGAACATAGACTGCCCACCCCAACTCACACCCTGACCATACTAAAACAAAGACAAAACAAAGGAACCAAGGTCAGAATGTGACAGTGGAGTGGTTGAACAACAAGTTTTCATGACTCCAACCTAAGTGTATGTAAACTTCCGACTTCAAATCCAATCAAATGTATATATATAGCCCTTCGTACATCAGCTGATATCTCAAAGTGCTATACAGAAACCCAGCCTAAAACCCCGAACATTAAGCAATGCAGGTGTTGAAGCATGTTGGCTAAGAAAAACTCCCTAGAAATGCCAAAACCCAGGAAGAAACCTAGAGATGAACCAGGCTATGAGGGGTGGCCAGTTCTTTTCTGGCTGTGCCGGGTGGAGATTATAACAGAACATGGCCAAGATGTTCAAATGTTCATAAATGACCAGCATGGTCAAATAATAGGTCTGGGACAGGTAGCACGTCCGGTGAACAGGTCAGGATCCCATAGCTGCAGGCAGAACAGTTGAAACTGGAGTGGCAGCATGGCCAGGTGGACTGGGGACAGCAAGGAGTCATCATGCCAGGTAGTCCTGAGGCATGGTCCTAGGGCTCAGGTCCTCTGAGAGAGAGAAGGAAAGAGAGAATTAGAGAGAGCATACTTAAATTCACACAGGACACCAGATAAGACAGGAGAAGTACTCCAGATATAACAAACTGACCCTCGCCACCCTACACATAAACTATTGAAGCATAAATACTGGAGGCTGAGACAGGAGGGGTCAGGAGACACTGTGGCACATTCCGATGATACCCCCGGGCAGGGCCAAACATGAAGGATATAACCCCACCCACTTTTCCAAAGCACAGCCCCCACATCACTAGAGGGATATCTTCAACTACCAACTTACCATCCTTAGACAAGGCCGAGTATAGCCCACAAAGATCTCCGCCATGGCAAAATCAAAGGGGGGAACCAACCCAGACAGGAAGATCACATCAGTGACTCAAGTGAAGCACTCAAGTGATGCACCCCTCCGAGGGACGGCATGAAACAGCACCAGTAAGCCAGTGACTCAGCCCCTGTAATAGGGTTAGAGGCAGAGAATCCCAGTGGAAAGAGGGGAACCGGACAGGCAGAGACAACAAGGGCGGTTCGTTGCTCCAGAGCCTTTCCGTTCACCTTCACACTCCTGGGCCAGACTACACTCAATCATATTACACACTGAAGAGATGAGTCTTCAGTAAAGAGTTAAGGTTGAGATCAAGTTTGCGTCTCTCACATGGGTAGGCAGACCATTCCATAAAATGGAGCTCTATAGGAGAAAGCCCTGCCTCCAGCTGTTTGCTTAGAAATTCTATGGAAAATTAGGAGGCCTGCGTCTTGTGACCGTAGCGTACTTGTAGGTATGTACGGCAGGACCAAATCAGTTTTTTATGAGTAGTTGTAGTAACAGCCTGTTACTGTCATGCCCTGACCTTAGATATCTCTGTTTTCAATATATTTTGGTTAGGTCAGGTTGTGACTAGGGTGGGTACTCTAGTTTTTGTATGTCTAGGGGTTTTGAATGTCTAGGGGTTTTTGTAGGTCTAGGGAGTTTTGTATATCTATGTTGGCCTGATATGGTTTCCAATCAGACAGCGGTTTATCGTTGTCTCTGATTGAGGATCATATTTAGGCAGGCCTTTTTCCCACTTTCTTGGGTTGGGATCTTGTTTATGTTTAGTTGCCTGTCAGCACTAGTTTGTAAGCGTCACATTTCGTTTGGTTGTTTGTTGTTTTTGTTCGTTCATTAAAAAGAGAATGTACGCATACCACACTGCGCCTTGGTCCGATCCTTATGAATGTGACAGAAGATCCCACCACAAATGGACTAAGCAGCGTGGCCAGGAGGATTGGACTTGGGAGGAGATCCTGGATGGAAAAGGACCCTAGACGCAGGCTGGGAAGTATCGCCGTCCGAAGGAGGAGATAGAGGCAGCGAGAGAGGAACGGCGTCGATACGAGGAGTTAAGTTGGAGAGGCAGGCCACAGAAACCCCAATATTTTTTGGGGGAGGCACATGGAGCAGTTGGCGGAGCCGAGGAGTAAACCAGAGCCAGTCTGGGAGAAGAAGGAGAATTCGGAGGAGAGAGAAATGGGGGAGTTGTTGAGTTGGTGGAGGAAGTACGGAATAAAGGAATAAAGGAACGTGTTGTCAGTTTGGTGCCACCTGAGTCAGCTCCCCGTACTCATCCTGAAACTTGTGTTAAAATTCCGGAACAATTGATTCCGGCTATACACACCAGGTCTCAAGTGTACCTTCATAACTCAGTGTGTCCTGTGCCAATACCACTCTGAGCTTTCAAGGACAGAGCTTCTCCATCTACCAGGACTACTCCCCCACTGTTTCCAGACAGCGCGCAGCTTTCGGACAGGCCAAACGAGTACTTCGGGACCATCCAGGTGTGAAGTATGGACTGCGATTCCTGAGGGTTAAGACTACACATTTGAGTCTCCGGATGAGGCTATGGCTCACATTCAACGTCACATCAAGAAGTCTTGAACATGCTCACAGTTCAGCAACTGTTGCTTGCGAACTGTGGATAGTAAGTAACCCACCTGTGGTTCAATTATGTTTAGATATAACAGGCTAGTCTTGTATAGTTGGCGAACCCATTCAGGCTTATTTGATGTGATATAATGTTTTGATCATCTAGTGTGCGTGCCTTACAAGCATTCAGTCATTTTAATTTCATTGTATTAAGGTTTTACTTAACTCCTGTGTTTCTAGGCTGTCTCGCTCACCTATTCAGTTTGTTTACACAGTGTCTCAGTGACTCAAAATATGTTTGGTTATTTGTTTACTGCATCCGTTTGCATTGACCCAGTAAACAGTAAATGTCTCCTGAGGCTACACGGTTTTTGGGGTTTCACGTCAATTTTAAACGTTTTGAGCGTAATTTATGCCAAGCAAACGTTCAACGTTGCGCACACTTAGTTTTTTGGTATTGGTTGTAAGCTGTCTCAGCGTCAACTAGACTACTATTATAATTACTATTATTTTTGATTGTCTTACTATGATTTCCTTACTTCAAATTAGGTTTTTGGCTGAGAGCCTTTATACATTTGATTTATTTTCTCTCTCAATGCCTGTTATAAGACTGGGAATATAATTATATACATCTACAAGTGGTGCTTTTGTCATTCCGTTTGCACAAGGGATTCACCTTTTTTTTGTTGAAGAAAATACATAAAAATCTTTCTTTTTGCTGCATGATCCACTAACAAAACGCGACTTTAAAGAGCGGGACTGTGGGTTTAGGTTTAAGACCGCACTCTCACAGACACACTGTGCGAAGAGAACATGTTCTATTTAGGCTTGTACCTCGTTTGGGGAGGTATTGTCTGGGATGGGGGGAGGGGGTGTGGGGGAGGTTGAATTGTTCAGTTCTAATGTTGTCATTCTGTCTTTTTAGTTTTTTTTTCGGGACTTTTTCCAAACATCTACCACCGTACATTATTACTCTGAGACAAGTTATTCTGGGTGTTTTGGGCGCTCATTGCTTTTCCATTCTATGCTCTAATGACAGGGTTGAATAACGGGAATGCCCAGAGGGGCCAAAATAATGTGATCAAGTACATTTCATGGAACACCAAAGGGGTTAATAACCCAGTGAAGCGTAAGAGGGTGTTGACACACTTAAAGGGTTTGAATGCAAATATTGCATTTCTACAAGAGACTCACTTGAGGACTGGTAAGCATTTTAGGATGCGTAGGGACTGGGTTGGTCAAGTGTTCCACTCGAACTTTCATAGTAAATCAAGAGGTGCTGCTATTCTGGTGATAAAGCTACTCCCTTTGTAGCTTCTGAGGTTATTGCTGATCCTAAGGGACGATACGTCATAGTAACCAGTAAACTGTTTTCTACCCCTCTTGTTTTGGCTAGTGTTTATGCTCCCAATTGGGATGACACAAGTTTAATTTCTTCCTTTCTGTCTGTTATTCCCAAATTAGATTCTCATTAGTTGATTTTAGGGTGGGATTTCAACTGTAAAATGTCCCCAAGTCCTCACAAACAACTACACTGCCCTACTTATTCAATCCTTTCTTCAGAAATATGCTATGTTTGAGGCCTGGCGTTTCCTACATCCTACAGATAGACAGTATTAATTTTATTCTCATGTTCATCAAACATACTCCCGGATTGATTACTTCTTTTTGGACAAAAAACTTCTGCCTTACCTTCGGCAGTGTACTTACGAGAGTATTGTTATTTCTGACCATTCACCATTAGTGCTTGAACTAGAGTTTCCCCAGCGACCTCCTATGTGTTATCAATGGCGTCTCAACCCCATTTTACTCTCAAATAAGGAGTTTGTCAATTTCATTTCTTCTGAAATCATATTATTCCTAGAAACTAATTCAACACCAGGTATGTCCCGAATGCATTGTGCCACATGTAAAGTTTGGTGGAAGAGGAATAATGATCTGGGGCTGTTTTTCATGGTTCGGGCTAGGCCCCTTAGTTCCAGTGAAGGGATATCTTAATGCTACAGCATATGACAACATTCTAGACGATGATGTGCTTCCAACGTTGTGGCAACAGTTTGGGGAAGACCCTTTCCTGTTTCAGCATGACAATGCCCCTGTGCACAAAACGAGGTCCATACAGAAATTATTTGTCGAGATCGGTGTGGAAGAACTTGACTGGCCTGCACAGAGCCCAGACTTCAACCCCATCAAACACCTTTGGTATGACTTGGAACGCTGGCTGTGAGCCAGGCCTAATCCCCCGACATCAGTGCCCGACCTCACTAATGCTCTTGTTGCTGAATGGAAGCAAGTCTTCACAGCAATGTTCCAAAATCTAGTGGAAAGCCTTCAGAGATGAGTGGAGGATGTTATAGCAGCAAAGGGGGGGACCAACTCCATATTAATGCCCATGATTTTGGAATAAGATGTTTGACGACCATGTGTCCACATACTTTTGGTCAAGTAGTGTATTTAGTGATAAACAAGGATAAATATTTATCATCTGCTATAACAATAAAGTGACTCAGAAATTACATTAAAATGGCTACAACATAGCTAGCTAGCTAGTCAACTTACAGGCAAAATATGGCTAACAGTAGTTTCCTAGCTGGCACAAAACAAGTGCATAAAATGCTGTACAATGACAAAAATATGACTTAAACATTGGCAACTATGTCAGGAAACAAGGAAACAAATAATGTACTCACAGTTATTGCATTCACACACAGTGAAGGATACAACAGTTAGAATAATAATGTTCGAAAAACTGAGATTCTCTGCACAGCCACAGGTGGCGAGCTAAACTTGGGAGTGAGACTAATTAAAACTGTGAGCACCTGCTTGCTGTGACATCGTCAGTCACTCTTAAAGGGACAGGTTTTCTTACAGGTGAGTAAAACACAAATGCATAAAGAAGTGTGCCCTCCCAGGCTCACCCATGGCTGTGCCCCTGCCCAGTCATGTGAAATCCATAGATTAGGGCATAATTAATTCATTTCAATTGACTGATTTCCTTGTATGAACTGTAACTCAGTAAAATTGTTGAAATTGTTGCATGTTGCGTTTATATTTTTGTTCAGTATATATGATAAGGGTCCCATGACAAGTCCTTGTAATAAACAAATTGATTCTGGATGATTAATATCATTATCAGAATTCCCTTTTGGATTTCTGAAATATATATTTTTTCAGTTAAGGAGAAGGTTCACTTCATGCAGCAGAACATAGCCAAGGGGCAGGCTTACCCATTCTCTCTGAAAAAAAGGGGTTATCTGGGTGGGCTTGGTGGGAGAGTGTTCGACACCTCTAAAGAAACACCCCTCCTCCTGGTCTCAGGGTAAGGGTATGTTTTCAAGGCTGAGCCTATGTTTCTATCATTGCCTCTCTATGCTTTCTGTTTTCTGACCACCTGCGCCTTCCTGCAAACATACTTATTCCTGCATACTGAGACCACCCTTTTCCCTCACCCCCCCCTGTATTCTCCACTGTTGAGACCAGGTTTTCAGCACTTGCCAGAGCGGCTCGCGATGGACAGCGCTGTGAAGACGCACTGATCTCTCTCATAAATCAACGGCACGACTACTTGAATTAAATCTCTGCTGACAAGAGGTCTGAACACAGAGTAGAGAGGGAGAGAGAGAGAGAAAGAGAGAGACTTCTGTGGACTATCCCTCAGCCGCTAACACACACAGAAATAGAGTTCTGAGCTTTTGTCACATCAGTTGCTCTACATCTAGAATAGCCCAGATGGAAGAAGATATGGACGAGGGGCAGACTCAGAAAGGTAAGGAAAGAGAAGTGTATTTTATATTCAGGTGGATGGATTGAGATTCCATTTGAGTGAAATCCTCCCCTAATGTATTTGTCTATTGTCAGTGATGTACTTATATCTGGGTATAAAAAAGCATCTGTTTGGGTTGTTCCTTTGTCCATTGATTGTCTGCTTGACTAAAGTGTGTGTGTGTGGTGTGGGTGTTGTCTGCTGTCGAAACAGTCAGAGGGGTGTGACCTGCCTCTGTGAGCGTTGACTGTGAAAGCACAGGGAGGATTGTCTTTGTTCACGGGTGTCTCGGTAAGGCTCTCCCATGCCTGTCGAAATGGATCAGCGGAACATCGAAGACAAGAGACATCGAGCCAGTCCGCTTTCGTTAATAAAACCATTGTATTCCGACCATATGCATGTCCAGCTTTTGTATTCAAATCAAAGCGCTTTCATGCTTTCAGCAGACATTTTTTTGACGCATGTGAAGATTCCTTTCTAGTGCATATGCATGCAGGGTATGTTGTTTGCATTGTGCAAAGGGGTTGCCATTTAAAATGCAAATTTACCCCTTCGCCAGTGTTGAAAAAGTGTAGGCTTGAGGCGAAATTAGCAGTCTATAAATACATGATGTATAAATACATTGATGTTTACAAGCAGTTGGTTTGAATGAGCCTTCTTCCATATTAATTTAAATGCTCACTGGATGAATAAAAATGCTGTCGTTCTCTCCACTCTGAGGTGTATTTCTCCCCCTCAACTCCTCCTCCTCCTCCTCCTCCTCCTCCTTCCTTCCTTCCTTTCCCCCTTCTTCCCAGGTTCTGTGCATGTGACAGGACTTCGTATGTCTGTGCTTCTTTTCTTCCCTCCTTCCTGAAAACCAGTGCTTCACAGGCATGAGTTGCCATGGCACTGGCCAAGTCTGGTCATTATCCCTGCAGCCACTCTGCTCTCTGTTCTGTTCCTGCAGATGACATTTTGGTATCCTGGACACACAGTTTACACAGTGTCTGTGTGCGTGTTTGCGTGAGTGTCATGGATGGTCACTCGTTAAAAAAATAATGTTTTTCTGCTGTCCCCATAGGAGAAGCCCTTGAAGAACCCTTGTTGATTCAAGGTAGAACCCTTTTGGTTCCAAGTAGAACAATTTTGGGTTCCATGTAAAACCCTTTCCACAGCGGGTTCTACATGGAACCCAAAATTATTCTACCTGGAACCAAAACGTTTTTTTTTTTTACCTAGAACCAAAAAGGGTTCTGCTATGGGGAATTGCATGTACTACAAAGTGATAGGCCTTTATTGTCTGGTAAGATGTTATAACCATTGGTGGCTGCAATATAATATTGGATCAGGAATTCTGTTTTCACACTATGATCCATGATTCTTTGGCACTAAGACGTCTCCAACCTGTGGGATGACTACCGGAAACTTCTTGATAGCAGTTTTGATTGAATACCCATCAGTCTCCAAACTAGAGACTGATGGGTATTGTACTCGCTCTCTCTGTGTGAATTCTTTATCCTGGAAGCCCAATCTGTCACATCATACAGTTGGCCATCTCCATCAATGTTCACCATACTGAACGAGACTAGCACCCAGACTGTGCATGCGTGTCTCGAGTACACCATGCCCATTCATTTGGGTGAAGGCCTTGTTAGTCTTTCTATAATGCTTAGCCGAGCACTCTTTACACTACTAGCGCTGCGGCCCCACTGGCCCAAAGGTGGCTAACTGGCACATCTCTTCTCTATCAAATTTGTAAAGTTATAAATGAAACAGGGTGCTAGAGCAGCTTGGCTAAGTGCTGCTCCACGTTAACACTCTTCTTCTTTAGTGCCTCCTCTCTGAATCAACACACTGACTGATGAACTTCAGTTGCCTGGTCCCTGAACTGTTTGTGCTGTTTAGCCAACTCTTATGGTTCTACAACATGCTAAACCATAACAATGATCATAGGAGTCGGATACAGCACAAACAGGCCTGGGACCAGGCTACTGAAGTTCAGCTAGGGACACTTAGAAGTCTAGTGCTTGAAACAAGATGATTTGACCCTCCTGTTTCCAATTATGAAGTCTGAATGCATGCATAGTGTAAATGCCATGTAGTAGGTTGGCCTACATGCTTCTAGGCCTGCTACAGTATGTGCAGTGTGTCTTGCCCACTAGCAAATAATGGAATTTTGGTTCTCTGTTAATAATTGGCATTTGGTTCCTCCATGCAATCCTTAGCCCTAAAACCACCCCCTAAACAGAAAAGGCATCAACCTCAAACAAACATCAAATTGCCCCCAAATTTCCTGACATTTCAATTATTGACACAAGGAAAATACATTTAACTTTACAAAGCTAGAGTAGCCATATTGAGAGGGACTTGGGTATGCTCTCACAGTATTACCTTCGCAGTGAGGGAAAGGGAAAGGGAAGGGGAAAGGGAAAGTGGGATACATAGTTGTACAACTGAATGCATTCATCTGAAATGTGTCTTCCGCATTTTGTGAGGTAATGTGATTTATGTTATTCATCTTTTAATAACAGTAACAAAATCCTCAGTGCAGCCATAAATAAACCTATTATTTGGCAACGACCAAAATTATAACTATTTAATAATGATTCATAAACTACATATTATCTAATGAACTACTTATAAAACCACAACCCGTCATAAACAGTACTTCTATTAATGTAAAGTATTACCAAGTTATAGATTACACCTTACTAATATATTAAGGGTTCTAAGTCTCTTGTCACTTGTCGCTTGGTTGAGACAATTATTCACATGACCACTGTAAATCTACTGAGCTGAAAGGCTGGTTTAAGAGCACATGAAAGGGGAGATTTAACACCCTCCTGGGAGTTAGGCCAATGAATGACTTTGGGCCTCCGCCGTGAGGGCCTCTCAAATGGCTTTATATTGCTTATATTTAATGTTCAATGTGTTTTGTATGTTACCTTAGATGACAAATTCATTTCAGTTTTCATTTCCGTGTATTTGTGGAGATTATGTAAAAAAAAAAAAAAGTAATAACTTGTGAGTAACTCTGAGCTGAAGTCGTTGATCTTTAAAGTTGTCAGGCCACCTAGCTTTAACCATGCATTATATATACATCTGAGCAACTCTCAGGGACGAGCAGCATCAAACGGTTATGCTTTTATCTAGTTGTTATATTATAATCTACAGTATGTGACCTCACTGTCATTTTGGGGTGACTGGTCACAAACTGACCCCCCCACCTCAGAGAACCCCGAGTCCATGACATATTTAAGAGGACAAGCAGATGTAAGTGCTCTTTCTCTGGGCCATTCCTCCAGCAACTGACCCACTGTCACCTCCTATGAGGACATCCGTTATGTGTGGACCAGAGCTCTGTAGATCGTCTGTAGCCCTGTCCTGGCATTAGGGGCACCATGGACTAGCCAGGGGGCAAAAATAGTTTGAATGGAATGCACCTACTGTACAGAACATGACACTGTATGGTTTTCAGACACAACATGACTGTACATGCAAATTTAAAACTGTGCATTTTATACCTCTCAGAGCTGCTTTGTAAATACTCAAAATAACAATAAATACCCCCAAATAGTTTGCATCACATTTAGTTTCACCGTTAACAAAGGGTTACAAAATACCTTTGATCTTCGGTTATATTGCTACTAGTGTTACAGATCTATTTTGGCTGTCAGATGGAAGAGGCTAAGCATTTTTAGCAGCCAAAATCAACCAAATTGGATTCACAATCGTCCCATAGCCTGAGGTGTATTGCATTATGATAGTGTCCATACCATAGAGATCTTATAATTCACTAGAGTGGCCTTTGCATCCAGTTAACATGACAAAACAATCGTCCCTCTTGGTCAGGAAAACTTTCATTCTAGAAACTGGAATTGGAAATCTTGGAATCTATCCAAGATTATTACATTACACATGAATTCAAGTAGGGAAGCCATAATACAGGTTTTCCATGTCTGTCATATATATTAAATGTCATGTAATAAAAGATACAATTTGCAAGTGCGCGAGAAGGGGTAACACAACCCATTGATCAAATAAAAGTATACTATTTACCCCATAAACTGGACATGTGTGTCAAGATGCAGCATAACAAATGGGAAAGCGAACGCTGAAACACGTACTCTTCCGACATTCACAGACTGAAACATCCCCACTGCTTAGTGTAGGCTTATTTTCCCGTACTCCGCCTCCCATGGACGTCTCCAGGCCACCAGATCAAATGAACATTATTAAATGTGAAAATGTGCCTTGTGTACACCACAAGCTATTCTAACCAGAAACTAATTCGCTTTTTCTCTTTGAATCTATCTCCTTCTCTCTCAATCTCTCCCTCTGCTTCCCTCCACCCCTTCTCCGTCTCTCGCTCCCCCCTTCCCTGTTTTCATGAAACTACTGCCACTATACATCTTGTGATTGTGCGGCTGATACTATATGGATTATTTTCTGAATGATCCTTAGGAGTGCTGTTGTCTTCAAGATGCATTATCAATTTTTCTAAGAGGTGACCATTACATGATGGCAACCTCAACCTTTTAATGAGCCATTGTGTGTGTGTGTGTGTGTGTGTGTGTGTGTGTGTGTGTGTGTGTGTGTGTGTGTGTGTGTGTGTGTGTGTGTGTGTGTGTGTGTGTGTGTGTGTGTGTGTGTGTGTGTGTGTGTGTGTGTATCCCTTTTGCCTGTCGGACATGACGCTGACAGATGGGAGAGTGGTGACCGTGGTAGTGGGGAGGGGGCATGGGAGGGGCCTGTCCTTTCTCTTTGTGTTAGAGAGAGAGAGACGCCTTCTGTTGATTGGACTGGAGAGACATGTTTGGGGTCAGAGCCGAATTACAGACTTTACTTTTTGAAGAGGGGCTGTTTGTATGGAGTACAATTGAAGGTGGAGCTGGAGCCTGTCTCTTGATTCAGCCATTATTGTCAGCTTAGAGATAATCCACATGTAGCCATGTTTTCACATACTGTAGTGATTTCCAGTAATATTTAATGGCCCCCTAATTTGAAGGTTTCATATGAATAAAGTTCAAGAACAACGTGTGGTCATCATGAGATAAATATAATAGACTATGTCATTGTTGACCATTAGCTACTTTTGGAGGAATGCTTTACTAATGCCAATCTGTAAAAACAACAGTTCATTTAACTTGTCTGTTATGCTTGTCTCCAGGAACAACTGTAGCCTAGTCTCAGATCTGTTTGTGCTATCATGACAGCTCCTTGTCATCTTAGTCATGATGTCACAAACAGATTAGTGCCCAGGCTAGAAAAACTGGTCTTGTTGTTAAATACATTGCTAGAGAGAGTGAATGGTCCCTTTCACAATATATACCTAAACTGACACTGGGCCAGTTGATACCCAACAAGTTCTACAACACACTCAACCTTATTCCACTGTGAACATGATCAATTGGAACCCCAGTGGCAGCTCATTAAACAGGCAACTTTCTCATCCCAGGTAATGTAACAGTAAAGCAGCTACCATGAATAATGGATGGAAGTGGCTGGTGCTGTGCTGTTACTGTGCTGCTGGTGCTAAATTATGGATCAAGCATCCAGTGGCTCTTTCAGTCAATTCACACTAGTTGTCATTTTCACTAGCATGGCGCCAACAGATTGAGTCATGAATCTCAAGTTCAATGTAAGTCTGTGAAAAGGCTGGTAATTAGACTTATGATGGGAGGAGTAGCTGTTGTTTTCCAGTGGAGAATTGTTGAACTTGTTAGAAAACCAATAGTGCCATGCAAATGTATGATTATAACCACATCTGGTTCCCAATGAATCCTTAAGACATCATATGTATTGCATTAAATGGCAATATGGCCACCAGTACTACCGCCCAATGCCCTTGCAATGAAGAACCATGTGAGTTTTTAACAATTCTAATATTGTCAAATACTTCAATTTATCCACAAAACATTTTCAAAACACACCAGTGGCGGTCGGTGCAGTTTAAGATGAGGGAGGAAGATCATTTTTTGAATCAGCATGGCCTTATTTCTATTACAGCATATTGGATGACTGTCCTTCATATTCCATTCACTCAGCTCAATGTAACATCGACAGGTCTAGATTACCACATGATACTCACAGTTTCCCTATACCCACCATGGGGCCTATGAATGAAAGTTTATAACATAGGTGCACAGGTCTTGATAATTTTTTTGTAATCAACGTTACAGATAGTAACGCATTCAATACCGCCTTGCACACTCTTGCCTGCATCTAGCTGATCTAGGGTGTTATCATTAGTTCAACAGTTACTAATGAGAGTTTCTACTGGACAAATTCAGGTATGTTTATCCCTGTTTTGTTCCGTTTGTTTCCGTTTAAGAAAAGTTTTTCAACAGAATCGATGGAATGAATACACCTCGGATCACACGCAAACACAGTTCACTTTCATAGTAACCACATACAAACAGCATGATCACTTTGCTTGTTATATAATTCCTTCTTGCATCTACGCGCTATCCTCTTCTCACCTTTTCCCTTCGCTTGTGGATGTCAGTGCACAACACATCATCTGTCTGTAACCAGGCGAAAATAACCGCTAAACTCAGCCTACATCATTGTCACCATATTGTCACCATATTAGCTAACGTCATAGTCAACATAGCTAATAGAACCCGCTACAATCATGCAGTACAGTGTACAGTCAGCAAGCAGTACAGTAATTACACTTGTGGGCCAAGGTGGCAATAAATGAATAAAACCAAAAGCTTACCTCGACTTGGAAGAGTTCCGGTGTTGGACAGCCATAGCCAGCTAGCTAACATACGTGTCACGCCCTGACCTTAGAGAGCCTTTTTATTTCTCTATTTGGTTAGGTCAGGGTGTGATTTGGGTGGGCATTCTAGTTTTCTATTTCTTTGTTGGATCTGTCTATCGTTGACTCTGATTGGGAATCATACTTAGGCAGCCTGTTTCCCACCCTAGTTTGTGGGATCTTGTTTTTGCACAGTAGCTGTCTAGCCCTGCAGAACTTTACGTTTGTTTATCTTTTATTGTTTTGTCGGTGTTTCATTATTAAATTATCATGAACACTTTCCACGCTGCGCTTTGGTCTCATTCCGACGACGTACGTAACAATACGACCCCTCTTCGTTTGAGTCAGGTGTTTGAATAGGCTAAACAATCTAGCTGCATTTGCTAGCTAAGTAAGTGAAAGTGAAAAAAATACATGGAAATATAGCTATCTCTCTCTCTCGCTCGCTCACTCACTCGCTCTCTGGCTTCTCCTTCATTTTTTAAATTAAATTGTTCAAAGCTGTTCAAATATTGTCTTTCTCTCTCTTTGAGTCAACTACTCACCACATGTTATGTACTGCAGCTATGTACTGCAGCTAGCTGAAGCTTATGCTTTCAGTACTAGATTCATTCTCTGATACTTTGATTGGGTGGACAACATGTCAGTTCATTCTGCATGAGTTCTGATAGGTTGGAGGACGTCCTCCAAAAGTTGTCAAAATTACTGTGTAAGTTTATGGAAGGGGGTGAGAACCATGAGAGTCAATGTACCCAGAGGAGGACGGAAACTAGCTGTCCTCTAGCTTTTTCCCATTCTTCTCTACAGATCCTCTCATGCTCTGTCAGGTTGGATGGGGAGCGTTGTTGCACAGCTTTTTTCAAGTCTTTCCAGAGATGTTTGATCAGGTTCAAATCCGGGCTCTGGCTCTGGGCCACTCAAAGACATTTGGAGACTTGTCCCGAAGCCACTCCTGCGTTGTCTTGGCTGTGTGCTTAGGGTCTTTGTCCTGTTGGAAGGTGAACCTTCACCCCCAGTCTGAGGTCCTGAGCCCTCAGAGTGCTCTAGTGCAGGTTTTCATCAAGGATCTTCCTGTACTTTGCTTCGTTCATATTTTCCTCGATCCTGGCTAGACTCCCAGTCCCAGTCCCAGTCCCAGTCACATAGCAGCACCCACCCGTAGCTCGTGCTCCAGCAGGTATATTTCACTGGTCATCCCCAAAGCCAACTCCTCATTTGGCCGCCTTTCCTTCCTGTTCTCTGCTGCCAATGACTGGAACGAATTGCAAAAATCACTGAAGCTGAAGTCTTATATCTCCCTCACTAACTTTAAGCATCATCTGTCAGAGCAGTTTACCAATCATTGCACCTGTACACAGCCCATCTGTAAATAGCCCACTCAACTACCTCATCCCCATATTGTTATATTTATCTTTTTCTCCTTTGCATCCCAGTATCTCTACTTGCACATTCATCTTCTGCACATTATCACTCAAATGTTAATTGCTAAATTGTAATTATTTCGCCACTATGGCCTATTTATTGCCTTACCTCCCTAATCTTACTACATTTGCACACACTGTATATAGATTTTGTTTATCCCATGTGTAACTCTGTGTTGTTTGTGTCACACTGCTTTGCTTTATCTTGGCCAGGTCGCAGTTGTAAATTAGAACTTGTTCTCAACTGGCCTATCTGGTTAAATAAAGGTTAAATAAATAAAAAAATATAGAGTTCCATGTAGCCATGGCTCTATGTAGTACTGTGCGCCTTCCATAGTCTGTTCTTGACTTGGGAATTGAGAGGACACATTTAGTGGCATGTCTTGTGGGGTATGTGTGGGTGTCCAAGTTGTGTGCTAGTAGTTTAAACAGGCACATCTGTGCATTCAGCATGTCAGCACTTCTTGCAAAAACAAGTAGAGATGTATTCAATCTCTCCTCCACTTTGAGCCATGAGAGATGTACATGCATATTATTAATGTTAGCGCTCTGTTTACATTTAAGGGCCAGCCATGCTGCCCTGTTCTGACCCAATTGTATTTTTCCGAGGTTCCTCATTGTGGCACCTTAAATGACCGAACAGTTGTCCAGGTTTGACAAAACTAGGGCCTGTAGGATCTGACTTGTTGATAGTGTTGTTAAAAAGACAGAGCAGTGCTTTGTTATGGACAGACTTCTTCCCATCTTAGCTACTGTTGTATCAACATGTTTTGACCATGACAGTTTACAATCCAGGGTTGCTCCAAGCAGTTTAGTCACCTCAACTTGCTCAATTTCCACATAATTCTTTACAAGAAATATTATAGCTGGGAAACGATGGGAATCGGGCTTGATGACGTGACGACACTGGCGGTGGATTACATCTGGAGATAGGATAGGATGAGGAAAACACAAGATTTCACATGTGGAAAATCATATGATTTTGTGAAAATGTGAAATCATGTGAAAATGTGTTTTTGGAACACTTCACGTAATCAGATTTTTTCAAATGTATCGTTTCATGTTATGTTGCTTTATGTGTTGTCACGTTATCACATTAACGTAACATAAGATCACATGTGAAATTCATGTGTTTTTTCAATAAAGGATCCCCAACCTAGCAGGCTGAGGCGGAGGTAGATGGCTAGCTTACTTGCTATTCCAGTCACAATCTGTATAGAAACAGATGCAGAGCGTGGAGGAGGGAGGAGGAAGAGGGCTATTGCTTTCGCAATGCAGTGCAACGGAAAATAAACACGAGGCGTGATAGAGGAGATGGCAAATCAATGACTGCTTGGCTGGGATGAGGGAGATGTCATTGATTGGTATCTCTGAGAATTACAAATAAAATAGAGTCAGCTCGGTTTTTCAGACTTTTTTTTGAATGGGGAACATGAGCGGAGATTGAATGGGGAAGAATTAATCAATGGTTCTAATGGTGATGTAGAGGCACTGGAGGAAATTCTCCAGTCGTATGAGCGTGAAATTACATTTGTGCATTTCATTAGTGCTGCGCATTGATTTGAGGAGCATATTTCAGAGTGCACTAGGAGGAGAGGAAATACTATTTGACACAATAACAGCTCATATCTGGCCATGAAAAAGAGTGGGGTTCACTAATGAAATTGGAATGCAAATGACATTAGTCTGAAACAAAGTTGTGCATGAATGACATGCATTTTTAGAGTATGTTGGCATAGCATCCGTTAGGCTGAAGGATGAACTCACTGTCCAGACTGCTTCCCTCAAACACATACACAAACCCTAACATACAGTAACACATCCATGGGATTGTGATGCTGTTATAATATGGTCACAGCATTTTGTAGAAACACACCAATCCAGTCAAATACACCCGGACATCCCGCCCACAGACACTTAGACTGAGGCACAGTCTCACACACTCACACAGACAGACATACACACACACACTTCTCGTAACATGTTATTTATTATTCACCCTGATCCCTGTCCGATGTGTGGCCAGACAGAGTGGATGCCAGGGAGTCAGAGTTCACCTAGGGCTCAGTCTGAAAGGGTCAACCACACCAGGGCTCTGCTGGGTGGGTTAAACCTCTGTAGGGTTAAAGTTGGGTTCACCTCATTCCTCATACTAGAATATCTGTAGCAAAGAGGTGAGTCACTCTCTCACTGCATTTAACCACCAGTGTGTAGAGGATGACCACTGTATGTGAAATACCATACGGTACCATATTGTTCTTAGGTGAAGGCTGCTGTGTCAAAACCCTATGAAGTGTGCCACGCAATCACATAATATCCATTTTTAGAAACAGTTACCATGTTGATTATGGTACCTACTACTAGGATTGCTATGCACCTCATGCAACAACATCATTTTAGTGGTTGTGGTGTTGATATAAAGGCCTTGTACTGACCACAGCTTAGTCTGATTGATTCCTCTCAAGATATCTTCCAGCATTCTCAACCAGTACTCTCAATACAGTGTTTCTCCTGTTCCTCTGTTGTCCTGTGATTTACTGTATATAGTGAACATTCCCTCCTGTCTTTCATGAAGTCTGACCTTCTCTGTCTCTCTTCTCTCTGTGTGCTCAGGATGCCTGGAGTGCTGCATCAAATGCCTGGGTGGCATCCCGTACCCGTCACTTATCGCTACCATCCTGTTGTACGCCGGGGTGGCGCTGTTCTGCGGCTGCGGGCACGAGGCCCTCTCTGGGACCGTCACCATACTGCAGAACTACTTTGAGGTGGTCAGAGGACCCGTGGATTCCCTTGACGTGTTCACCATGTGAGCAGGCTACACACCAATGACCTAAACTGGAAACATTCAAGATACACTGTTGTGAGCTACCTAGTAGCTCTCTGTACTTTAGAAGAACCTGCATTGCAGATGGGCTCGATAAGACCAACATTGTATCCTGGTGAAAGAACACTGTCTCGATTTAAAATGGGTTTGAAATTAGTCACTTGTATAGTTACTGTGTAAATACACTATTCAATGTAACTTGATAAGTTTGACCAGACAGAGTTACAGAGGATGTAGAAATGTCTTTTTAATGCACAATAACAATGAAACAACAACGGAATAAATGTACATTACAGTTGTTTCCACACACTTTTCACTTTTTTTTCTAGGATTGACATCATTAAGTATGTGATCTATGGCATCGCCTCGGCATTCTTTGTCTACGGCATTCTGTTGATGGTGGAGGGCTTCTTTACCAGCGGAGCCATCAAGGACCTGTATGGAGACTTCAAGATCACCACCTGTGGACGTTGCGTCAGTGCTTGGGTAAGGGGTCATTAATCACTGAATGATGAGGCTTAGTGATCTTCAAGAGTAGCTTGTAACATTTTCTATGAACGACCTGTGTGTAAATGCAATGGCCCTAAGGGACAAAGTAGCTTTTAAAATGGCAGTGCCATCAATTACAATATTGTATATAAAATGTGACTATGCTGTGTAAAAGGGCAGAATTTAGTCCTCTCTCCGAGTACCCCCATCCGTTCCACTTTCTATACCTGCACAACTGTTTCACGTTTAAGTGGAATTAAGTGTCCTAGTACTGGAATAGGTCAAAAAGTGGAATGTGGGGTATGTGAGGAGACATTTGGGAAACACTGATATAGACTCAGTCACAATAAATCCTGATGGGAAATACTAACAGCTCTTAATGTTATTCCTAATTCACTTGACGTGAGGTATACCTGGAATCTGGAATCTACTTAGTCTCCGCTATCCTATGTCTTAGTTCATCATGCTGACGTACATCTTCATGCTGGCTTGGCTCGGAGTGACTGCGTTCACCTCCCTCCCCGTCTTCATCTACTTCAACATCTGGACCATTTGCCAAAACGCCACCATCCTGGAGGGAGTCACTCTGTGCCTGGACCCGCGCCAGTATGGTAAGGATTCATGATATACAGTAGTTGGGTTTACTGCTTCTCTGTGGGTAGTTTCAAACATATTACCCATGAATGTTGCATAGACATCTGTGGTATAGCTATTCTGAGATAAATCAAAACTAATATGAAAATGTTGGAATGGCCTAATGAAATGTTCTCCTCTCTTTTCAGGTATTGTGCCAATTGGGGAGGGGAAGACTGTATGTACTGGATCTGACAAGTTTTACAAAATGTGTGAATCAAATGAGGTAGGTGATACAAATAACTTAACTACAAATACATCAAATGTGAATAACATATGTTTAATAAATGATTTGATACTTGGCTTCAAAGTTTCAAAGTTCAAACGCTTTTGCAAAATGAACATTTACGTGCAACATCCATGAAGGTTTTAAATAATGCATATAATAAAATGTTTGTGGGTCTTGTACAGGTTCACTAGGGTTTTTATGGGGAAGCCTGACTCATTTGTTCCTTTCCTTTGTCTTTGATACAGCTGGACATGACATTCCACCTGTTTGTTTGTTCCCTGGCTGGTGCTGGAGCTGCTGTCATTGCTATGGTGAGGCACAAAAACCGATTACTTTTCTGTCTCTGTTGATATAGCTGATATCACAGCTTTGATTTATATCCATTTGAGGGCAATGGATACAGTGCCTTGCGAAAGTATTCGGCCCCCTTGAACTTTGCGACCTTTTGCCACATTTCAGGCTTCAAACATAAAGATAAAAAACTGTATTTTTTGTGAAGAATCAACAACAAGTGGGACACAATCATGAAGTGGAACGACATTTATTGGATATTTCAAACTTTTTTTAACAAATCAAAAACGGAAAAATTGGGCGTGCAAAATTATTCAGCCCCCTTAAGTTAATAATTTGTAGCGCCACCTTTTGCTGCGATTACAGCTGTAAGTCGCTAGGGGTATGTCTCTATCAGTTTTGCACATCGAGAGTCTGAAATTTTTTCCCATTCCTCCTTGCAAAACAGCTCGAGCTCAGTGAGGGTGGATGGAGAGCATTTGTGAACAGCAGTTTTCAGTTCTTTCCACAGATTCTCGATTGGATTCAGGTCTGGACTTTGACTTGGCCATTCTAACACCTGGATATGTTTATTTTTGAACCATTACATTGTAGATTTTGCTTTATGTTTTGGATCATTGTCTTGTTGGAAGACAAATCTCCGTCCCAGTCTCAGGTCTTTTGCAGACTCCATTAGGTTTTCTTCCAGAATGGTCCAGTATTTGGCCATCTTCCCATCAATTTTAACCATCTTCCCTGTCCCTGCTGAAGAAAAGCAGGCCCAAACCATGATGCTGCCACCATCATGTTTGACAGTGGGGATGGTGTGTTCAGGGTGATGAGCTGTGTTGCTTTTACGCCAAACATAACGTTTTGCATTGCTGCCAAAAAGTTACATTTTGTTTTCATCTGACCAGAGCACCTTCTTCCACATGTTTGGTGTGTCTCCCAGGTGGCTTGTGGCAAACTTTAAACAACACTTTTTATGGATATCTTTAAGAAATGGCTTTCTTCTTGCCACTCTTCCATAAAGGCCAGATTTGTGCAATAAACGACTGATTGTTGTCCTATGGACAGAGTCTCCCACCTCAGCTGTAGATCTCTGCAGTTCATCCAGAGTGCTCATGGGCCTCTTGGCTGCATCTCTGATCAGTCTTCTCCTTGTATGAGCTGAAAGTTTAGAGGGACGGTCTGGTCTTGGTAGATTTGCAGTGGTCTGATACTCCTTCCATTTCAATATTATCGCTTGCACAGTGCTCCTTGGGATGTTTAAAGCTTGGGAAATCTTTTTGTATCCAAATCCGGCTTTAAACTTCTTCACAACAGTATCTCGGACCTGCCTGGTGTGTTCCTTGTTCTTCATGATGCTCTCTGCGCTTTTAACGGACCTCTGAGACTATCACAGTGCAGGTGCATATATACGGAGACTTGATTACACACAGGTGGATTGTATTTATCATCATTAGTCATTTAGGTCAACATTGGATCATTCAGAGATCCTCACTGAACTTCTGGAGAGAGTTTGCTGCACTGAACGTAAAGGGGCTGAATAATTTTGCATGCCCAATTTTTCAGTTTTTGATTTGTTAAAAAAGTTTGAAATATCCAATAAATGTTGTTCCACTTCATGATTGTGTCCCACTTGTTGTTAATTCTTCACAAAAAAATACAGTTTTATATCTTTATGTTTGAAGCCTGAAATGTGGCAAAAGGTCGCAAAGTTCAAGGGGGCCGAATACTTTCGCAAGGCACTGTATATGGACCATGTAATCTGTATATGAACGGCTGAGATCTGTGCAGGTCGCTGTATGTTCCTCATTTGACAAAATAGGAATCAGACATGTCAGTGATTTTTCCCCTGCACTAGTTTTATTTAAGTAGTCCATAGGCAAACAAATTGTAATACAAGGTTCTGATTTGACTTGGCCATTTTGAAAATGACAGTAGTAGGTCAAATACAAGTGGTAACGGATATAAATCAAATGTTGTGTTTTAATGGGCTCAGTTGATTTCTGTAGCTGAAATCTCTGTTTTGCTGCAAGTCTATGGGAATGGCTGGGGAGGCAGTATTTTGGCGCAGTGGAGAGACAAGGTTTTTCTTTGGCTCAGAGATGCTAGGCATTTCACAGCGTTGTCATGGAAACTGGGAGAAGAAAGGCCCGGAGCTTGTTGAAGACATCTCTCTGTAATTTGTGAGGAGCCATTTTCTAAGAAAGAGAATGTGGTCATCGTTAGTCAAAGATGATGGTGCAAATTTCAGTGAGACATTGCCTCCCATTTTAACAAAACAAATGGCTAGGAAACGGTGGTGGTACGCGACAGACACCCACCAACAGAAGAGTGGCAGTAAAAAAAGGACACTACAATGTTAAAAAAGAATCAATGCATGTCTGACTTCTATCTCATGCTGAACTGAAAATGTGTTAATGCAGTAAGAAATGCATGGTCCTTCCATTTTATCTGATTATTTAACTGATTACTAAAACAAATGATTAATTATCAACATCAAATACGAGATGAGATGTTAAACAGAATGGATGCAGTGTTTTCACTATTCCAAGTCCTCACAGCTGAGACTGCAGCTTATGTTGGAATCCTTAAGATACCAGAAATTTGGTCTTTGTGTAGATTCAAATCTATTAGCTTCTTATGTTGATCTGATTCAGTGTGAAAGGTGTGGCAAAGTAACAACCACAGTCATTCAAGCTACATTCACAATGGCTGTGCGTCTCCATGAGCCTTTTCTGCCATTGAAACCCTGGGTACTACCGACTGCTTCTACTGTACTGCCGCCTGCTGGCATATCAGTGAAATACACCATTGTGAATTGAAAAATAAAAAAATCGAAATTTGAGACATTGTTTTTCAGCCATAGAATACTTAATCTTTCTCATTTTCCAGGTTTAATTAAAGCTGTGGGTCACAATCATAGCACTTTAAATTTCTGCTGATAATGTCATGATGTGAAAATCCATAGAGATCCTATTAAAGTACTAATATTCTAATTCCTCTTTCTATGTTCTCCATTAAGACAGTTTCATGAAATCTGTAGTGATAATACAATATATAAATATGGTACACTTTCTTCCATTTCCTGGCAGGCATTCATCTTTCCCTGATGGATGTCAGTGGAAAAGTGAAAGACCAATCATTTGTGGTGTGTTTGATTTTTGTCCCCGACTGAACTTGTGGGTGACTCATCTCTGTTAGATCCACTACCTGATGGTGCTGTCAGCCAACTGGGCCTACGTGAAGGACGCGTGCAGGATGCAGAAGTACGAGGACACCAAGTCCAAGGAGGAGCAGGAGCTCCACGACATCCACTCCACCCGCTCCAAGGAGCGTCTCAACGCCTACACATAAGGCCAGCGTGACGCCTGGCCCTGCCACCCTGCCCCTCCATCTCCACCATCCCCTTTAAAGAGGGGGGTGGGTGGCGCCCGGGGTCCTCGCCACCGCTGATGTCACTGGTGCGTCATATGACAAAGTGGTCCAGGGGACCCTCACAACCCCTCCAAATGGCATTTCAGATGATGAGCCCTATTACCTCTCTTATGGACTGTATTATGATTATGATGATGATTATTAGTATTACCTGTAGTATTATGGCTTTTATAGTAGTTGGTAGTTCAGTACGTAGTCGAATTGGAAGTATCTAGCAGAAGTATTTTTCATTTACTTTTTTACTTTGGAAAATTTCTTTGGATTTTTATGAGTTTGTAGTTTTATCAAGTGTCACATTTCCCTCCTTTTATAATTGATTTATATTCATTTTTTAGGTGGTCAGTGAGGGCTTAAAGGGTTTCAAGCACATTTCTCATATTTGTGTGTCTGTACAGATCTCATTTTAAAGCACTATGTACATGGATGGGTGATCGGTGTTGAAGACTACAATATTTTCAATCACACAGGGGAACTTTTAAAGCTTCTGAAGCCTTTAAATACCCGTACTGCCAGGGATCTAAATAATAACTTTGAAGTGAAAAGCTTTGTTTTTCTACCCGCGGTTACACGATAGCATTACCAAATTATAATTATACAAAAACATGATTTACTAGATGTGCCAACCCACTGGGCACAGATGTCAATTAAACGTCTATTCCACATTGGTTCAATGTAATTTCATTGAAATGACGTGGAAACAACATTGATTTAACCAGTGTGTGTCCAGCGGGAAGCCTGTTAAACAGGAAACACTTAGGTCATTATCAAAGAAGAAATGAGTTGCCAATATGATAAACAATGGATTATTTTATTACAATATGAGGCATCTTGCCAATTTAAAGATATGTATCTAAGGACTGTGAATGATTCCATCGTCTTCAATCATATGCCACACAAGCACACGGACACATGTTCTCATGACCCCATTTTTATTTCTTAAAGTTTAACTTAATAAATACAAGTATGAAAGTTTTTTGCAGATTTCTGCACTGCATATATTGAGATATAAATGCATACTTTGGTCCTATATGTTAAGCACTTCAAATTCAGGACAATTGATAAGAGAGTAAAAATACGTTTCTGTGGTTTAGTTCACTATGAATCCCTCAGTCTTTCAAAAATATTGACGCAAAAAAAAGTATTTCATGTCAAATTGAACTTTTTGGTGGATTTATCAATCTTAAGAAAAGTGTGTCACAGTAAGTTATTTTATTTATGACAGTAAAAGTTGGATTGTATTGCTTACACATTATTATGCCATAGGACTCCGAAGGTGGCCTACCATTTCATTGCCTGGCAATATTTGTTTTGTCAGTATTTCTAAGAGCTAGTTTTGTGCACTTATTTGGACATTTCTGTGCTCTCTCTAGGTGTAAGCGCATTGGTCAACTCAGAGTTGGATAACTGTACTGTTAGGTAAAAACTGTGAATTTAGATGTTTTTTTGTGGCATGGACAATTTTGTTTAACACTTTGCCTGTCTTGCTGGGTCAACCTTTTGTTTACATGTGCAGTACTAAACCCCCCAATGGTAACAGCATTATGCTACTGATATTAGACGGTAGTGTTTGAGTTGTGTCTATTTAGTTTGTGATGAGCTTTCAACCATGTCTTGAGCTGACTATTGTACCAACGTTGCTTATTCAGTAAATGACCTGACAATGTTTTCAGCTTTCTCCTCGTATTAGTCTTTTGTACTTTCACAAAGAATGCTTACTTATGTGATAATGCCCTCGAAGCCGGTTTTACTGGTGGTGTTATCAGAGGATATAGCTGTGTTTTCTGTTTGTCTGTTGCCAGTTCGTCTTGTTTGTCAAGCTTACCAGCATTTGTCCTGTCAGCTCCTGTCTTTTAGCCGGTGTTATCAGAGGATGTATTGGCACAGGTGTTGTTAGGCCCGAGACGAAGTCGGCAAACCGTCCCAGAATATCCTCCAAACACCGGCTTTGAGGACATTATCACTTTTATACGGGTTACCAAACATATTCAACTTATGTTTGACATATTTTAATTAAAAAATATATTTGTATTAATTTATTCATACTATTTCATCCTTCCACAATATATAGTCCCGACACAAATCTAGGGTTACTAGAGATGCGACCCAGTTGCTCAGTTTTTTTTGTTCTGTATCTGTGGACGCGACCCAGTCGTTCGTTCTAACTGTTACATAGTAACATTGTCTTAATTGAATCTGTTCTGTACATACGTGTGCTAACAGTTGAAGTGGCTTTTCTGGCATGTAGGATCAAAATCTGCTTGCATAAATAAAAATCACTGTATTCCCTGTGAAACACTCCACAGTGTTCTTATTACAATAACTGTTCCTTTAAGTACAGTTTAGCAAGTATTTTAATTTCCAATGACCAATTGGGTTGGGGTAAGAGTTAGGGTTACTGCAATAAGTACAGTGTAACATTCAGTAATTACAAACAGAAAATAGTGTGTACAGGTAACTGCCAAAATAAAAGAAACACTTGAGTAAATGAGGGATACTATCAGGAATCAAGGTAAGACCCAAGTGCAGACTGTGTGAAGTAACTATGTTTATTGTAACCACAGGGGCAGGCAAACGACAGGTCGAGGCAGGCAGGGATCGATAATCCAGAGCAGAGGACAAGGTACAGGATGGCAGGAAGGCTCAGGGTCAGGTCAGGCAGAGGTCGGTAATCCAGAGATGGAGCAAAGGTACAGGACGACAGGCAGGTTCAGAGACAGGCAGTGGTCAGGCGGGCGGGTACAGGGCCAGAACAGGCAAAGGTCAAAACTAGAAGGATGAGAAAAAGAGAGGCTGGGAAATGACAGGAGCTGACAGGACGAACGCTGGTAAGCTTGACAAACAAGACAAACTGGCAACAGACAAACAGAAAACACAGGTATACAGTGCCTTGCGAAAGTATTCGGCCCCCTTGAACTTTGCGAACTTTTGCCACATTTCAGGCTTCAAACATAAAGATATAAAACTGTATTTTTTTGTGAAGAATCAACAACAAGTAGGACACAATCATGAAGTGGAACGACATTTATTGGATATTTCAAACTGGCGGTTATGATATCGTTTAGTACCTTGAGCGTGGCTGAGGTGCACCCGTGACTGGCTCGGAAACCAGATTGCACAGCGGAGAAGGTACGGTGGTATTCAAGATGGTCAGTGACCTGTTTGTTGACTTGGCTTTCGAAGACCTTAGGTAGGCAGGGCAGGGTGGATATAGGTCTGTAACAGTTTGGGTCCAGGGTGTCTCCCCCTTTGAAGAGGGGGATGACTGCGGCAGCTTTCCAATCCTTGGGGATCTCAGACGATATGAAAGAGAGGTTGAACAGGCTGGTAATAGGGGTTGCGACAATGGCGGCGGATAGTTTCAGAATTAGAGGGTCCAGATTGTCAAGCCCAGCTGATTTGTACGGGTCCAGGTTTTGCAGCTCTTTCAGAACATCTGCTATCTGGATTTGGGTAAAGGAGAACCTGGAGAGGCTTGGGCGAGTAGCTGCGGGGGGGGCGGAGCTGTTGGCCGAGGTTGGAGTAGCCAGGCGGAAGTATTAACTTAAGGGGGCTGAATCATTTTGCAAAAAGTTTGAAATATCCAATAAATGTCGTTCCACTTCATGATTGTGTCCCACTTGTTGTTGATTCTTCACAAAAAAATACAGTTTTATATCTTTATGTTTGAAGCCTGAAATGTGGCAAAAGTTCGCAAAGTTCAAGGGGGCCGAATACTTTCGCAAGGCACTGTAAGTACACAGGGTATAATGGCGAAGATGTGCGATGCCTGAGGGGCTGTGGAGACAAGCACACAGACAAGTAAAACAGATCAGGGCGTGACAGGATACAAAGTCTATTGAAAGCATGGCTTCCAACTTGTGTGGTTCTTGAGTTAATTAAACAATTTATATCCCATCAGGCTTAGTGTCATGTATAAAATGTCCAGTTGCCCATTATTCTTGCTACCATGGCTAGAAGAAGAGATCTCAGTGACATTGAAAGAGGGGTCTCAAAGAAGAATGAGGGAGTTTAAAGTTTGTGTGTGTGTGTGTGTGTCAGTTACCAGATCTCAACCCAATTGAACGCTTATGGGAGATTCTGGAGCAGCGCCTGAGACAAAACACCACATGATGGAATTTCACAGGGACGAACGGTGTCGCATCCCTCCAATAGACTTCTAGATACATGTACAATATGGTGGTCCAATGACCTAAAAAGGCACTTTATGTTGGGGTTTCCTTTATTTTGGCATTTACCTGTATATATATTTATTTATTTTTATTCATTCTTGCACCATTCTAGCACCAGATGTCCCTCTTTCACTCAGCCAGGGCCAAGCTAAGACCAGCAGCAGTCTGTTACTGACCGACTCAAGGGTAAATATACAAAAATCAATAATAATGAAATTAATAACTCCCATTTTCTATGAGTATAATGGGTAATTAATCCATCATTCCTAGAAAGATGTGTATTCTGGTGTTCTCCATACAATAATATGTGTGAAGTAACCATTTCCACACCTTTTAGATTACAGGTGGAGCTCATTCAAGGCAAATGATCATATATTAAATAAATATATATATATATATTCATCCGGTACGTCACAGAATAAATTCTTACTGTAAAATACCATATTGTAGTGCATAATATGCTTGATATACTATGAATACAAACGAATGTGGAGACCCATTCAAATTAGTGGATTCGGCTATTTCAGCCACACCCGTTGCTGACAGGTGTATAACATGCTGGCACACAGCCATGTAATCTCCAAAGACAAATATTGTCAGGAGAATGGCCCATACTAAAGATCTCAGTGACTTTCAACGTGGCATTCAGTAGGATGACACCTTTCCAACAAGTCAGTTCATCAATTTTCGGGCCTGCTAGAGATGCCCAGGTCAACTGTAAGTGCTGTTATTATGAAATGGAAATGTCTAGGAGCAGCAACGGCTCAGCCGCGAAGTGGTAGGCCACACAAGCTCACAGAATGGGACCGCAGAGTGCTGAAGTGCACAGCGCGTAAAAATCGCCTGTCCTCGGTTGCAACACTACCGAGTTCCAAACTGCTTCTAGAGGCAATGTCAGCACTGTTTGTCAGGAGTTTTATGAAATGGGTTTCCATGGCCGAGCAGCCGCACCCAAGCCTAATATCACCAGGCGCAATACCAGGCATCGAGTGGAGTGGTGTAAAGCTCACCGCCATTTGACTCCGCAGCAGTGGAAACGTGTTCTCTGGAGTGATGAATCACGCTTCACCATCTGGTAGTCCGACTGATGAATTTGGGTTCGGTGGATACCAGGAGAACGCTACCTGTGCCAATACATAGTGCACACTGTAAAGTTTGGTGGAGGAGGAATAATGATGTGGGGCTGCTATTTATGGTTCAGGCTAGGCCTCTGCGTTCCAGTGAAGGGAAATCTTAACGCTACAGTATACAATGCCATTCTTCCCACGCCAACCCGGTCACCCCCAACCCCTCCACTCCGGTCCCCTCCATGAGGAGATAAATCACGCTCCAGACTACAGCTTGCACCCTTGGGTCACTCGGAGATCCCTCACGCAACTCTTAGGAAAAGGCCCAGCCCAGTGTCAGCAAGGGTAGGGCTAGTGCCATAACAGTAAAAGTTAGAAGAGCGGTAAGGGAGGAGAAAACAGTGGTGGGGGTGTGTGTGGGAGGGAGGTCTGGGCTAGGTAGACTGGGTTGATGAAGGCTGTGGGTGTGTTAAGGGGGATTAGGGCTGGGTGGACTGGGGTGATGAAGGGGGGTTAGGGATTGGTAGTCTGGGGTGATGAAGGCTGTGGGTGTGTGAGGGTATCCAGGGGATCGGGTTAGGGGAAACCTCCCCGCCAAGTGTGCTAGACGATTAGTGTTTGTGTCCCCAAGGCTGATTTCTATCCTCCATGTCCTGGCTTGCGTGACCTAGTCAGCCCTGTGAAATCCTCCACTAATCTGGCCTTACTGTCCTCCCCTCCCCCTTCTCCCATCCTAACGATGGGTCACCTGTAAGCACTTCTTATGCATGCGGGACTTTGGGACTATTCATATTTCTTCCTCTCTACAAAAGACGAGAAGTATTTTTTTCAACCTTTCTACCTGAATTCAGATGTCTTTTCCTCTCCTCTTTCTCCTGACCTTGTGGTGTGATCGTGTTTGGTTGATTTGGTGAACCATGCATCTTCTTCTCTACGCCCATGTCTTCCTGTGCTGCTTCAGTGTTGCCCATTCCTTCTGTCCTTCCCAGTGTACCTGTGTTTACCATGGACGGAGTGATGGAACGGGGACCAGGTATTTACCATGTTTCTTATAGGAGGTTGTCTTTACATATTTTATTATAGTTGAATCTGGACCATTTTCCACAGATATACAGTATCACTATCTTTTTTAAATGATCCATGTATTTTTTATTAGTATTATAACCTCCTGTCCCTCTTAGTATTATAACCCCCTGTCCCTCTTAGTATTATAACCCCCTGTCCCTCTTAATATTATAACCCCCTGTCCTTCTTAGTATTATAACCCCCTGTCCCTCTCAGTATTATAACCCCCTGTCCTTCTTAGTATTATAACCCCATGTCCCTCTTAGTATTATTGTTACGGTTTTCTTCCGTCGAAAGAGAGTCGGACCAAAATGCAGCGTGGTTAATACGATACATGTTTAATGACAAATAAACACGACAATACAAAAACAACAAACGGAACGTGAAAACCTATACAGCCTATCTGGTGACAACTAACACAAAGACAGGAACAATCACCCACGAATTACTCAAAGAATATGGCTGCCTAAATATGGTTCCCAATCAGAGACAACGAAAATCACCTGACTCTGATTGAGAACCGCCTCAGGCAGCCATAGACTATGCTAGACACCCCACAAAGCCCCAAGACAAAAACGCACCACAATAACCCATGTCACACCCTGGCCTGACCAAATAAATGAAGACAAACATAATATATTTCTACCAGGGCGTGACAGAACCCCCCTAGGTGCGGACTCCCGGACGCACATCAAAACAATAGGGAGGGTCCGGGTGGGCGTCTGTCCATGGTGGTGGCTCCGGCGTGGGACGTGGACCCCACTCTATCAATGTCTTAGTCCCTCTTCCTCGCGTCCAAGGATAGTCCACCCTCGCCGCCGACCATGGCCTAGTAGTCCTCACCCAGAACCCCACTGGACTGAGGGGCAGCTCGGGACTGAGGGGCAGCTCGGGACTGAGGGGCAGCTCGGGACTGAGGCAGCTCGGGACTGAGGGGAAGATCAGCACTGAGAGGAAGCCCAACACTGAGAGGAAGCCCAGCACTGAGAGGAAGCTCAGCACTGAGAGGAAGCTCAGCACTGAGAGGAAGCTCAGGCAGGTAGCTGGATCTGGCAGATCCTGGCTGGCTGGTGGTTCTGGTAGATCCTGGCTGACTGACAGATCTGGAAGAGTCTGGCTGACTGGCGGATCTGGAAGATCATGGCTGACTGTCGGATCCTGGCTGACTGGCGGATCCTGGCTGACTGGCGGATCTAGCTGCTCTGGCTGCTCCATGCAGACTGGCAGCTCTGGCTGCTCCATGCAGACTGGCAGCTCTGGCTGCTCCATGCAGACTGGCAGCTCCATGCAGACTGGCAGCTCTGGCTGCTCTATGCAGACTGGCAGCTCTATGCAGACTGGCAGCTCTGGCTGCTCCATGCAAACTGACAGCTCAGGCTGCTCCATGCAGACTGACAGCTCAGGCTGCTCCATGCAGGCTGGCAGCTCTGGCTACGCTGAACAGGCAGGAGACTCCAGCAGCGCTGTAGAGGAGGAAGGCTCTGGCAGCGCTGAACAGGCGGGAGACTCCGGCAGCACAGGAGAGGAGGAAGGCTCTGGCTGCGCTAAACAGGCGGGAGACTCCAGCAGCGCTGTAGAGGAGGAAGGCTCTGGCTGCGCTGAACAGGCGGGAGGCTACGGCAGCGCTGTAGAGGAGGAAGGCTCTGATAGCGCTAGACAGGCGAGGCGCACTGAAGGCCTGGTGCGTGGTGCTGGCACTGGTGGTACTGGGCCGAGGACACGCACAGGAAGCCTGGTGCGTGGAGCTGCCACCGGAGGACTGGTGTGTGGAGGTGGCACTGGATAGACCGGACCGTGCAGGCACACTGGAGCTCTTGAGTACCGAGCCTGCCCAACCTTACCTGGCTCGATGCCCACTCTAGCCCGGCCAATACGAAGAGCTGATATGTACCGCACCGGGCTATACACCCGCACTGGAGACACCGTGCGCTCCATAGCATAACACAGTGCCTGCCCGGTCTCTTTAGCCCCCCGGTAAGCACAGGAAGTTTGCACAGGTCTCCTACCTGGCGTAGCCATACTCCCTGTGAGCCCCCCTCCCCAATACATTTTTGGGGCTGACTCTCGGGCTTCCATCCGCGTCGCCGTGCTGCCTCTTCATACCAGCGCCTCTCCGCTTTCTTCGCCTCCAGTTCTTCTTTTGGGTGTCAATATTCACCAGGCTGTGCCCAGGGTCCTTTTCCGTCCAATATCTCCTCCCAAGTCCAGAAGTCCTGTGATCGCTGCTCCTCACAATAAACAGGGGGAGTTGGCTCAGGTCTGAACCCTGACTCTGCCACACTCTCCCTGAGACCCCCCCAAGAAAGTTTTGGGGCTGACTTTCGGGCTTCCTTGCCAACCGTGTTCCCTCGTATCGTCGGCTCCTCTCTCCGGCTACCTCTGCTCTCCTAAGTGCCTCCACCTGTTCCCATGGGAGGAGATCTCTTCAAGCCAGTATCTCCTCCCAAGTGTAACAACCCTTGCCATCCAAAACGTCCTCCCATGTCCATTCCTCCTTTCGCTGCTTCTGCTGTCGCTGCCTGTCACTACGCTGCTTGGTCCTGGTGTGGTGGGTGATTCTGTTACGGTTTTCGTCCGTCGAAGGAGAGTCGGACCAAAATGTAGCGTGGTAATTTACATACATGTTTAATGAACAACAAAAACACGAACAATACAAAACAACAAACGGAACGTGAAAACCTATACAGCCTATCTGGTGACAACTAACATAAAGACAGGAACAATCACCCACGAATTACTCAAAGAATATGGCTGCCTAAATATGGTTCCCAATCAGAGACAACCGCCTCAGGCAGCCATAGACTATGCTAGACACCCCACAAATCCCCAAGACAAAAACGCACCACAATAACCCATGTCACACCCTGGCCTGACCAAATAAATGAAGACAAACATAATATATTTCTACCAGGGCGTGACAATTATAACCCCGTGTCCTTCTTTGTATTATAACCCCCTGTCCCTCTTAGTATTATAACCCCCTGTCCCTCTTAGTATTATAACCCCTGTCCCTCTTAGTATTATAACCCCCTGTCCTTCTTAGTATTATAACCCCCTGTCTCTCTTAGTATTATAACCCCCTGTCCCTCTTAGTATTATAACCCCCTGTCCCTCTTAGTACTAAAACCCCTGTCCCTCTTAGTATTATAACCCCCTGTCCCTCTTAGTATTATAACCCCCTGTCCCTCTTAGTACTAAAACCCCTGTCCCTCTTAGTATTATAACTCCCTGCCCCTCTTAGTATTATAACCCCCTGTCCCTCTTAGTATTATAACCCCCTGTCCCTCTTAGTATTATAACCCCCTGTCCCTCTTAGTACTAAAACCCCCTGTCCCTCTTAGTATTATAACCCCCTGTCCCTCTTAGTTTTATAACCCCCTGTCCCTCTTAGTATTATAACCCCCTGTCCCTCTTAGTACTAAAACCCCTGTCCCTCTTAGTATTATAACCCCCTGTCCCTCTTAGTACTAAAACCCCCTGTCCCTCTTAGTATTTTAACACCGTGTCCCTCTTAGTACTAAAACCCCCTGTCCCTCTTAATATTATAACCCCCTGTCCCTCTTAGTATTATAACCCCCTGTCCCTCTTAGTACTAAAACCCCCTCCCTGTCCCTCTTAGTATTATAACCCCCTGTCCCTCTTAGTATTATAACCTCCTGTCCCTCTTAGTACTAAAACCCCCTGTCCCTCTTAGTATTATAACCCCCTGTCCCTCTTAGTATTATAACCTCCTGTCCCTCTTAGTACTAAAACCCCCTGTCCCTCTTAATATTATAACCCCCTGTCCTTCTTAGTATTATAACCTCCTGTCCCTCTTAGTACTAAAACCCCCTGTCCCTCTTAATATTATAACCCCCTGTCCTTCTTAGTATTATAACCTCCTGTCCCTCTTAGTACTAAAACCACCTGTCCCTCTTAGTATTAGAACTATTAGTTCAATAGAGGAGCACTTTTTCTCAATACCTATCCCATGTTTTGGATGACTGCATCTCAAGAGTTGGGAACAGAGTATGGAGTCGTGAAAAATAATCATAGAACAACTTTTCTAAAGTCCCATAAGTATGTAAGACATGAATTGTTCAAATGGAAACACAAAGTGCAGAGCTCTTCAATCATGGTCCATTTTCTAGGCTTTTGTCCCAGCCCATCATTAACGCACATGACTCAAGCTATTAAGGGCTAGATGATCAGATGAATCAGGTGGTTTAGAAGGCTACTGGGCCGGAACAACACCCTGTTGTTCTGGACTGGATAGGTGAAAGCTATGTAATGGAACTCTAGCTTTGACCTGTCCAGAAGAGTGATAACTCCATGAAAGGGAGAAGGACATTTTTTTATATATTTAAACTGAGCCAATGTATTCTGTTCCTCTCAGATCTGTGCTGTGTGATGACCCAGACATGTCCGACATCCCCGTAAATGTCCCTGTGGATACGGTCAAACTGCGGGTAGAGAAGACAGGCGTGAGGCGCATCCCCACCGAGGCCTTCTACTACCTGAACGACCTGCGCTACCTGTGGATCACCTACAACTCTATCTCCTCTGTGGACGCTGCCGCCTTCTACAACCTCAAGGTCCTCCACGAACTGCGGCTGGACGGGAATCTGATCTCCACCTTCCCCTGGGAGTCCCTAAAGGAGATGCCTAGTCTGAGGACGCTGGATCTTCACAATAACCGCTTAACCAGCGTGGCCATGGAGGCTATCCCGTACCTAGTCAACATCACCTACCTGGATATCTCCAGCAACAAGTTGACCACTCTGTCTTCGGACCTCGTGGATATCTGGCCGCCGTTCAATGGAAAGCCTGTCTCCTCCAGCCTGTCCCAGAAAGTGGTGCTCGGTAAGAGAACTGATAATGAAGTGTGAGTGGGTTATGTGGGGTTGAAGGTTAGGACTTTGGGCAGGGGTGCACAACCTTTCACCCTCAAGAGCTACAGATGTAGGATCTTATTTTGATCACCTTGATGCTTATTTGATCACCCTGCATTGCAGCATTCCTGCAATGCAAACTTGTAGTGTATTTGAGTTTAAAAAAGGGTTCTGAAGTTTGTAATTTTCCTTTAGAAATCTCTGACTTGATTTTCCTTTACAAAAAAAATGATTTACCCCTACAAAATGTCCATTAATAATAATTCACATTACATTTCCTGTTGCTGCAGAATTATTTTCCTGCTGTAGCAAATTGGCTCAAATTAAGATCCTACATCTGTACTGTTTTTGCAGGCTTTTGCCCTGACTACAACACGTGCTTCTACTGATCAGCTACTCTTCAGGAGGACACACCTGAGATTAGCTGACCCACGTGTTAGAGCAGGTCTGGAGCAAAACCCTGAACTCCCAGTGGCTCTCCAGGAGGTGGGTTGGCCACCCCTGCTCTAAAGCAGTGTTGATAACAGTGGTGATAACAGAACATGGCACTGGTCTGCCTAGGAGTTTTGGGTTGTTACGTAGCCATAAAGGGCGTTTTCTGACGAACATTAGGAAGTTGTACATACATGAAATCCATGGCAATTGTTATGACAACACCTCAACGTGATGTCACTTTTTGTCTGGCACCTGGACTGTAACGCAATGTGTTTACTTAGTGACGGTTACATTTAACGCAAAGGCATATTTCCATCTTCACATTGAGGTTCCAAAACATATTTGGGCTGCTCTTTATTTGGAAAATCTATCTATAGATGCTCAGCAAACTATCAATAGACTATAACCTACACATCCACAACGCTTGGACTTCTATGTGCTGTAGCTGCAGGTTAGCAGGGCAACCTATTTTAGATCCACCTCATAAGCAGCAGGGAGTTAAAGTTATCATGCAATGATAGTCCCTTTCTAAACTTTGGCTTTGACAAATCTAATTAGTTATCTTTCCATGCTTTGATTTGTACAAACATGCCATGTATTTTGGGCTTCACACTGAATCTCACAGAATGTGGGAAGGTGTAAGCAGGCCCTCAGATGTACCCAGGTTTTCATTTGCATGCCAGATGCTGAGTAGAACGCTGATGTACAAACCGACATATACAGTACATTGTAGAGCATTCGGATACAAGACAAACAAATAAATACATCAATAAATAAACCAGGACTTGATAAGGGGCATTCCTAAAACAAATCACATGTACAGTGTTCTTTATGAATGAAGTATAGAATTGATTATAAGTGACGATTGTCCATCTTTACTCTCTCTTTCACTCTGTCTGAGAACTAGCTTGAGGAGTGAGATAATGTTCATGGGATGTTAAGGACCAGCTAGCTTATCCATGCTGAAAAAGCTTGTTCTATTCACTGGCGTACTAGAAGGAGAAACAAGATCAGCCTATCCCTAAGGAAGGCACATAACATCCCATGTACAGAATATAAACTCTTCCTGTACCATCATACATTATACCATCACATTATATAATTAAACTAAAAGGCATGGGGGGGGGGTGGTATATGGCCAATATACCACGGCTATCGGCTGTTGTTATGGATACAGCCCTTAGCCGTGGTATATTGGCCATACATCACAAACCCCCAAGGTGCCTTTTTGCTATTATAAACTGGAGGTTCTGTCAGCCTATCAGCATTCAATCTGCCAGTTCAAACAATAACAAAGTGTACACCCCGCCACGGTTTTCGTAAAAGCTGAGGAATGGGGCTGGAGAAAATGTCAACACTCTCAAATTCATAGACAGAGCTATGGATGGAATGACTGACCATCCATGATGTCACAATATAGTTTTAGGAAAAGGGAAAAAGGAAACCGCACACTGCTCTTGATAGTATCACTGATCTTTAATAAGTTTATGTATCGGCCTCATGGCCTTCGTCAGAGCTTTTGTGAATTTTTACAAATTTGCACCATTATGTAGACCTGGCCCCACCCACAACCATTCTACACATCGAAAGGGGTTGGAGGCGAAGGAAAAACAAACAAGTGCTACCAAATATAACAACATGCATTTCATAAATATTACAAAAGCGTATAAATAAGACGTATGAAACACATCTGTAAAACCACAATGAGGACATAGCAAGTTTTCATTAGTTATTGGGTGCATCGTACGAACAACAGAGTAATCTTAAATAGGCACATAATTAATGTTCAAATTCAAAACATAACATACATAGGCATTTCATCATTAAGTCCTTTAGGAAATAATGTCTGGAGGGTGAAAATCCCAAAACATTCTCTTTTACTCAGAGTATTATTTTAACATCTCCTCCCCTGTCTGATATCTTAACTTTCTCTATGCCACAAAATCTAAAGGTAGAAATGTCATGCTTCACGTCATTGAAATGCACTGCGACTGGATAATCCCTGTTGTTTCTCCTGATTGAAATTGTATGTTCACTAATTCTCTGTTTGAGAGAACAAGAGGTTTTACTGACATAGCAGAGCCCACATGGACATAGCAGAGCCCACATGGACATAGCAGAGCCCACATGGACATAGCAGAGCCCACATGGACATAGCAGAGCCCACATGGACATAGCAGAGCCCACATGGACATAGCAGAGCCCACATGGACATAGCAGAGCCCACATGGACATAGCAGAGCCCACATGGACATAGCAGAGCCCACATGGACATAGCAGAGCCCACATGGACATAGCAGAGCCCACATGGACATAGCAGAGCCCACATGGACATAGCAGAGCCCACATGGACATAGCAGAGCCCACATGGACACAATATACTTTTAACCATGTTGAGGCAATACCGTGTTTGTTTAAAATGAAAGTGTTTACAAACAATTGAGCAAAAAAAGTTTATATTTGGGGTTTTTATGGGGTAAGACAATTGAACTAAGCTCATGTAGTATTTATAAGTAAAATTCTTCAAGAATCAATGGTATACTGTACATCGTTCATTCAGAAGTGCAAAAATGTAACAACTACAAATTGCTCCTTTTGTACAACACTTTTGTATTCTGGGAAGAAAGTCAACACCATGTTTAGAGTTTGCGTTTGGGTTGTCCCCAGTTAAGTACAACTAATCTGGTTAAGCATAAGGGGTTTCCACAATACACATGCACTTCCACATGCGTGTGTGTGTGTGTGTGTGACTGTGAGTGTGTGAGTGAGTGAGTGAGTGAGTGAGTGAGTGAGTGAGTGAGTGAGTGAGTGAGTGAGTGAGTGAGTGAGTGAGTGAGTGAGTGAGTGAGTGAGTGAGTGAGTGAGTGAGAGCAATTGTATATGTGTTTGAGTGTGTGTTTGTACAGTAGCTGTGTTTCCGTTAGCTTGTGTGTCTGTGTGTGTGTTCTGGGAAAGCGTCTCTACCCTCCTTTCCCACACATGTAACATGCTAGTAACTTAATGTCATTTGTAAGAGATGATATGACTCCAAATTTGACATGCTGACCCTCAGTCTGGGAAATCCCATTATTAGGGTAATAGAAGGATGGCTCAGTTGTAACGACTGTATTCATACCTAGTTTTTTTTTTAACTAGGCAAGTCAGTTAAGAACAAATTGTTATTTGCAATGATGGCCTACACCGGCCAAATCCGGACGATGCTGGGACTCCCAATCACGGCCGGTTGTGATACAGCCTGGTTTCAAACCAGGGTGTCTGTACTGACACCTCTAGCACTGGGATGCAGTGGCTTAGACCGCTGCGCCACTCACCACTGAATGAAAACACTAAGTTACACATGCTAGCTGTACAGAAAATTAATGGTGTATGTTTCATGTGTTTTTTTCTATAATTTTGGCGGGAAAATAGATGAACATGGAATTCATAGCATAAAAGTAAAGATACCTTATTAGAAAACGGCTCAGGTAAAAGTGAAAGTCACAAGGTAAAATAATACTTGAGTAAATATCAAATAGAATCTGGTTTTAAATGTACTCAAGTAAATGCTATACATCAAATTTCTTATATTAAGCAAACCAGATGGCAGGATTTTATTTTTTTATTTTTTTTATTTACAAATGCAGTATTTGCATTTAGTGAGTCTGCCAGTGGACCATTTTTATTTTTGCCTGAGAATTTGAAATGTAGCGAGTACTTTTGGGTGTCAGAGAAAATGTATGGCAGTAATAAGTACTTTACGTCTTTAGGAATGTAGTGGAGTAAAAGTAAAAGTTGTCAAAAATATAAATAGTAAAGTCAAGTACAGATACCCTAATACTACTTAAGTAGTACTTTAAAGTATTTGTATTGAAGTACTTTACACCACTGTTTATTCATCTTTACTCCCACATTTGTCAACGTCAGCAACCTAGTTATTCACACATTTACAAACAACTATCAAAGTGTTTAATAATGATTCATAAGATAATTTATGACATGTTAAATATAGGTCCTTATAAACCATGTATTAACCATTTACCAGTCTTTGCATGGCCTAATGTGTGTTCTATATATACTTTATAAATACTTTATACATTTTTTTTGAGTGACCAGTGGAATTTCTCACAAAAAGACAGACGTGCCATTGGTAGCAACAAAACCGATGCATGTGCAACTATAGGGAAAAACAGACACCCTTTTTTTTGCCACGCGAAAAGCCTTAACTAATGATTGTTTATATGGGACAATATTAAACATCTTATGAATGGAGTAATGATTAGTAAATTATGAATAAACTTTTTAATCAATTATAAATTATTTGTTACATGGAGTTGTAATAAAGTGCTACCATTTGTATAATTTGTGTATCAGCTCGGAGAGACTGGAATCCACTCTTTGAGTTTGTTTACATTCGCAGCCACATTACTATTAGCATTGATAATTGTGAGCATGTTCCTCATCTCTGAAGCACTGCATGTTCCTAACCTTTTTACAAATATTCATGTACATTTTATTTACCATAACTTTCACAAACATTTCCTCTCTTGTCCCCTCCAGGTCTTCAGGACAACCCGTGGATCTGCGACTGCAGGATCTCCAAGCTGATCGAGCTCTCCAAAATGTCTGACACATCAGTGGTACTAATGGATCAGTTCCTGTCTTGCAGTGGGCCTGAGAACCTGGCCGGCGTTATGTTCCAAAGGGTGGAGCTGGACCAATGTCTCAAGCCGTCTGTCATGATGTCAGCCACAAAGATTACAGCCTCGTTGGGCAGCAATGTGCTTCTGCGCTGTGATGCCACGGGTTACCCCACACCTACCCTAATCTGGACCACTTCAGATGGCTCACCTGTCAACAACACAGGTATCAACAGTGAGACATTTTATTTTAAGAAAAGGAATATAGTGTCTTATTCAACATGGTTATCAAAAATAGTTTTAGATTATTTCGAAATTGATTTGATAGGATTTGCTTTTACTCTACAGTTGATCTTTGTGTTTCATTTAATTAAAGAATGTCTACATCTTGGCGATTACTAAGTCTTGGCATTTTCATGATCTACCTACAGTTGTCCAGGAGTCTCCGGGAGAAGGTGTCCGATGGTCAATCATCAGCCTAAATGGGATCTCGTACAAAGACGACGGGGAGTACAGCTGCAAGGCTAAGAACTTCGCCGGTAATGCAGAGGCTGCCATCAGCCTGTCTGTGGCAGGTTATGTCGCTACAACCATGCCCCCACAGAGGTCCAATGGAGAGACTGGAGGGAGTAGCCCATCCACAACATCCTCTGCTCCGACAACTGACTTCTCCAACTCCCCTAGCACCCTGATTACCACCACCACCCCAGCCACGACCACACTGCCACCCGTTCCCACCAAGAAGAAACTCATGCCCAGCAATGTGCAGCAGAAAGCCCCACCCAAACCATCCAAGATCCAGCAAGGCAGCGACAGGATGCTGGCGGCGGATCAGAGCAAAAAGAAGGACGCTTCCAAGTCCATCCAAGATCTCGAGATTGTGGAGGAAACGGCGGACAGCGCGGTTCTACTCTGGACGGCAGACGGTTTGCCGAGCGATGCCCCTCTCACCGTTGTGTACTCTACTTACGACGATGAGGACGACTCCAAACGGACAATGGATACTGATGCCGGGAGTGGCAAGGTCCTTCTTGAAGGCTTAACTTCTGGAATGAGGTACCAGGTTTGTCTGGTTGCCAAGGGAAGTGCGGCGGGGATAGACCCCTGCATCAACTTCTTCACCCTGGACATTGTTGAGGACGATGCCGAGAACCAGCTGCTGATGCTCATCAGCGGCATTGCCTGCGCCGTGGCTTTACCTGTCATCGGTTTGCTGGTCTACAAGATCCTCTCACTCTACTGCCAGGGCAGTGTGCCAGGTTTGGACGACGAGCTGTCTGAAGACACGTATTTGAAGTTTGAGACGCTGTCGATGAAGCAGAGGACCTTCAACGCTAATCCCAGTGAATTGTGGGCCCACAGGCAGACCGAGGAGTCCCAAGAGAGGATGCTCCTCTTCTCCAGGTCCAGCATTGACTCACAAATGACATACAGGAGTGACAGTTCCAGGTCAGAATTTCTGTGCTAGCACTAGATGAAGACTACATGGCATCACTGATTGCTGAAGCCTTCATGTCTTGTTTTTTTAACCACACTTTGAGATTTGGTTTGTCACAATACCAGTATCGCAACATTCAGAAGTATTGTGGTAAGAAAAAAAAAACATGTTCTAAATGCTTTAGGAAAACAGCCCTAATACTGGAAACAGACAGCATCATGAGAACTCAATTTTATGATTGCTGTCTTTGCAGCTCAGCACTTATTCACATTTATTATCACATTTATTCTCAGTTTAATGCAATTTTCCATAATACCATAATGAAATCATCTGCCACAGTGTTCACTATGTCTTGGTTCTTTGTCACTATACACCACACCAGGTTTAAACAGACTAGACATTCATTGATCTCAATATGGTATAAATAGACATGCCGACTATCCAACAACACGTTGATTTAAACTGCTAGCAATGGTTCACTCAAAAGTCAAAACCTTCAAGCTAATTGTTGCCTTACTTTACTAAAAAGCTTTCTCGAACCCTAGTATATTAGAATATGTGTCTTGCCCGACATACAACGCAACAGTTTCTGTGTAACGTATTGTTTTTACTTGTACATACAATGGTATTGTATTCTTCTTTTTAATAAAACAAATCTTTGTGTATTTCATGTCCTCATATTTCATATAAGCATTTGGTATATATGGCAGTGTTGGTCAATGAGAAATACCCTTTACTGTGCTGTCATCGGCTCTCTGTACAACAACTCCACTATTGTCTATGAGGTGTGATATTTCCCAATGTGATCATCTCTGGTCTTTAGCCATGAGGAATAGGATTCTGTGCTTTTTCCTCACTTGAGCAACAGGTGTATTAGTGGTATAGATAGCGTTCAAACGTTTGGGGTCACTTAGAAATGTCCTTGTTTTCCATGAAAACCTATATGAAAATAGTTGCAAATATAGTCAATATGTTGACAAGGTTATAAATAATGATTTCTAATCAAAATAACAATTGTGTCCTTCAAAATGTTCTTTCGTCAAAGAATCCTCCATTTGCAGAAATTACAGCCTCGCAGACCTTTGGCATTCTAGTTGTCAACTTGTTGAGGTAATCTGAAGAGATTTCACCTTTGCTTCCTGAAGCACCTCCCACAAGTTGGATTGGCTTGATGGGCTCTTACGGTCGAGCTGCTCCCACAACAGCTCAATAGGGTTGAGATCCGGTGACTGTGCTGGCCACTCCAGTATAGACAGAATACCAGCTGACTGCTTCTTCTCTAAATAGTTCTTGCATAGTTTGGAGCTGTGCTTTGGATCATTGTCCTGTTGTAGGAGGAAATTGGCTTCAATTAAACACCGTCCACAGGGTATGACATGGCATTGCAAAATGAAGTGATAGCCTTCCTCCTTCAAGATCCCTTTTAAACCTGTACAAATCTCCCACTTTACCACCACCAAAGCACCCTCAGAGCATCACATTGCCTCCACCATGCTTGACAGATGGCGTCAAGCACTCTTCCAGCATCTTGTCATTTTTTTCTGCGTCTCACGATTGTTCTTCTTTCTGATCCGAACACCTCAAACTTAGATTCTTCTGTCCATAACATTTTTTTCAAATCTTCCTCTGTCCAGTGTCTGCGTCCTTTTGCCCATTTTAATATTTTATTTGTATTGGCCAGTCTGAGATATAGCTTTTTCTTTGCAAGTCTGCCTAGAAGGCCTGCATCCCGGAGTCGCCTCTTCACTGTTGACGTTGAGACTGGTGTTTCTGGCCATTTTGAGCTTGTAATCGTACCCACAAATGCTGATGCTCCAGATACTCAACTAGTCTAAAGAAGGCCAGTTTTATTGCTTCTTTAATCAGGACAACAGCTTTCAGCTGTGCTAACGTAATTGCAAAAGGGTTTTTTAATGATCAATTAGCCTTTTAAAATGATAAACTTGGAATAGCTAACACAACATGCCATTAGAACACAGGAGTGATGTTTGCTGATCATTGGTCCCTGTACACCTATGTAGATATTCCAATAAAAATCAGCTGTTTCCAGCTACAATAGTCATTGACAACATTATCAATGTCTACACTGTATTTGTGATCAATTTGATGTTATTTAAATGGGCAAAAAATAGCTCTTCTGAATCAAGGACATTTCTAAGTGACCCCAGACTCTTGAACGGTAGTGTATTTCTCAACATTTACAACCCTTCCTCTGTCTTCTCTGTCGATCCCACCCTGATCTCCACTTCCACTGTCTCACAGTTGTTACTTAGTGATTATGTGGATGTCTGTGTGTCCACCAACGTGCATGTGGCTGTGTATTTGAGCATGTCAATATTAGAATGTATCCGCTTATGACCCATGGGTGTTCCTCTCCTATCCTTTAGAACCACTGGCTGGCTGCACAGTGATGGGTCAAGGCCTACTGTGTGCCTGAATAGGCGTTACCATAAATCCTGATAACATGTGTGGAGCTAGAAAGCCATTCTCATGGATACCCTGGCCTATGCCACCCTCTGCACGTGTCTGGGCACTAACCGTCATACCAGCTATTCCATTAACATGACAACACCCAAGTTGTTTGACTAACAGATGGGTTGAGTTAGTGGGACCTGCTAGTCTTGAGCCCCTTGAACACTTTACCGTGTTATTACTTCTGCATTCGTGAAGGATCCGTGTAACATATAATATTTATAGGTAAACACTAGTTGTAGTAACACAGTAATAAGAACCCTAGTTTGTTTGTTACCATGTCCCACATACATACTTAAAATCTTAGGTAGATGATTCATGTACGATTAATTTGGTCTACATGTAAACATTGTTTAGCATCAGATTGGGCATACTAACAAAACGGTGAACAGTGACGCAGTATTCCAAGGTGCACTCCATGACATTTCCCAATACATCATAGTGTTCCGATGACAACGAGAGTTCAATATGTGCAGTATTTGACCTAGACTGACTTAGACTGACCTAGACTGACCTGGAGTGATATATGTCTTTCAAGTGCTATCAACAGGGGTGAAATTGCAGGGCAAAAGCCATTGAGCAGGCACATTTCTAACTCAACTCAACTACAGCTGAAGACACTGAGCACTTCCCAGCCTTGTTAGCCCTCCTACAGCTACTTACAAAGCCACTTGTGACACTGCTGCTAACAATATGCTAGTCATCCTGAGTATGAATGGTGGTTTGGTTGGTGGAGTCTGATGATGGCTCTCCTGAGTAAGCAGAAAACATGTCTTCCCCACTTTTCCGAGTTCCCCCGCTTACTCATCCAGCCTGATTCACTCAGGGAGAGGAAGATGCTTATACAGGATAGAGAGACACACATACCGGGTACACATTCTAATCTGAACACACACACTATCTGGACAACAGGTTACATGACTGTCTCTGGTGGAGAAAATGGAGGGAAGTGGATAACACAACACACCACAATACAACACAACTAGCGTTCATGTTTTGAACCGTTTCACCGGGTGGCAAGACAACGGTTGTCTCAGCTATTCGTTTGCCACTTAAAAATAATATATTGGAATCACCCAGTTAACAGTTTCTCTTCCAAACAACATGACATATTGATATTTTAGTGTAATATAACATTACACGCCAAAGAAAAAAAATCAATGTTCTACTATTTCAATCATTATTACTCTGCTTGAAAGATACAAACGATCTCACACATAAGATATTGTACAAGCCAGACTGTCCAAGACTGTCTTCACTGACATATGAGGATGTTCACCATGTGAAAGGAGAGTGTGAACGCATATGTTGCTAAGAGATGACTGTTTAATTGGGAAAGCCAGAGCTGCCTTGAACTCCACCCCATTAGGGCCATATGAAGATTTTTTTATCCAGCAACAAAGGTATCAACACAATGGTTCACTGTGTTGACATATTCTATTGAGATCATGTTGCATTAGGGCAGCTATCTGTGTTTGGCACTAGAGTAGTTTATAATTAGATATCACTTGTAGATTGGTGTATATCATTGCTAACTTCTCAGTATTCTTCCCATCAGGTGTCAATCTTTGAGGATGTTTGTGTCCCTGGATCAAGTCTACTACACTGATGTGAAATCCTGGACCATACGGCAAGTCAATTAGTACTCAGGGGGTGAGGCAGAGAACGTCAACCTAAAGTGAATGACCCACAATAATCACATCCTAGATGTCAACGACTCTTACATTCCAGGCTCCTACTTCCTCACATGTCCCAAGCGTTATGTTCTACTGTTTGATAGGAAGACCTGCCAAGGTAAGGCAGTGCTGCTGAACTACTGATTATCCTATGCTGCTCCTTGACCAAAAGTGGTATTGTCTTGTTGATTTGGAAAGTGTGGTTATTTATACTCATTCACGTAAGCAACAAACACTTTGTTGTACATGTTTTGTTTTTAGACTTCGAGATTGTGTGCAAAGGGAGTTTGTTTTCACATAGAAGTACTCTTTACTAGTTCCAACCAACATCAGTAGTTCCCACATCATATGGTGTGGTATTTGTACACATGAATTCTTACACAGCCTTTTGTGGTATTTGGGGCCCCTGTGTGACAGGTATCAAAGCCCTGTTTGGGGCCCCTTTGTGACAGGTATGATAACCCTGTTTGCGTCCCCTTTGTAATAGGTATCAAAGCCCTGTTTGGGTCTCCTTTGTAATACGTATCAAAGCCCTGTTTGGTGCCCCTTTGTGACAGGTATAAAAGTCCCGTTTGGGTCCCCTTTGTGACAGGTATTAAAGCCCTGGTTGGGGCCCCTAGACCTTACCTTGACCCCTGAGGCCTAATAAAAGAGAAAAGACAGACAGAGGCTAGGTGCCAACTCTCACTCAGGTTATATAGGTAAAATCACAGAAGTGGAGGGGACTTAGTCTTGTGACTGGCTCTATATAAGAGTATGGGGGGCCCCACTGGAGAGTAAGGTGTAAGGTAGACAGAGAAAGGAGAGGAAGAAAGGTCAAGGTACAAAATGTTGAATGTAGGCTGTACCATGTTTTTAAGCTGATGCAGAATATGATGTTTTCAAGGAGACCTTGAGCCAAAGTGGTCTTAATCATCATGAAGATGACTGATTCCTAAGCATAAATGGAATTCTTATTGTGTGGTAGATGTGTATTTACATGTAGGGTATATGGTAGCTTAATAGCTTTTAAATGCTAGTGAATGTAGGCACTATGTGTCAATGGCTTGGCAACGCTCAAACCTTCAGCGATGCATTCAATTACTCATGAGAAAATTGCATTACTAGATTACAATCAAACCCAAGTTAATTGGTTTAACCTACATCCTAGAATTATGACGACACAAGAAGGGTACTGTATAGGTACTGTATAAGCACTGCAGTGAGAGTTTGTTTGCAGTCAGCTGCAAAGCAGTTAAGTACCTGGTAACTGTGTCAACCTGTATAGCAGTAGAAGTGTTTCACTCTTTGTGTAATTACATTGTAATTACATCATTTAAGGGTCTTAAAATAACATTTATATATTTTTTCGATTCCAGGTCCATATCTAAGACTGGAATAATAAAATGAGAAATGGGACTGTAACAATTTTCAACATGGTCTCATTAGAATATATAACAATAGCAAAATCTAACCATTAAAAAATAAGGCACAAGAGAGTGCTATATAAATCCTCTTAGGCCGCCCCATCCCGCATGCGGGATCTTGACTACAGCCTCAAGCTCATTACCATAACGCAACATTAGCGATTTCTAAAAATTGCAAATGAAATGAAATAAATATGCCTGCCCTCAAGCTTATCCTTTTCTTAACAATCCTGTCGTCTCAGATTTTCAAAATATGCTTTAGAACCAGAGAAAATCAATAATTTGTGTAAGAGTGGTGATAGCTAGCTTAGCATTTAGCGTTAGCATTTAGCACGCAACATTCACAAAAACCAGCAAAGGGATCAAATAAAATAATTTACCTTTGAAGAACTTCAGATGTTTCAATGAGGAGACTCTCAGTTACATAGCAGATGTCCAGTTTTTCCTGAAAGATGCTTGTGTAGGACACAACTTTCCGTTTTGTTACTATGCATTTGGCTACCGAAACTAACCGAAAATTCAGTCACCTAAACGTCGAACTTTTTTCCGAATGAACTCCATAATATCGACTGAAACATGGAAAAAGTTGTTTGAATCAATCCTCAAGGTGTTTTGTCATATATCTCTTCATTGAAATGCCGTCCCTGGAAGCGTGCATTCTTCTCTGATTCGGATGGAAAAATACTGGTACCTGACTTTTGCGCACCAATTTCCACGCAGACACCGTGCGGGACACTTGGTAATTGTAGGCTCTTATGGTCAATCTTCCAATGATATGCCTACAAATACGTCACAATGCTGCAGACACCTGGGGGAAACGATAGGAAGTGTCCGTTCATTCCTGTCGCATTCACAGCCATATAAGGCGATCATGGAAAACGTGCCTCCAGAAATCCTGTTGATTTCCTGGTCACTCAAACATCTTGGTTTTGCCTGTAGATTTTGTTCTATGGCACTCACAGTGAAAATCTTTGCAGTTCTGGAAACGTCAGAGTGTCTTCTTTCCAAAACTATCAATTCCAAGCATAGTCGAGCATCTTTTCGTGACAAAATATTGCGCTAAAAACGGGCACGTCTTTTTATCCAAAAATGAAATACTGCCCCTATAGGTCTAACAGGTTTTAAGCAATAAGGGCCAAGGGGGTTTGCTATATGGCCAATATACCATGGCTAAGGGCTGTTCTTAAGCGCGACGCAACGCCCAGTGCCTGGACACAGCCCTTAGCAGTGGTATATTGGCAGCATATTAGCAGTGCCTTGTTGCCATTATAAACTGTTTACCAATGCTTGGTACATTATTGAAGATTTATGTTAAAAACATCCAAAAGATTGATTCTATACACAGTTTGACATGTTTCTCTGGACTGTAACGGAACTTTTTTACATTTTTTGACCACGGGGCAGGGGTTTCCAGTACCTGGTTTACTGGGAGGGTTATGGCCCGGAGGAGAGGTGCTGGGTTCCCGTTAAAGACATCCTGGACCCAGCCCTGATCACTGACTTTCACCGCCGGCACCCTGGTCAGCCAGGTATGAGCCCAGGTAGAACACCAGGTGGCGCCCCTAGAGGGGGGGTGGGGAGTACTGTCACGCCCTGATCTGTTTTCACCTGTCTTTGTGATTGTCTCCACCCACCTCCAGGTGTCACCCGTTTTCTGCATTAGTCCCTGGGTATTTATTTCCGGTGCTTGTCTGTTGCCAGTTCATCTTGTCAAATCACAGCATGTTTTTTCATGCGCCTGCTTTTTCTTATCTCTCTTTTGATGGTCCTCCCGGTTTTGACCATTGCCTGCTTTGACTCTGAACCCGCCTGCCTGACCATACTGCCTGTTCTGACCTTGAGCCTGCCTGCCACTCTGTACCTCCTGGACTCTGACCTTGTTTATGATCTTTTGCCTGTCCACCACCACTTTCTTGCCTACTCCTGGGATTATAATAAATATCAGACTCAAACCATCTGCCTCCTGTGTCTGCATCTGGGTCTCGCCCTGTGTACTTATTGTAACAGCAATAAACCCTCCACTCAGTAACAGCGTTAAACCCTCCACTTAGTAACAGCAGTAAATACTGCACTCAATAATACTGATAAACCCTCCACTCAATGACAGCGTTGAGCATATTTAATTGATGTGGCTCTCTGCAAAATCACCAGACGTTTTTGGAATTACTGAACGTGTCAATGTATACTGAGATTTTCTTTATATAAATATGAACTGTATCGAACAAAACATACATGTATTGTGTAACATGCAGTCCTACGAGTGTCATCTGATGAAGATTAATTCTCTATTCTCTAATCTCTATTTCTGATTTTTGTGACTCCTCTCTTTGGCTGTATTTTTCTGTGACTTGGCTCTGACCTAACATAATTGTTTGTGGTGCTTTCGCCGTAAAACCTATTTGAAATTGGACACTGTGGTGGGATTAACAAGAAGTGTATATTTAAAATGGTGTGAAATACTTCTATGTTTGAGGAATTTTAATTATCGGATTTCCGTTGTTTTGAATTTGGTGCCCTGCACTGTCACTGGCTGTTGTCATATCGATCCCGTTAGCGGGATCTCAGCCCAAAGAAGTTTTAAGGAGATACAACAAAAATCATGGATTGCTGTCATTCCTTGTCATCGACTGCTTACAGGGTAAAGAAACCAATTTGTCATTTGTCATTTGGGTGAACTACCATTCCAGGCGGATTACCAGGACGTGTACTCAAAGCATGCGCAGACCAGCTGGCAAATGTCTTCATTGACATTTTCAACCTCTCCCTGACAGAGTCTGTAATACCTACATGTTTCAAGCAGACCACCATTGTCCCTGTGCCCAAGAAAGCGAACCTGCCCTGTAGCACTCACGTCGGTAGTCATGAAGTGCTCACATCAACACCATCATCCCAGGAAACCCTAGACCCACTCCATTTCGCATACCGCCCCAACAGATCCACAGATGACGCAATCTCAATCGCTCTCCACACGGCCCTTAATTAACCACCTGGACAAAAAGAAAACATACGTGAGAATGCTGTTCATTGACTGCAGCTCACCGTAGTGTCCACAACACCATAATGCCCACAAAGCTCATCACTAAGCTAAGGACACTGGGACTATACACCTCCCTCTGCAACTGGATCCTGGACTTCCTGACAGGCCATCCCCATGTGGTAAGGGTAGGTAACAACACATCTGCCACGCTGATCCTTAACATTGGGGCCCCTCAGGGGTGCATGCATAGTCCCCTTCTTTACTCACTGTTCACCCACAACTGTGCGGCCAAGCACGACTCCAACACCATCATTAAGTTTGCTGACGACCTAACAGTGGTAGTCCTGATCACCGACAACGATGATACAGCCTATAGGGAGGAGGTCAGTGACCTGGCAGTGTGGTGTAAGGACAACCTCTCTCTCAATGTGAGCAAGACAAAGGAGCTGATCATAGACTACAGAAAAAGTAGAGCTGAACAGGGCCAAGCTTCCTGCCATCCAGGACCTATGTACTAGGCGGTGTCAGAGGAAGGACCAAACAATTGTCAGACTTCAGTCACCCAAGTCTTAGACTGTCCTCTCTGCTATCGCACGGAAAGCGGTGCCATTGTGCCAAGTCTGGGACCAAAAGGCTCCTTAACAACTTTTAGCCCCAAGCCATAAGACTGCTGAATAATCAATCAAATGGCCACCTGGACTACTGACCCCTGGACTATTGGTGGTGATGGGCCTTGGTTTTGAAAGCATTCTAATTACGCTTTCACCCTTTTGGATGGGATTACATCTGACTTCAAAAAAGGATTTGAGGTGGGTAGGGGTTAGGAGCATTTTTGTCCACTAACCATCTGGCTTTGTCCAGAGAAGACACAGTTGTTGCCAAAAGTTGTTGTCATCCACACATTACTTACTTAGGCCCATAGCTACTCAGGGAACATAAGCCATTGACAGATCCACTCCACTGTCCTGAGCAGTCTTTTCCAACTCACGCCACTGTCTTGAGCAGTCCTCTCCAACTCACTCCACTGTTCTGGGCAGTCCTCTCCAACTGTTACTGAGAGGAAGGTTTATTGCTGTAATTGAGTGGAGGGTTTATCAGTATTATTGAGTGCAGTATTTACTGCTGTTACTAAGTGGAGGGTTGGTGGTGTTACCATCTGACGGAGGAAGCGCAGTAACGAAATCCAGGGAAATATGGGACCAGGGGTGATGAGGGACAGGAAGAGGCTGAAGGTGGCCAGACGGATGTGTCAATGAAGGCCGAGACATCAGGAGCCATGGTGAGCCACCAGAAGCGTTGTCGGAGGAAAGCCAGGGTACGGTGAGCCACAGGATGACAGGTAAGCCTGAAGGAGTGAGCCCATTCCAGGACCTGAGGCTGGGCCGAATGAGGAACGAACATCCATTTAGCTGGGCCCCCCCAGCGTTCCCTGTTGGGAACATTGTGCCTTGCGGACCAGAGCCTTAACAACCGAAGCTGGCAGGGAGGATGGTCTCAGATTCAGAGGGAGTGGCAGTGGAACTGTACAGACGGGAGAGAGCGTCCGGCTTTATATTTTTGGACCCAGGGCGGTAGGAGATGGTGAAAATGAACCTGTTAATTAACAGGGCCCAACGAGCTTGCCTTGGGTTGAGGCGCTTGGCAGTGCGGAGGTATTCTAAATTCTTATGGTCCGTCCATACCAAAAATGCATGTTCCGCCTCTTCCAGCCAGTGCCTCTTCCAGCCAGTGCCTCCACTCCTCCAGAGCCATCTTAACTACTAGGAGTTCCCAGTTTCCAACGTCATAGTTCCTCTCCGCAGGGTTGAAATGATTGGCATGAAGGCACAGGGATGAAGGCACAGGGATGAAGCTTTGGTCCTGGACGGATCGCTGGGAAAGGACGGCCCCTACTCCCACGTTGAAAGCGTCAACCTCAACCACATACTGACGAGTCTGGATGGATGAGGATGTGGGCAGTCGTAAATCGCTCCTTTAGATCCCAATATCCTTGTCCACTGCTGGAGACTATCAGAATGGTAACTTGGGAGAGGTGAGTGCAGAGAGGGGGGCCGCCAGGTTGCTGTAGCCCAGAATGAAACGGCGGTCAAAATGAGTAAACCCCATAAACCGTTGTAGCTGCACCCTGGACGTGGGAGGGGGCCAATCCACCACCGCTCTCACCTTTTCCGGATCCATCTGAACATTCCCTTCAAAGATGATGTATCCCAGAAAGGAGATAGTGGAGTGATGGAACTCGCACTTCTCAGCTTTTAAAAACAACTGATTGTCCAGGAGGTGCTGAAGGACCTGTCCAACATGGAGAATATGTTCCTGGGCAGAAAGAGAGAGAACCAGGACGTCATCGAGGAAGACAAAAACAAAACAATTCAACATGTCCCGGAGCACATCGTTGACCAGTGCCTGGAAGACAGCGGGCACGTTGGTGAGTCCAAACAGCATGACCAGGTATTCAAAGTGTCCACTGGCAGTGTTGAAAGCCGTCTTCTACTCATCTCCTTCTGGTATCCGCACAAGGTGGTAGGCATTCCGAAGGTCCAGTTTGGAAAATATGGTAGCCCCCTGGAGAGGTTCGAAAGCTGAGGAGAGGAGAGGATACTGATTTTGGATCGTAATGCCATTGAGGCCCTGGTAATCAATGGGGTCTTGTCCTTCTTCCCCACAAAGAATAGGGAATCGAGGTCCACCAGTAACTCCTGGGCAGGTAGCTCATCTTTTACCACCTCAGATAATCTGTGACGGAAAATATCGAATAGGGGCTCCGGATTCCAGGCACTCTCGGCGGCCAACGTGTGAAAGTCTACAGAGGTGGTGAGCCGCCTATGAGCTAACTCTCTGATTTGCTCCATAATAGCCTTGAACCCTTGGTCGTGGCGTTCCGTCAGGGAACGAAGCCCTTCCAAAAGGTCCAGCAGTAACTCCTCATGCCTCCCAATGGTGGCTCCCTGAAGGGAGACAGCGTGGCAGAGCTGGTCCAAGTCTGCTGGGTCTGTCATGGCCAGTTCGTACTATAAGGGCACAGGGCGAGACCCAGATTCAGACACGGGAGGCAGATTGTTCACCAGACAAACAGGGAATCCCAGAATAAATACCCAGGGCCTAATGAGGAAAACGTTACTGATAGGAGGGTTTATTGCTGTTACTGAGTGAAGGATTAGTCATTGTTACTGAGTGGTGTGTAAATCATTGAAACTGAGTGAAGGGTTAGTCATTGTTACTGATTAGAGGGTTTATTGCTGTTACTGAGTGAAGGGTTTATTGCTGTTACTGATTGAAGGGTTTATTGCTGTTACTGAGTGAAGGGTTTATTGCTGTTACTGATTAGAGGGTTTATTGCTGTTACTGAGTGAAGGGTTTATTGCTGTTACTGATTGAAGGGTTTATTGCTGTTACTGATTAGAGGGTTTATTGCTGTTACTAATTAGAGGGTTTATTGCTGTTAATGATTATTAGAGGGTTTATTGCTGTTACTGAGTGGAGGGTTTATTGCTGTTACTGAGTGAAGGGTTTATTGCTGTTACTGAGTGAAGAGTGTATTGCTGTTACTGAGTGAAGAGTTTATTGCTGTTACTGATTGAAGAGTTTATTTCTGTTACTGATTGAAGAGTTGATTGCTGTTACTGAGTGAAGAGTTTATTGCTGTTACTGATTGAAGAGTTTATTGCTGTTACTCAGTGAAGAGTTTATTGCTGTTACTGAGTGAAGAGTTTATTGCTGTTACTGAGTGAAGGGTTTATTGCTGTTACTGATTGAAGGGTTTATTGCTGTTACTGATTAGAGGGTTTATTGCTGTTACTGATTGGAGGGTTTATTGCTGTTACTGATTGAAGGGTTTATTGCTGTTACTGAGTGAAGGGTTTATTGCTGTTACTGATTAGAGGGTTTATTGCTGTTACTGATTAGAGGGTTTATTGCTGTTACTGATTAGAGGGTTTATTGCTGTTACTGAGTGGAGGGTTTATTGCTGTTACTGAGTGAAGGGTTTATTGCTGTTACTGAGTGAAGAGTTTATTGCTGTTACTGAGTGAAGGGTTTATTGCTGTTACTGATTGAAGGGTTTATTGCTGTTACTGATTAGAGGGTTTATTGCTGTTACTGATTAGAGGGTTTATTGCTGTTGCTGAGTGGAGGGTTTATTGCTGTTACTGAGTGAAGGGTTTATTGCTGTTACTGAGTGAAGAGTTTATTGCTGTTACTGAGTGAAGAGTTTATTGCTAGGTTACTGAGTGAAGGGTTTATTGCTGTTACTGATTGAAGAGTTTATTGCTGTTACTGATTGAAGGGTTTATTGCTGTTACTGAGTGAAGAGTTTATTGCTGTTACTGAGTGAAGAGTTTATTGCTGTTACTGAGTGAAGGGTTTATTGCTGTTACTGATTGAAGGGTTTATTGCTGTTACTGATTGAAGGGTTTATTGCTGTTACTGATTGAAGGGTTTATTGCTGTTACTGATTGAAGGGTTTATTGCTGTTACTGATTAGAGGGTTTATTGCTGTTACTGAGTGAAGGGTTTATTGCTGTTACTGATTGAAGGGTTTATTGCTGTTACTGATTGAAGGGTTTATTGCTGTTACTGATTGAAGGGTTTATTGCTGTTACTGATTAGAGGGTTTATTGCTGTTACTGAGTGAAGGGTTTATTGCTGTTACTGATTGAAGGGTTTATTGCTGTTACTGATTAGAGGGTTTATTGCTGTTACTGATTAGAGGGTTTATTGCTGTTACTGATTGAAGGGTTTATTGCTGTTACTGATTGAAGGGTTTATTGCTGTTACTGATTAGAGGGTTTATTGCTGTTACTGAGTGGAGGGTTTATTGCTGTTACTGAGTGAAGGGTTTATTGCTGTTACTGAGTGAAGAGTTTATTGCTGTTACTGAGTGAAGGGTTTATTGCTGTTACTGATTGAAGGGTTTATTGCTGTTACTGATTAGAGGGTTTATTGCTGTTACTGATTAGAGGGTTTATTGCTGTTACTGAGTGGAGGGTTTATTGCTGTTACTGAGTGAAGGGTTTATTGCTGTTACTGAGTGAAGAGTTTATTGCTGTTACTGAGTGAAGAGTGTATTGCTGTTACTGATTGAAGGGTTTATTGTTGTTACTGATTGAAGAGTTTATTGCTGTTACTGATTGAAGAGTTTATTGCTGTTTATGAAGAGTTTATTGCTGTTACTGAGTGAAGGGTTTATTGCTGTTACTGATTGAAGGGTTTATTGCTGTTACTGATTGAAGGGTTTATTGCTGTTACTGATTGAAGGGTTTATTGCTGTTACTGATTGAAGGGTTTAGGGTTTATTGCTGTTACTGATTAGAGGGTTTATTGCTGTTACTGATTGAAGGGTTTATTGCTGTTACTGATTGAAGGGTTTATTGCTGTTACTGATTGAAGGGTTTATTGCTGTTACTGATTGAAGGGTTTATTGCTGTTACTGATTAGAGGGTTTATTGCTGTTACTGAGTGAAGGGTTTATTGCTGTTACTGATTGAAGGGTTTATTGCTGTTACTGATTAGAGGGTTTATTGCTGTTACTGATTAGAGGGTTTATTGCTGTTACTGATTGGAGGGTTTATTGCTGTTACTGATTGAAGGGTTTATTGCTGTTACTGAGTGAAGGGTTTATTGCTGTTACTGAGTGGAGGGTTTATTGCTGTTACTGAGTGAAGGGTTTATTGCTGTTACTGAGTGAAGAGTTTATTGCTGTTACTGAGTGAAGGGTTTATTGCTGTTACTGAGTGAAGGGTTTATTGCTGTTACTGATTAGAGGGTTTATTGCTGTTACTGATTAGAGGGTTTATTGCTGTTACTGAGTGGAGGGTTTATTGCTGTTACTGAGTGAAGGGTTTATTGCTGTTACTGAGTGAAGAGTTTATTGCTGTTACTGAGTGAAGAGTTTATTGCTGTTACTGATTGAAGGGTTTATTGCTGTTACTGATTGAAGAGTTTATTGCTGTTACTGATTGAAGAGTTTATTGCTGTTACTGATTGAAGAGTGTATTGCTGTTACTGATTAGAGGGTTTATTGCTGTTACTGATTAGAGGGTTTATTGCTGTTACTGATTAGAGGGTTTATTGCTGTTACTGATTAGAGGGTTTATTGCTGTTACTGATTAGAGGGTTTATTGCTGTTACTGATTAGAGGGTTTATTGCTGTTACTGATTAGAGGGTTTATTGCTGTTACTGATTGAAGGGTTTATTGCTGTTACTGATTGAAGGGTTTATTGCTGTTACTGATTGAAGGGTTTATTGCTGTTACTGATTGAAGAGTGTATTGCTGTTACTGAGTGAAGAGTTTATTGCTGTTACTGAGTGAAGAGTTTATTGCTGTTACTGATTGAAGAGTGTATTGCTGTTACTGATTAGAGGGTTTATTGCTGTTACTGGGTGAAGGGTTTATTGCTGTTACTGATTAGAGGGTTTATTGCTGTTACTGAGTGAAGGGTTTATTGCTGTTACTGATTGAAGGGTTTATTGCTGTTACTGATTGAAGGGTTTATTGCTGTTACTGATTAGAGGGTTTATTGCTGTTACTGATTAGAGGGTTTATTGCTGTTACTGATTGAAGGGTTTATTGCTGTTACTGATTGAAGGGTTTATTGCTGTTACTGATTGAAGGGTTTATTGCTGTTACTGATTGAAGGGTTTATTGCTGTTACTGATTGGAGGGTTTATTGCTGTTACTGATTAGAGGGTTTATTGCTGTTACTGATTGAAGGGTTTATTGCTGTTACTGATTGAAGGGTTTATTGCTGTTACTGATTGAAGGGTTTATTGCTGTTACTGATTGGAGGGTTTATTGCTGTTACTGATTGAAGGGTTTATTGCTGTTACTGATTGGAGGGTTTATTGCTGTTACTGATTGAAGGGTTTATTGCTGTTACTGATTGAAGGGTTTATTGCTGTTACTGATTGAAGGGTTTATTGCTGTTACTGATTGAAGGGTTTATTGCTGTTACTGATTGAAGGGTTTATTGCTGTTACTGATTGGAGGGTTTATTGCTGTTACTGATTGAAGGGTTTATTGCTGTTACTGATTGAAGGGTTTATTGCTGTTACTGATTGAAGGGTTTATTGCTGTTACTGATTGAAGGGTTTATTGCTGTTACTGATTGGAGGGTTTATTGCTGTTACTGATTAGAGGGTTTATTGCTGTTACTGATTAGAGGGTTTATTGCTGTTACTGATTGAAGGGTTTATTGCTGTTACTGATTAGAGGGTTTATTGCTGTTACTGATTGAAGGGTTTATTGCTGTTACTGATTAGAGGGTTTATTGCTGTTACTGATTGAAGGGTTTATTGCTGTTACTGATTGAAGGGTTTATTGCTGTTACTGATTGGAGGGTTTATTGCTGTTACTGATTAGAGGGTTTATTGCTGTTACTGATTGAAGGGTTTATTGCTGTTACTGATTGAAGGGTTTATTGCTGTTACTGATTAGAGGGTTTATTGCTGTTACTGATTAGAGGGTTTATTGCTGTTACTGATTAGAGGGTTTATTGCTGTTACTGATTGAAGGGTTTATTGCTGTTACTGATTAGAGGGTTTATTGCTGTTACTGATTAGAGGATTTATTGCTGTTACTGATTGAAGGGTTTATTGCTGTTACTGATTAGAGGATTTATTGCTGTTACTGATTGAAGGGTTTATTGCTGTTACTGATTGAAGGGTTTATTGCTGTTACTGATTGAAGGGTTTATTGCTGTTACTGATTAGAGGGTTTATTGCTGTTACTAATTAGAGGGTTTATTGCTGTTAATGATTGAAGGGTTTATTGCTGTTACTGATTAGAGGGTTTATTGCTGTTACTGATTAGAGGGTTTATTGCTGTTACTGATTAGAGTGTTTATTGCTGTTACTGATTGAAGGGTTTATTGCTGTTACTGATTAGAGGGTTTATTGCTGTTACTGATTAGAGGATTTATTGCTGTTACTGATTGAAGGGTTTATTGCTGTTACTGATTAGAGGGTTTATTGCTGTTACTGATTAGAGGATTTATTGCTGTTACTGATTGAAGGGTTTATTGCTGTTACTGATTAGAGGGTTTATTGCTTACTGATTAGAGGGTTTATTGCTGTTACTGATTGTTTATTTGTTACTGATTAGAGGGTTTATTGCTGTTACTGATTAGAGGGTTTATTGCTGTTACTGATTGATTAGTGAAGGGTTTATTGCTGTTACTGATTAGAGGGTTTATTGCTGTTACTGATTAGAGGATTTATTGCTGTTACTGATTGAAGGGTTTATTGCTGTTACTGATTGAAGTGTTTATTGCTGTTACTGATTGAAGGGTTTATTGCTGTTACTGATTAGAGGATTTATTGCTGTTACTGATTGAAGGGTTTATTGCTGTTACTGATTGAAGGGTTTATTGCTGTTACTGATTAGAGGATTTATTGCTGTTACTGATTGAAGGGTTTATTGCTGTTACTGATTGAAGGGTTTATTGCTGTTACTGATTAGAGGATTTATTGCTGTTACTGATTGAAGGGTTTATTGCTGTTACTGATTAGAGGATTTATTGCTGTTGCTGAGTGAAGAGTTTATTGCTGTTACTGAGTGAAGGGTTTATTGCTGTTACTGAGTGAAGGGTTTATTGCTGTTACTGAGTGAAGAGTTTATTGCTGTTACTGAGTGAAGGGTTTATTGCTGTTACTGAGTGAAGAGTTTATTGCTGTTACTGAGTGAAGGGTTTATTGCTGTTACTGAGTGAAGAGTTTATTGCTGTTACTGAGTGAAGGGTTTATTGCTGTTACTGAGTGAAGGGTTTATTGCTGTTACTGAGTGAAGGGTTTATTGCTGTTACTGAGTGAAGAGTTTATTGCTGTTACTGAGTGGAGGGTTTATTGCTGTTACTGAGTGGAGGGTTTATTGCTTTTACTGATTAGAGGGTTTATTGCTGTTACTGATTAGAGGGTTTATTGCTGTTACTGATTAGAGGGTTTATTGCTGTTACTGAGTGGAGGGTTTATTGCTGTTACTGAGTGGAGAGTTTATTGCTGTTACTCGGTGGAGGGTTTATTGCTGTTACTGAGTGGAGAGTTTATTGCTGTTACTGAGTGGAGAGTTTATTGTTGTTACTTGGTTGAGGGTTTATTGCTGTTACTGAGTGGAGAGTTTATTGCTGTTACTTGGTTGAGGGTTTATTGCTGTTCCTGAGTTTAGTTTTTTTGTCTTTACTGATTGGAGGCTGTGCCATTAAATCTCTCCCTGTGTGTGTCTTGATCTCCCAGGCTGCTCTTCTTCAGACCGAGGGGCCTGTCGTCACACTCCCACCCTGGTAGTTGGAAGTGTGACACTATGCCTGTGTGCCACCTCCACCAAGACGGCAAACGCTGCACAGCCACTGGTAAGTCCCCACTCCTACACACTCAGACACACCACATATGCTGCCACGGATGAACAGACATGTACACACACAATAAATATATCAAGACACACAGGCAGTCACACATTACACACATGTGCAAGCACACACACAAACACACAAACACATGCAAGCCTACACACACATGGGGAAATATTTATGTTTGCCTTCTTGTTTTTATTTGTCATCACTTATCAATATGTTCCAGCATCTCCGCCTTATCTGCTGCCAAAATGGTAGACAGTAGATGTGGTCATCTGGATGGGACTGGTGACGACAGCCTTGTGGAGGAGCCGAGGGCAAGAGTGCTAACTCTGGACTATGATCCTGTACAAAACAAGTAAGGAAATGGTAGAACTAGACTACAGTGAAGTCAGTTTTACAACTTCAAAACTGCAGTGCAAAATCACTTGACTGCTCTTTATTGACTGTGGATCACTTTGGGTCAGCTATATTCAGATCTGCTGCCACCTATATGTCATAACTGGTTACTGTAGGACTGTTGATGATGGGGAAGTGTAACGGTTTGGTCCATGTCAGGCAATGATGCTTACGAGGCATTATGATTTAAAAAAAAAAATGTGTGTTTTCCTAGGTGTACTTTGCCAGTACGGTACTGAATCAAATTGACCGGGCTGATTTGGACTGAGTTCTGGGAAGTTCTGCTCACTGAGGGGTTGGACTCACCAAAGGGCCTGGCTGTGGACTGCGTCAACTGCAAGCTCTACTGGACTGACCGAGGGTGGGTGGTGTATCCCAGGGTTTAGTACTGGAGCCAATGCTATTATCAGAATTTAAAACACACAATTACCTTGACATTGACATTCACACTGAACTATTTGAAGTTTAAACTATTAATTATATTATGCGTGGTTTGTTTTATTCCATTCATTCTACTCCATGTATATATCTACTGTTTTGTTAATATTGTTTTTAGCCTAGGCCTAGGACACTGCTTTTGTATTCTGTCTTTCAGCCTCTCAACTTTAGATCGCAGCACTTTCGATGGCATCAACAGAGAGAACGTTATTAGCAATGGGATACAGAAACCAAGGGGAATTGCCGTTCATCCTTTAGCCAAGTAGAATATTTTCAATATGTTTCTTTATCAGTATTTTTGCTACACGTAGTCCTCTGCCTGTTAATTGTGGATGGCTGAGTTATCATTTCTGGTTTTGTTTTTAGGATGTTGTTCTGAACCAATATGGGTACCAGGCCTGTGGTGCAGACTGCGTCTTTAGAAGGAAGTGACCATTCGGTCATCGCTGGTGCTGACTTGTTGTCCCCTAGTGGTCTGACCGTAGACTTCACTGAAGACTGCACTGGTGTGATAGCAAGAGTGGTGTAATGGAGATGGCATCCCTGTATGGCTCCAACCGACGAGTCCTGACAGAGAACAATGTAGATGAGGCTTCTGTGGAACACACACACACACAAATATGCACATATACCGTACACAGATACACACACACACACGCATGATTTTTCCTACAGATTCTGGAGATGGTGATTCTGCAGACCAGTTCTCTCTGAAAAACCAAACATTGAATGATGAGAGCATGCTGCTCTTCATGCCTGTTCTCTCCTCTGATGGGGAGGCAGAGGACAACATGGTCAAAGAGAGTGAGCCCACTCTCTTCACTGAAAAGATGGTGTCAGATAAAAACCACACCTCTATAACAACAATACCGGGGATTACATACTGGCACAAATTGGCTGCCACTGATTTTTCCAGATACTGTACATATTATAGTCCCAGTGAAACTGGTCTTTTGAAAAAGTGTTGGCAACATCCTTGCACTTACAGACCAGGATGACTAATGTCTGCTGGATGGAGGCAACCCCACCTGCCACTGCCTGGAAGGCTTCACTAGGGATAGAGAGCTGTGTGTGGGTGATTGCAGCGCTACCCCATAGTATTCATGCACTCAGCTCGCATTTCACATTTGTGTGTTCTCATTTTACATTCATCAATATCTAGATGGGAGTGAAAACGACATGAAAATGTTGAAATTAAGAAACGAATTTCCACCGGCTGTGTTGACACACGGAGCTCTGGCTACTACACGGGGCCTTCCCTGTGACCACCAGTAGCCATATTGACATCACCAGCCAGTGTCTGAACACCAACACAGTGGAGAGCTGCCTCTCCTCTCACCTCATGATACTTACTGCCTCTATGAGGGAGTCTGCTTTTACTTCGCAGAGATAGAGTCCAACACCTGCAACCAAGTCCCCCTATTTACCTCCTTGTACATGGATCAACACTATTGTTGACTGACTATTCTACAACATTAAGGGGGCAAAAATGCTGTTTTTTATTACACTAACTTGGAGTTGGGGTTGAATGTTGTTTCTGGATAGGGATTTTCAAGTAAGCCAGTCTAGACAATGGCAGTAGGTGGCACTATTGTTCCATGTGTAAAGCCTTTCCTTGGTAGCTATGGTAACAACGTGAGCTGTAGGGTAAATGTCACGAATCCCGCCGAAGATGGTGCATCTTCCTGTTTGGGCGGCAGTGGGCGGTCAGCGTCGCCAGCCTACTAGCTGCCACCGATCCCCTTTTCTGTTTCATTTAGTTGTGTCTGATTAGTTGCACCTGTTTCGTGTTTAGGTTTTGGTTGTGGGCTTTTTAACACACGGTAGGCCCGCCGGGCTTGTTTTTCTGTTTATGGTGTGTGATTATTTCGTGGTATTCATTTTTCCGATCAGTTTCGTCCTGTTTGTTTGGACTGGCTCTTGTGTGTGTGACGTGACCTTCTCTCTGGTTTCTTGGAAAATAAAGATCCACATCTTTTGAACTACCCTGCTCTCTGCGCCTGACTCCTCCACCCACTACTTATAGAAGCCGTGACAGTAAAACAGTAATATTTACGATTCTAAAGTTTAAATCTGCATGGATCTGCAAGATATACAGGGCGTCCTCGGTAGACTTTTCTCATAAATCAGCCAACACTGATTTTGAGCTTCTTGTTTTCAAAAGTTGTGTTATGTTTACACAAGTAGGTGAAACTGTGTGATCTATACTAACAGTGAGTTTTGTGCTGGTGAACCCAGCTGTGTCTCTGGCTACATGTGCGAGCGCTGTCAGTTCAGTTATCAGGAGTGGTGGGAGCTGCAGCAGGCCAAACAGGAGAAGAGGAGGAACATGGCCATCGCCCTGGGCATGCTGGTCCTCATTCCACTACTCGCCATCACTGCCTGCGTAGTGAGGGGAACGGGGGGACGGGGGAACAGGTATGAAGGTGAGAGTGTAATGGGTTGAAGGGGAAAGAGGAGAGAGAGGAAGAAGAGAGGAAAAGGAGATGATGGGGGTTTGCTGGTTTGGTCACACTTTACATAAGGTGGGTCTTATACCACAGTAACCATCAGTGTAATAAAACCAATGTACTTACAGGCTATAGTCCTTACCACATATGCTAGCTTTCTTTATTACATTTACATTTAAGTCATTTAGCAGACGCTCTTATACAGAGCGACTTACAAATTGGTGCATTCACCTTATGACATCCAGTGGAACAGCCACTTTACAATAGTGCATCTAAATCTTTTAAGGGGGGGGTGAGAAGGATTACTTTATCCTATCCTAGGTATTCCTTAAAGAGGTGGGGTTTCAGGTGTCTCCGGAAGGTGGTGATTGACTCCGCTGTCCTGGCGTCGTGAGGGAGTGTGTTCCACCATTGGGGAGCCAGAGCAGCGAACAGTTTTGACTGGGCTGAGCGGGAACTGTACTTCGTCAGTGGTAGGGAGGCGAGCAGGCCAGAGGTGGATGAACGCAGTGCCCTTGTTTGGGTGTAGGGCCTGATCAGAGCCTGGAGGTACTGAGGTGCCGTTCCCCTCACAGCTCCGTAGGCAAGCACCATGGTCTTGTAGCGGATGCGAGCTTCAACTGGAAGCCAGTGGAGAGAGCGGAGGAGCGGGGTGACGTGAGAGAACTTGGGAAGGTTGAACACCAGACGGGCTGCGGCGTTCTGGATGAGTTGTAGGGGTTTAATGGCACAGGCAGGGAGCCCAGCCAACAGCGAGTTGCAGTAATCCAGACGGGAGATGACAAGTGCCTGGATTAGGACCTGCGCCGCTTCCTGTGTGAGGCAGGGTCGTACTCTGCGGATGTTGTAGAGCATGAACCTACAGAAACGGGCCACCGCCTTGATGTTAGTTGAGAACGACAGGGTGTTGTCCAGGATCACGCCAAGGTTCTTAGCGCTCTGGGAGGAGGACACAATGGAGTTGTCAACCGTGATGGCGAGATCATGGATAGGGCAGTCCTTCCCCGGGAGGAAGAGCAGCTCCGTCTTGCCGAGGTTCAGCTTGAGGTGGTGATCCGTCATCCACACTGATATGTCTGCCAGACATGCAGAGATGCGATTCGCCACCTGGTCATCAGAAGGGGGAAAGGAGAAGATTAATTGTGTGTCGTCTGCATAGCAATGATAGGAGAGACCATGTGAGGTTATGACAGAGCCAAGTGACTTGGTGTATAGCGAGAATAGGAGAGGGCCTAGAACAGAGCCCTGGGGGACACCAGTGGTGAGAGCGCGTGGTGAGGAGACAGATTCTCGCCACGCCACCTGGTAGGAGCGACCTGTCAGATAGGACGCAATCCAAGCGTGGGCCGCGCCGGAGATGCCCAACTCGGAGAGGGTGGAGAGGAGGATCTGATGGTTCACAGTATCGAAGGCAGCCGATAGGTCTAGAAGGATGAGAGCAGAGGAGAGAGAGTTAGCTTTAGCAGTGCGGAGCGCCTCCGTGATACAGAGAAGAGCAGTCTCAGTTGAATGACTAGTCTTGAAACCTGACTGATTTGGATCAAGAAGGTCATTCTGAGAGAGATAGCGGGAGAGCTGGCCAAGGACGGCACGTTCAAGAGTTTTGGAGAGAAAAGAAAGAAGGGATACTGGTCTGTAGTTGTTGACATCGGAGGGATCGAGTGTAGGTTTTTTCAGAAGGGGTGCAACTCTCGCTCTCTTGAAGACGGAAGGGACGTAGCCAGCGGTCAGGGATGAGTTGATGAGCGAGGTGAGGTAAGGGAGAAGGTCTCCAGAAATGGTCTGGAGAAGAGAGGAGGGGATAGGGTCGAGCGGGCAGGTTGTTGGGCGGCCGGCCGTCACAAGACGCGAGATTTCATCTGGAGAGAGAGGGGAGAAAGAGGTCAGAGCACAGGGTAGGGCAGTGTGAGCAGAACCAGCGGTGTCGTTTGACTTAGCAAACGAGGATCGGATGTCGTCGACCTTCTTTTCAAAATGGTTGACGAAGTAATCTGCAGAGAGGGAGGAGGGGGGAGGGGGAGGAGGATTCAGGAGGGAGGAGAAGGTGGCAAAGAGCTTCCTAGGGTTAGAAGCAGATGCTTGGAATTTAGAGTGGTAGAAAGTGGCTTTAGCAGCAGAGACAGAGGAGGAAAATGTAGAGAGGAGGGAGCGAAAGGATGCCAGGTCCGCAGGGAGGCGAGTTTTCCTCCATTTCCGCTCGGCTGCCCGGAGCCCTGTTCTGTAAGCTCGCAATGAGTCGTCGAGCCACGGAGCGGGAGGGGGACCGAGCCGGCCTGGAAGATAGGGGACATAGAGAGTCAAAGGATGCAGAAAGGGAAGAGAGGAGGGTTGAGGAGGCAGAATCAGGAGATAGGTTGGAGAAGGTTTGAGCAGAGGGAAGAGATGATAGGATGGAAGAGGAGAGAGTAGCGGGGGAGAGAGAGCGAAGGTTGGGACGGCGCGATACCATCCGAGTAGGGGCAGTGTGGGAAGTGTTGGATGAGAGCGAGAGGGAAAAGGATACAAGGTAGTGGTCGGAGACTTGGAGGGGAGTTGCAATGAGGTTAGTGGAAGAACAGCATCTAGTAAAGATGAGGTCGAGCGTATTGCCTGCCTTGTGAGTAGGGGGAAGGTGAGATTTAAGATACTTTATGTATCTTGGTGATGGTGGAGGTGGTCGTGGTGATGGTGGTGGTGGTGATGGAGGTGGTGATGATGTGTGTGTGTCTTTGTGTGTGTGTAAACGTATAAACGTGATGCATCAAATCTTGTTAGATGGAAGCATCTAAAAAACAGTTTAAAGACGTGGACCCTTCGTGGGGTTAACACCACGACAAGTATCCAATCCCTTTGTAGAAACATGCAGAGGTGTCCATCAAACGCACCTTGTCATGGTACGTGTAATATAGGTGAAGGCACAACAGCAGGGAGTAAACAAGAATTAAGCTAATCACATGGAACAAATAGTGGCTTTTGCTGAGGTGCCTGTAGCATACATAAACTCTATATTCTCGTCCATTTGATGCCACACACACACACACACACACACACACACACACACACACACACACACACACACACACACACACACACACACACACACACACACACACACACACACACACACACACACACACACACACACACACACACACACACACACACACACACACACACACACACACACACTCCCCTATCTGAGTTAAGTGGCTGATTCTCTTGACAGATGTTCTGGTGGCTTAAAGAGACACATAGGTGGCTCTGTGGTTCTTCTGACTCACAAAGCAAGGCTTTTTCGAGGGTGTTTTCGTTTGGCTTCCTGGTGGAAGAGGCACGCTTTCAATGACATGCTTGGTTTAGCTTGTTCTACAGCAATTACACACGAAAATAGGTAATTTCTCTGCCTCAAGATGGACCCACTGAGCTATAACCCAGTTCAATCTCTGCACAGTTGACAATAGGTAATAGTTCTTCCCCCAAATTGCCTTTCGCACTTGGCTGCATGTGCAGACATACCCTTGCGGTTTAGTTTTTCTAGCTGATGCACCCCACACATACAAGTGTTTGGGGACACTCACACACACACACACACAATCACAGTCACACTCACACACTCGCTCTCTCTCTGCCTGTCTCTTTCTTCACATCTGCTGAACATGTAGTTTACTTTCAAACAAACACACACATACATACACACACCTCTCTTCTCCAGGTGGAAGGACAGGTCACATAGATCAAACATACACCATTGTAAAAGTAATAAAGCCACTCTATCCACTGTAAAATATACTTTATTGACTATATAATGTTGTTTTCACCATCTTTTCCTTTGAGTCATGTCTGTTTGCATGTAATATTATCTAGGGAGTCTGTAGGCCGCGGGGGCAGGTTTTACTGTGGAACCGATATGGTCTGTCAAAATGATATCAAAACGATACCATCAGTCAGGATTCCCAGGTCACCATTTACATACATAGGAGCAACCATATTTACATGACGGTATTTACACTGCTTATATCCGTAGTGACACTGGTGTTGGAGTTGTCATGTGAAATGTATTGAAGAGAACTGAACATAACGCCAATCCCTTGACCTTTGACCTGTGATTGAGACTCACTATGTTGCAATGGGTGCCAACATTATGATGTGAAGGGAAGTATCTTCAATCATTCTATGCTTGTTAACAGCTCATGGTAGCTAACAGCAGCCTATATAAATCATGCTTATTGTGCATGATGGACAGATGGATCACATGTTACTCTATTCTTTGTCTACCAGAATTATTTGAGACATATAACATAGGACACAATGATATACAGACTCGTGGCTGAAGGACAACATTAAGAACATACAGCTGGCGGGTTATACACTCTATCAGCAGGACAGAACAGCAGCCTCTGGTAAGACATGGGGCGGAGGCCTATGCATATTTGTAAACAATAGCTGGTGCACGAAGGAAGTCTCAGGGTTTTCCTCGCCTGAGGAATCTCATCAAGAGCTATAGACCACACTATCTACCTAGAGAGTTTTCATCTGTATTTGTCGTAGCTGTCTACATACCACCACAGACCGAGGCTGGCACTAAAACCGAACTCAATGAGCTGTTTTCTTCCATAAGCAAACAGGAAAACACTCATCCAGAGGTGACGCTCCTAGTGGCCGGGGACTTTAATGCAGGAAAACTTAAATCAGTTTTACCTCATTTCTATCAGCATATTAAATATACAACCAGAGGGAAACAAATTCTAGACCATCTTTACTCTACACACAGAGACGCGTACAAAGCTCTTCCTCGCCCTCCATTTGGCAAATCTGACCATAACTCCATCCTCCTGATTACTGCTGACAACAAAAATTAAAGCAGGAAGCACCAGTGACTCAGTCTATAAAAAAGTGGTCAGATGAAGCAGATGCTAAGCTACAGGACTGTTTTGCTAGCACAGACTGGAATATGTTCCGGGATTCTTCCGATGGCATTGAGGAGTACACCACATCAGTGACTGGGTTCATCAATAAGTGCATCGAGGATGTAGTTCTCACAGTGATTATACGTACATACCCCAACCAGAAGCCATGGATTACAGGCAACATTGGCTCTGAGCTAAAGGGCAGAGCTGCTGCTTTCAAGGAGCAGGACTCTAACCTGGAAGCTTAGAAGAAATCCTGCTATGCCCTCCGACGAACCATCAAACAGGCAAAGCATTAATATAGGACAAAGATTGAATTGTACTACACCGACTCCGATGCTCGTCAGATGTGGCAGAGCTTGCAAACTATTACAGGCTACAAAGGGAAGCACAGCCAAGAGCTGCCCAGTGATACGAGCCTACCATATGAGCGACATAACTTCTATGCTCGCTTTGAGGCAAGTAACACTGAAACATGCATGAGGGCATCAGCGGTTCTGGATAACTGTATGATCACGCTCTCCACAGCCGATGTGAGGAAGACCTTTAGACAGCTCAACATTCACAAGGACGCTGGGCCAGATGGATTTCCAGGATGTGAACTCTCAGGATGCGCTGCCCACTGGCAAGTGTCTTCATTGACATTTTCAACCTCTCCCTGTCTGAGTCTGTAATACCAACATGTTTCAAGCAGACCACCATTGTCCCTGTGCCCAGGAACACTAAGGTAACCTGCCTAAATGACTACCGACCCGTAGCACTCACGGCTGTAGCCTTGAAATGCTTTGAATGGCTGACCATGGCTCACATCAACACAATTAACCCAGAAACCCTAGACCCCCTCCAATTTGCATACCACACCAACAGATCCACAGACGATGCAATCTCTATTGCACTCCACACTGCCCTTTCACACCTGGACAAAAGGAACACCTATGTGAGAATGTTATTCATTGAGTACAGCTCAGCGTTCAACACCATAGTGCCCTCAATGCTCATCACTAAGCTAAGGACTCTGAGACTAAACTCTGAGACCTCCCTCTGCAACTGGATCCTGGACATCCTGACGGGCCACCCCCGGGTGGTAAGGGTAGGTAACAACACATCTGCCACGCTGAACCTCAACACAGGGGCCCCTCAGGGGTGCGTGCTCAATCCCCTCCCGTACTCCCTGTTCACTCATGACTGCACGGCCAGGCACGACTCCAACACCATCATTACATTCACATCCGCCACACTGTTCACCGACAACGATGATACAGCCTATAGGTAAATCAAATCAAATCCAATTTTATTTGTCACATACACATGGTTAGCAGATGTTAATGCGAGTGTAGCGAAATGCTTGTGCTTCTAGTTCCGACAATGCAGTAATAACCAACAAGTAATCTAACTAACAATTCCAAAACTACTGTCTTATACACAGTGTAAGGGGATAAAGAATATGTACATAAAGATATATGAATGAGTGATGGTACAGAGCAGCAGAGGCAAGATACAGTAGATGGTATCGAGTACAGTATATACATATGAGATGAGTATGTAAACAAAGTGGCATAGTTAAAGTGGCTAGTGATAAATGTATTACATAAGGATGTAGTAGATGATATAGAGTACAGTATATACGTATGCATATGAGATGAATAATGTAGGGTATATAACATTATGTAAGGTAGCATTGTTTAAAGTGGCTAGTGATATATTTTACATAATTTCCCATCAATTCCAATTATTAAAGTGGCTGGAGTTGAGTCAGTGTCAGTGTCAGTGTGTTGGCAGCAGCCACTCAATGTTAGTGGTGGCTGTTTAACAGTCTGATAGCCTTGAGATAGAAGCTGTTTTTCAGTCTCTCGGTCCCAGCTTTGATGCACCTGTACTGACCTCGCCTTCTGGATGATAGCGGGGTGAACAGGCAGTGGCTCGGGTGGTTGTTGTCCTTGATGATCTTTATGGCCTTCCTGTAACATCGGGTGGTGTAGGTGTCCTGGAGGGCAGGTAGTTTGCCCCCGGTGATGCGTTGTGCAGACCTCACTACCCTTTGGAGAGCCTTACGGTTGTGGGCGGGTCAGTTGCCGTACCAGGCGGTGATACAGCCCGCCAGGATGCTCTCGATTGTGCATCTGTAGAAGTTTGTGAGTGCTTTTGGTGACAAGCCGAATTTCTTCAGCCTCCTGAGGTTGAAGAGGCGCTGCTGCGCCTTCTTCACGATGCTGTCTGTGTGAGTGGACCAATTCAGTTTGTCTGTGATGTGTACGCCGAGGAACTTAAAACTTGCTACCCTCTCCACTACTGTTCCATCGATGTGGATCAGAGACCTGACCGTGTGATGCCAGGACATCAACCTCTTCCTCTTCCTCAATGTGATCAAGACAAAGGAGATGATTGTGGACTACAGGGAAAGGAGGACCGAGCACGCCCCCATTCTCATCGACGGGGCAGTAGTGGAGCAGGTTGAGAGCTTCAAGTTCCTTGGCGTCCTTATCACCAACAAACTAACATGGTTCAAGCACACCAAGACAGTCGTGAAGAGCGCATGACAAAACCTATTCCCCCTCAGGAGATTTTGCATGAGTCCTCAGATCCTGAAAAGGTTCTTCAGCTGCACAATCGAGAGCATCCTGACTGGTTGCATCACTGCCTCGTATGGCAACTGCTCGGCCTCTGACTACAAGGCACTACAGAGGGTAGTGTGTACGGCCTTGTACATCACCGGGGCCAAGCTTCCTGCCATGGCTACCCAGACTATTTGCATTGGTGGCGATGGAAAGGTCATTCAGGTCATGAGCTGTCCAAGAAGAGCTGTTAGTCCCTCTTGCTCCTCCGAAACAGGTACCATCACACAGGCTTGTTTTGAGGATTTCCAATCAAACAAAACATGTCATTCATGGGTTAAAACTATGTCATTATGAGTTTACTATGATATTTCTTTCGGAAATACCTTACAATTTCTATATAGTGAAGCAAAGCTCTGGTCTGAGATGAGCTTGCCTTTTTAAATCTATTTTATTTTTTATTATTTAACTAGGCAAGTCAGTTAAGAACAAATTCATATTTACAATGACGGCCTACTTGTAAAATGTGCCTGTCCTTCATTCCACTGGGGTTTCAACTAGGATATTTGTTTATAGTCACTTTTCCTTGATGCTGGTTTAAAACAACATTGTTTTGTCTGGAAGGTTCCATTGGAGATGCTGGGGGTGTCTGAATAAAAAAAGAAAGAAGAAAGAGAAAGCATCCCAAACAGCACCCCACTTCCTATGTAGTGCAGGGCCCATAGGGCTATGCAGGGAGCACTTTGTAGGCGGTGCCATTTGGGATGTAACCATAGCGACACACTATCTGTGAGTGCTGGTGTAGAACGCTACTAATAGGAAAGTGGAGACTTGTTATGCTGCTGATTTCTGCTTTTTCACTGCTTCAATGTGATTTTGTCTATTCCTGGTCAAGTTATTGACAGTGAGTGTGATTTTCAAGGACTTGATAACAACTGGTTTCCTTTTCTATTTGGTTTTGCTGTATTTTTGTTGTTCATCATACACATTCTCCATTTAACTGGACTGACCTGTTAAAGCTTACATATGGGTCAGTGCTTGTGTATTTTTGTGGCCGATAAAATACTTATATCCATAAAAAACTGTCTGATGGAGAGACGGATATCTTTTCAAGAGTACCAGAAAATACCATTTCCATCCAAGTGTGATATGGGTTTGTCTCAGTGCAAAAAAAAAAAAATGTAATACAAAGTCAGTAGTCAATAATCAATGGTAACAACCATACTACCTGACCTTAGTTCTTTAAAAAGGAAAAGCATGTACCACCATCTCAAGATCATACCACAAGCACGCCAACTATGGCTAAGAGTAAGATGTTAAAAGATGTTAAAAGAAGAATAGTTCAAAAGCCTTGGGGGGAGATGACCCTTATCAGCCTAATGCCTCTAGCCATAAGAAGAGCTAACAACGAGGAGAGAACCATTGGCAGTGACTTCTTTGAGCAGTCATTGTGAAACTTCTAAATAACCTTTTCGAGAAAGGCTATTGGTGATTATTTCATGGAATACCTCATGGATTGCATGAGCCTCTGGCTACAATTCAAGAATAACAGATTATCTCTCTGTCTATCTGTCTGCTTGTCTCTCTCTCTCTCTATCTGTCTGCCTGCCTTCCCGTCTGGCAATATTTTTCTCTCTCTTTCCCTGCCTCTCACCTCACCCAGGTAAAGACGGTTGTGCTCCAGCGATGATGCTTTCCCGTCAAGGGACCAAATGATTATATCTGTAACACTCTGGCAACTTTGGTGCCCAATGCACCCGCGTTTCTCTCAAGCCTCACTGGGGATGGTCAATGGCGGGCCAACGTCGCTTCTTTGTTTCGAGCTGATAGGGGAAAACAAAATACTTTCCTTCAAAAACTATTAGAGGCCACATTGATATTGATTTCCTGGCAAGGGAACACATCTATATATTGCCCTCCATTGTAGCCTTTTCAGCTCTCTACTCTAAAATAGTGGTAGATCGGCCGTGAAATAAAGATGAAATTGGACCCGTGTCAATTTATTTTGTATTAGGGGCAATAGAGTCAATGGTAAGTAAAAGGCGTTTTCTCTCACAATATTATCCTTTCATTTTCAAGGATGTTTTTATATACTCACCATCTAAACTTTTGTGTTTAAAGAAATTGTATTTGTTTGACGATGAGGTGCTAGTTGTTTGACCTTGAGGGATACATATTTACTACTGCTACTGCTACAACTACTGCTGCTACTACTACTACTACTACTACTACTACTACCGCTACTACTAGTACTACAGCCACTACAGCTACTACTGCTGACAACTAATATGACTACAACTACTGCTACAACTACTGGTACTATTACTACTACTGCAACCACTACTAATAATATTACTACTACCACTGCTGCTACTACTTCTACTACTACTACTACTACTAATGCTACTACTACTACTACTCCCTCTACAAGAGGGTAGAGGGAGTCCGATAGAGAGGGAGAGGGATTGATGATGTGAACTGTGTTTACCATTACCAAGGGCTAACACTACTACTACTGCTACTACTACTATTACTAATTCTGCTACTGCTACTACTACTACTACTACTACTACTTCTGCTGCTACTACTACTACTACTAACAATACTAATAGTTCTATGGCATCTAATATGACCACCACTACTGCTACTACTACTACTGCTACTACTGCTACTACTACTGTTGCTACTACTGCTACAACTAATAATACTGCTACTACTACTACTGCTACTACCAGTTTTACTACTAATGCTACTACTACTTTTACAACTACTGCTACTAATAATGCTGCTACTACTGCTACTACTGCTGCTACTACTACCACTGGTGCTGCCACTACTACTACTGATACTGCTACTAATACTACTACCACTGCTGCTGCTGCTACTACTACTAAATACTACTACTACTACTACTACTACTGCTATGACTACTACTACTACTAATGCTGCTACTACTACTAAAACTGCTACAACTACTACTACTACTAACACTGCTACTACTACTGCTACTAATGATACTGCTTCTGCTACTACTACTGCTGATACTATTACTACTACTACTACTACTGCTAATACTGATACTGTTTCTACTACTCCTACTACTACTACTGATACTACTGCTACTACTACTCCAACTGCTACTACTACTAATGCTGCTACTACTACTAATGTTACTACTACTACTAATTCTACTACTAATGCTGCTACTACTACTGATACTACTGCTACTACTACTCCAACTGCTACTACTACTAATGCTGCTACTACTACTAATGTTACTACTACTACTAATTCTACTACTAATGCTGCTACTATTACTGATACTACTTCTACTACTCCAAATACTGCTACTACTACTGATACTACTACTACTGCTGCTACTGCTGCTGCTGCTACTACTACTATTACTAATACTACTACTACTACTACTACTACTACAAATACTGCTTCTACTGCTACTGCTGTTGCTACTGCTGCTACTACTGATACCACTGCTACTACTACTACTACTGCCATCACTACTACTAAGACTACAACTGCTACTACTTCATTCAGTGTGTGTGTCCAGTCCCATTTTCGCTTCAGCTGTTGGGAATTTAAAATGAGGGATCAAGGGATGAGGAGATTATCCACCTGAGAAAGGAAGGGAGAGACAGAGAGGGAGGGAGAGAGCGAGATAAGGGACAGACAGAGAGAGGGAGGGAGAGACAGAGAGGGAGGGAGAGAGAGGGAGAGAGAGAGAGCGAGATAAGGGAGAGACAGAGAGAGAGAGGGAGAGACAGAGAGAGAGAGGGTGAGAGAGAGAGAGAGAGAGAGAGAGAGAGAGAGAGAGAGAGAGAGAGAGAGAGAGAGAGAGAGAGAGGGAGGGAGAGACAGAGAGCGAGGGAGAGATGGAGGGAGCGGGAGAGAGACAGGGGCGGGGGAGAGAGGGAGAGAGAGACAGAGAGGGAAGGAGAGAGAGGAGGGAGAGAGAGATAGAGAGCTACAAAGAGAATGGGAGAGTAAGAGGAGAGCGAGACCGGGAGAGTAAGAGAAAAAGCAAGAGAGTGAGAACGACAGAGAGAGAGAGAGAAAACCACAACACCTTACCTTCCCAGAAAAAAATATTACTGTATCTTATTCTTACCCCATAATTTCCCAGTCATATGGTAGATAGAAGCAATTGGCCCAAGATTAGCTGTCCACTCAAAGGCTTTACCCTGATCCTTCAGGTCACTTCTTTGTCCCCCTGGCGTCTAAACTGGGCACTTTAGGTCTGTTTTGCAAGCCTTTGGGCAGATTTAGAAAGAATGGGGGATAATGTTTATTTTGTGTATTTTGGCATGAACACTTGTGACCAAAAGCTGAGTGAGTGAGTTACTTGTTACTCCCTTGATTGAGATGTCGAGAGGTTAGAGGTGGTAGAGGGAGTCCGATAGAGATGGAGGGGAGGAGGGATTGGTGGTGTGAACTGTGTTTACCCATACCAAGGACTAAACCATGCAAGATGGTACGCTGGTAACCTATATCAGCCTTTCTGCAGCAGTATGTCTTCAAGTGGTGGTTCCATAGTGCAAAGAAGCATATATTCACAGAACATCAAGCAACTTGATCTATCCAAGAAAAGTAAACTGACTAAATATATGATAACATTTCCAACTATGTCTAAATGTACGTTTGCTATTTTTGAAAATATGTACATAAACACACATAAATCCAACAGATGCAGAATCAGAGGAAGAGATTGATCATAAAATATGATAGGAGAGCTGTAACAGAGATTCAAATGTCAGTGAAGTATGCAGTGCTCCAGGCCATGAAGTAGATTGACACTTAAATCTGAGTTGTATGTGTCTTTTGTCCAGGAGATGGCGATAGAGGACTGAATAAACCTTGACAATAGTTCTTGCTCTGAGTCAGCTCTATTCCACCACTAGGGACAATCCACTGCTGAGTCACACATTCACAATTACAGTTTTTGACAACTGCTTACACATGATTTCTGAAACTATGGCTCCTTTTCTCTGGACTCTACACACAAACCCCCACAGACACAACATGCAAAACGTCACACAATTCTTGCTAAACCAAACGCTTCATTCTAAACTATTTAAACTCTTCTCAAAATTGTGTTTTTGCGTCAAAACTCTACACACAAACCATCAAATGGTGAGCTCTTATACACGCCAAATAGACACGGATGTGACAAATGTAAAACACGACTATCTTGTGTCTTTTGCATGTTCAGTGCGCAGTGGAGTCCACGGCAGTTTGTCATAGCACTCACACGTACATGTATGTGCACAAATATATACAGTATGTATGCATATTCAGTATATATTTACACTATAAACAGAAATGGAAGGTGGGGGTATGAAATGTATTTCTTTCTGAAAACGTTGTATTTTCATCCAGATTTCGGGATGAACAGTAACAGACAAAACACATACTGTAGATGATAAACAAACAGGCTTGTTACTATAAAGAAAAAAACAATTAGGGTGCATCCTGTCTCCTATTTGTGTCTGGCCACAGCACCTCATCAACGTCACAAGCGATGTTCTCTCTGGCTTAACAGCGGGGGAAGTAGCATCTGGAGGGGCGTATCCAGCCCTGGCATGCCCCCTCGTCTGTGTCACCACAGGCCTCCTCCGTCACCTGGAGAATGGGGTATGCGTTGGTGGGGTTGGCGATCGTACACCTTCCAACGCCACATCGAAAATATCTCTTCTATTGGGTTTAGAAATGGAGAATATGGTGGCAGGTTGAGCATCAACTTGCGGATGGTCAATGAACCAATTGCGGACCACAGCAGCCCGTGTCCCAGATGACAACAAACCTGGACTGCTCTGGCCCATTCCTCTGGTCATTGGGAATGAGGATATTATGCAGGGTGTCAAGGAAGGTGATAATGTGGGCAGTATTATAAGAACAAAGAGTGGCATGTTGATGAAGGACACCGTTCTGACTAATGGCTGCACACATTGTGACGTTACCACCACACTCTCCAGGGATATTGACGATGGTGTGGTGTCCTATGAGGTTTCTTCCCCTGCGTCTTGTTTTGGCTAGGTTAAAGCCGACCTCATCAACGTAGACCAAATCATGATGCTCTGCAGCAGCATCTAGATCCAAAACTCTCTGAAACAGACAAGACAAAACATTATTGTATGACAGTATGAATAGACATAGAGCAGTCAATATGTAGCACAATACACTGGTATACAGTACCAATGACAGGATAGTGATAGTATAGCTTAATTGTACGTATTAATAGCGCAGTTGTTTCAGTCTGTCAGAATTTCGCTCAAATGGTACTCTGTAGAGCTGCTTCACACAAATCTGATGGCGTTTCAGGAGACTGCCAATGCGGATAAACTTACCATATTTATGTTACTGAATGTTGTGTTGTCCGTGATGATGTTGTGTTGCAGATGTTGTAAACGTATGCTGTTGTTTGAAATGACCATATTCACTATGTGTTGCTCCTGCTCTAATGTGAACAGCCGGTTTCTTCGTCTAGCAATTCTGCAAAAACATGGTGTGAATGGTTAGGGTACAAGATTTATTTCTGTGTGAAATTAAATGTTACTGTAGTGCTATAAGGGCTACAGTGCTGTAAGTACAGCAGCATGGTATACAGCAGTGGTTCCCAAACTGTTTATAGTCCCGTACCACTTCAAACATTCAACCTCCAGCTGCGTACCCACTCTAGCACCAGGGTTAGCACACTCTCGAATGTTGTTTTTTGCCAATATTATAAGACTGCCACACACATACGATATATTTATTAAACATAAGAATGAGTGTGAGTTTTTGTCACAACCCGGTTCGTGGGAAGTGACAAAGAGCTCTTATAGGACCAGGGCACAAATAATAATATAATAATAATCAATAATTTTCATCTTTATTTCACCATCTTACATACAAAACCTTAATTGTTCATTGAAAATTGTGAATAACTCACCACAGGTTAATGAGAAGGGTGTGCTTGAAAGCATGCACATAACTCTGCAATGTTGGGTTGTATTGGAGAGAGTCTCAGTCTTAAATCAATCAAGTTATGAGGGAATGTCCGATTGACATGCTGACTGCAGGAATGTCCACCAGAGCTGTTGCCAGAGAATTTAATGTTTGTTTCTCTACCATAAACCGCCTCCAACATCGTTTTGGAGAATTTGACAGTACGTTCAACCGGCCTAACAACCGCAGACCACATGTAACCAGCCCAGAACCTCCACATCCGGCTTCTTCACCTGTGGGCTCGTCTGAGACCAGCCACCCAGACGGCTGATGAAATTGAGGAATACATTTGTAATAAAGTCCTTTTGTGGGGAAAAACGTATTCGTATTGGCTGGGCCTGGCTCCCCAGTAGGTGGGTATGTCTTCCAAGTGGGTGGGCCTATGCCCTCCTGGGCCCACCCATGGATGCGCCCCTGCCCAGTCATGTGAAATTCATAGATTAAGGCCTAATTTATTTATTTCAATTGACTGATTTCCTTATATGAACTGTAACTCAGTAAAATCTTTGAAATTGTTGCATGTTGCATTCATATTTTTGTACAGTCTACATTATTGGTCTCTCCTCATGTTCACAGTAAGTATCGGTAATGTAATCCATTTCTAATGTATCTCGGGTGAAATGGTGAATTCATTCTAACTCAGTTCATAACTTTGTCAAGTCCCATTTCTTTCTCCTATGCCGGTCTTTTAGCCTAAATATTTTCCTTTAGATTTCCTATTTTTAATGGAATTGATAGTGCCAGTAGCGCGGTAACATGCTCGACAAGTACTCATCTCCTGCATTTCATTTGATGAAATGTTGTCTTATATCCAGTCTTTATATCTTCCATAATTGTCCATAGTCCTACATATTTAAGTAATATGTTGATCCAGTTACTGCTATGTTGAAGATGCAACCCCCCCAGAGCCTCATTGTGAATATTTAATGAGGGTAGTGTGAAAGGGCTCAAAATGGTTCATCGGTTTCATGATGTGTATGAGCTTGAATGCAATGTTTAACCACTTGTTAGACAAGCGTAAGTATACATTGAGCAGTCTGGCTGAACATACATTGACTTGATTGAATTGTTATGGCTTCATCTTCCTCACCTTACTTGAGCCTTCTCCCCAATCAAATTAGCCAATGTGGAGTAGTCTTATGCAGAGTAGGCCTATATATGAAAAGGCTGCACTGTATGATACTGTAGGAGTGCCAGAAATGCACACCTGTACACACAACGACACACACACACACACAAACACACACACAATACCCTTATCTCAACATTGACCAACTCTCTAAAATGCAGTGTTTATGATAACACCAGAGATATGGCGGAATAGAAAGGATATTGAGCTTATCTGACATGAATTTGCTTATCTTAATCTCTATGATGATAGCAGCCTAATTCCACATGTATGGTATGACTGCTTATCACCCACCTACAGCTACTGACCATAATTGCAGGTTGATTCACATGTGACTATAATTGAACCAATAGCAGGGTTGATACACATGTGACTATAATTGAACCAATAGCAGGGTTGATACATATGTGACTATAATTAAACCAATAGCAGGGTTCATACATGTGATGGCCAAAGGTTCCAGTGTTATGGCACCTATACAGTACCTGATTGTTGCTTGTGACACCAGTGCAGACAGATATGCTTGTTGCCATCGAGTGTTTTCATTCTCTTCAGCTGTAATGAGCAATGAAATGTTCTCACTTTATAATTACATGTTTATTTTGTTATAGAATAATGCATGTTTCCAATTACTTCCATTGACATTTGTGAGAGATGCAGTTACTTCCGGATGTGATTAACAATGTTTCCTTAACCGTAGGTCATTTAGTTCCGTCTAAACTTTAAATAACCTCATTTGTTTTGTACCTATGATGCATGTTTCAAGGTATGTTCTATGTGTGAAGCTGTTTTCAGTATCCAACAAACACTAGAACCATAATCTATTATGATGTTGCGGCTTTGGATTCTCAGCCTAAACTAGCTGATGGAATCTCTGCAATTTTTTGGTCAGACCATGCTCCAGGTATGCAACTTAACCAGTTTAGCTCTTGGTTAAAGGCCCAGTTTAGTCAAAAACATGATTTTCCTTTGTTCTATATATATTGCCACACAATGAGGTTGGAATAATACTGTGAAATTGAGAAAATTATGATAATGCAATTTGTTAATAGACTAATAAGAGAGTACCAAACCTCTCTGCCAATAACAGCTAGTTTTCAGACAGTCCTAGCAAAATTATTGTTTGAGAAATTGTGCTTTGCTAAGAAGCTATTTTAATTTCATTTGACCCTTTAAATTGAAAGCAATCACAGTAAGGTACTTAATTGTTATCCAGAAATGATGCGATATGAGGATAAAAACGGCTGCAATGGACCTTTAAGATGTTATGCAAAATAGATGAGGTGCAAAAGCTCTCTTTCTCACACTCTCATACACATGCAGCTCTCACACACATGTGCATGCACACACACACACACCTTCTCTGCATACTGTGAATAAACTCCAATGAAATTCAAGCTGCTCAGGGCTGGGGCATGATTTCCCCTTGATTTGTACTCTTGACTTTTACTGACATACAACTAAACCACAATGACTAATTGGTATGAAGTAAATGGTATATGTGATGCCAATGCCAAGACAGTCGTTGCTGAGATTAAAATAAGCAGACATGACACTGTAGGCATAATGACGCTCCTTGTTTGCACTCTTGGTTCTTTAGCGACAATGATTTACATTGATACAGTGTGAATGCACAATAACATGACAGACACCATTAAAAGATACAGGTTACATAAAGTTATAACATAGAATTTTGACAATTGCATGTTTTTTTTTTTTTAACATAAATATGTTTTAAATTCAATACACTTCGATGTCCACTGGTCTTGAGGCATTTTTCCGTTACTGTTTCTTTCATTAAAGTCTTTGGAAATGTATAGCGTCTCGCTTTCAAATGTGGTCTGCGACTTTGTGAGGTCATTACTGGCAGGTGAACAGATCACTGTCAGACTCCGTTTCCCATCATGCCACACATTGAATCAGTGTGGTCACAAGATTCATTTTCTCCAATGGGCCTTCAGATGTTTGTATGTAACTAAGCAACCTTCCCATTTGTTGCCCTTTGGCATTGTTTAAGCCCATATCTGACCTTTATCAAGATCTTTATCAAGATGATATGCATATAATATGAAAAAATTGAGGGAAACCTAAAACCTGAGAAAATATTGTGTTGCAATGATGGGTACAGAAGTTACAGTGTCATTCACTCCATCAGCACACAAAAGTCACACAAAAGTCTACCTCTCACACACTCCCAGTGTCTAAAATGATTCAACAAAAACCAGAAAAGCAAATGACAATGAAGAAATGACAAAAAAACACCTAGATGGTTTCAATCGTACATTTAAGTCCCCGCATTCTTCATAAGTACCAATAGATTTCCTATTTATCAAGTAACACCTTTTCAAGTAGATGTACTTCCTTTATCAGGTAAAAAATTAACTGTCCCATTAATATGGAGAATCAAGTGGGAGCCAAAGAAACATCAGATAAAGGACACACTGACTGTTTATCGCCTTGGTAGGTACTGCTTCCTTCATCAGTGCAGCTCTCTTGAGATGGCACCTCCGTCAAAGTGAAGGATTTTACATCTGCGCGTTAGTAGTATGCTCAAGCACAAATAGACAGCAGTCCCACCTTTTGTTCCCTCGTGTTCTACCCCCCCTCCCCAACCTCCCTCTTTCATTCCTCCACCCATCCTTCAAATCATTCATCCATCCATTTGCCGATAATTCTCCCCATCTCCTCAGTCCTTGGTCCTCGCGTTTCGTGTCCATCAGTCTCCCTTCTATCTTTCCCTCTCAAAACGCGTCTACTGGGCCTTCCTGGCGGCTGCGGCAGCGGCTTCTGCTCTAGCTGCGGCGGCCTTCTTGGTCTTGTCAATGTAGGCCTCGTGGAAGAACTGGCAGAAGAGCACAAAGTAGCTGAGGTACATAAGCGAGGACCACACAATGTTCTGCACGTGAGACGGGCACTCCTGACCCTGCTGCATCCACGAGTACACCAGGTAGTTCACCACGCAGCCAACCAGCATCTGGGTGATCTGCGTGAGTGTGATGAACATGGCGAATTTCCTTGAGACCTTGAAGCCGGCCGCCCTCAGGGCGTAGTAAGAGTACATGACGGAGTGGACGAGGTAGTTCATGGTCATGAACCAGCCGCCGCCAGCCACCATGTCCTTGTAAGAGTACCAGGAGTAGAGCAGAACAGTAATGTGATGGTACCAGTGGAGGAAGATGAGCTTCTGCTTCCGCAGCACGATGAACAGGGTGTCACCTGCATGGTGGGTGTGGAGAGAGAGAGCAAGAGAGAGAGAGAGAGAATGTCAGTTACAAATGGAAAGGAACCAAAGCGCACACCTTTACATAGCAAGTCATCAATTTCAGGTAACACTTATTTCTAGCATTAAGTGCTATTTAAGCTTCATCTTCTAATACCCTCATGTTCTTGGTCAATCAATGTTAAAAGATTATGATGGCAACATTTAGGAGCGATAAGACAAAGCAAGGACCCAAATAAATATTTTCAGTGCTCATGTTTAATCAATTTTAATCACAGATAAATGCACTGTGGGTCCCCAGCATTGTTATGCTGTAGGTGTCAACATACAATAACAATATGTGTGAGCAGAGGAGTCTCCAGGGTGTATCTGTTTAAAAGCAGAGCAGTCTCCAGGGTGTATCTGTTTTAAAGCAGAGCAGTCTCCAGGGTGTATCTGTTTTAAAGCAGAGCAGTCTCCAGGGTGTATCTGTTTTAAAGCAGAGCAGTCTCCAGGGTGTATCTGTTTAAAAGCAGAGCAGTCTCCAGGGTGTATCTGTTTTAAAGCAGAGCAGTCTCCAGGGTGTATCTGTTTAAAAGCAGAGCAGTCTCCAGGGTGTATCTGTTTAAAAGCAGAGCAGTCTCCAGGGTGTATCTGTTTTAAAGCAGAGCAGTCTCCAGGGTGTATCTGTTTAAAAGCAGAGCAGTCTCCAGGGTGTATCTGTTTTAAAGCAGAGCAGTCTCCAGGGTGTATCTGTTTTAAAGCAGAGCAGTCTCCAGGGTGTATCTGTTTTAAAGCAGAGGAGTCTCCAGGGTGTATCTGTTTTAAAGCAGAGGAGTCTCCAGGGTGTATCTGTTTTAAAGCAGAGGAGTCTCCAGGGTGTATCTGTTTAAAAGCAGAGCAGTCTCCAGGGTGTATCTGTTTAAAAGCAGAGCAGTCTCCAGGGTGTATCTGTTTTATAGCAGAGAAGTCTCCAGGGTGTATCTGTTTTATAGCAGAGAAGTCTCCAGGGTGTATCTGTTTTATAGCAGAGCAGTCTCCAGGGTGTATCTGTTTTAAAGCAGAGCAGTCTCCAGGGTGTATCTGTTTTAAAGCAGAGGAGTCTCCAGGGTGTATCTGTTTTAAAGCAGAGGAGTCTCCAGGGTGTATCTGTTTTAAAGCAGAGCAGTCTCCAGGGTGTATCTGTTTTAAAGCAGAGCAGTCTCCAGGGTGTATCTGTTTTAAAGCAGAGCAGTCTCCAGGGTGTATCTGTTTTAAAGCAGAGCAGTCTCCAGGGTGTATCTGTTTTAAAGCAGAGCAGTCTCCAGGGTGTATCTGTTTAAAAGCAGAGCAGTCTCCAGGGTGTATCTGTTTAAAAGCAGAGCAGTCTCCAGGGTGTATCTGTTTTATAGCAGAGCAGTCTCCAGGGTGTATCTGTTTTAAAGCAGAGCAGTCTCCAGGGTGTATCTGTTTTAAAGCAGAGCAGTCTCCAGGGTGTATCTGTTTTAAAGCAGAGCAGTCTCCAGGGTGTATCTGTTTTATAGCAGAGCAGTCTCCAGGGTGTATCTGTTTTAAAGCAGAGCAGTCTCCAGGGTGTATCTGTTTTAAAGCAGAGCAGTCTCCAGGGTGTATCTGTTTTAAAGCAGAGCAGTCTCCAGGGTGTATCTGTTTTAAAGCAGAGCAGTCTCCAGGGTGTATCTGTTTAAAAGCAGAGCAGTCTCCAGGGTGTATCTGTTTTAAAGCAGAGCAGTCTCCAGGGTGTATCTGTTTAAAAGCAGAGCAGTCTCCAGGGTGTATATGTTTTAAAGCAGAGCAGTCTCCAGGGTGTATCTGTTTTAAAGCAGAGCAGTCTCCAGGGTGTATCTGTTTTAAAGCAGAGCAGTCTCCAGGGTGTATCTGTTTAAAAGCAGAGCAGTCTCCAGGGTGTATCTGTTTTAAAGCAGAGCAGTCTCCAGGGTGTATCTGTTTTAAAGCAGAGCAGTCTCCAGGGTGTATCTGTTTTAAAGCAGAGCAGTCTCCAGGGTGTATCTGTTTTAAAGCAGAGCAGTCTCCAGGGTGTATCTGTTTTAAAGCAGAGCAGTCTCCAGGGTGTATCTGTTTTAAAGCAGAGCAGTCTCCAGGGTGTATCTGTTTTAAAGCAGAGCAGTCTCCAGGGTGTATCTGTTTTGAAGCAGAGAAGTCTCCAGGGTGTATCTGTTTTGAAGCAGAGAAGTCTCCAGGGTGTATCTGTTTTAAAGCAGAGCAGTCTCCAGGGTGTTTCTGTTTAAAAGTGTGCAGTTGTAAATGAGAACTTGTTCTCAACTGGCCTACCTGGTAAAATAAAGGTGAAATATATTTGTTTCGTTGTAAAGCAGAGCAGTCTCCAGGGTGTATCTGTTTTAAAGCAGAGCAGTCTCCAGGGTGTATCTGTTTAAAAGCAGAGCAGTCTCCAGGGTGTATCTGTTTTAAAGCAGAGCAGTCTCCAGGGTGTATCTGTTTAAAAGCAGAGCAGTCTCCAGGGTGTATCTGTTTTAAAGCAGAGGAGTCTCCAGGGTGTATCTGTTTTAAAGCAGAGCAGTCTCCAGGGTGTATCTGTTTTAAAGCAGAGCAGTCTCCAGGGTGTATCTGTTTTAAAGCAGAGCAGTCTCCAGGGTGTATCTGTTTTAAAGCAGAGCAGTCTCCAGGGTGTATCTGTTTTAAAGCAGAGCAGTCTCCAGGGTGTATCTGTTTTGAAGCAGAGAAGTCTCCAGGGTGTATCTGTTTTAAAGCAGAGCAGTCTCCAGGGTGTATCTGTTTTAAAGCAGAGCAGTCTCCAGGGTGTATCTGTTTTGAAGCAGAGCAGTCTCCAGGGTGTATCTGTTTTAAAGCAGAGCAGTCTCCAGGGTGTATCTGTTTTAAAGCAGAGAAGTCTCCAGGGTGTTTCTGTTTAAAAGTGTGCAGTTGTAAATGAGAACTTGTTCTCAACTGGCCTACCTGGTTAAATAAAGGTGAAATATATTTGTTTCGTTGTAAAGCAGAGCAGTCTCCAGGGTGTATCTGTTTTAAAGCAGAGCAGTCTCCAGGGTGTATCTGTTTTAAAGCAGAGCAGTCTCCAGGGTGTATCTGTTTAAAAGCAGAGCAGTCTCCAGGGTGTATCTGTTTTAAAGCAGAGCAGTCTCCAGGGTGTATCTGTTTTAAAGCAGAGCAGTCTCCAGGGTGTATCTGTTTTAAAGCAGAGCAGTCTCCAGGGTGTATCTGTTTTAAAGCAGAGCAGTCTCCAGGGTGTATCTGTTTTAAAGCAGAGCAGTCTCCAGGGTGTATCTGTTTTAAAGCAGAGCAGTCTCCAGGGTGTATCTGTTTTAAAGCAGAGCAGTCTCCAGGGTGTATCTGTTTTAAAGCAGAGCAGTCTCCAGGGTGTATCTGTTTTGAAGCAGAGAAGTCTCCAGGGTGTATCTGTTTTAAAGCAGAGCAGTCTCCAGGGTGTTTCTGTTTAAAAGTGTGCAGTTGTAAATGAGAACTTGTTCTCAACTGGCCTACCTGGTAAAATAAAGGTGAAATATATTTGTTTCGTTGTAAAGCAGAGCAGTCTCCAGGGTGTATCTGTTTTAAAGCAGAGCAGTCTCCAGGGTGTATCTGTTTAAAAGCAGAGCAGTCTCCAGGGTGTATATGTTTAAAAGCAGAGCAGTCTCCAGGGTGTATCTGTTTAAAAGCAGAGCAGTCTCCAGGGTGTATCTGTTTTAAAGCAGAGGAGTCTCCAGGGTGTATCTGTTTTAAAGCAGAGCAGTCTCCAGGGTGTATCTGTTTTAAAGCAGAGCAGTCTCCAGGGTGTATCTGTTTTAAAGCAGAGCAGTCTCCAGGGTGTATCTGTTTTAAAGCAGAGCAGTCTCCAGGGTGTATCTGTTTTAAAGCAGAGCAGTCTCCAGGGTGTATCTGTTTTGAAGCAGAGAAGTCTCCAGGGTGTATCTGTTTTAAAGCAGAGCAGTCTCCAGGGTGTATCTGTTTTAAAGCAGAGCAGTCTCCAGGGTGTATCTGTTTTGAAGCAGAGCAGTCTCCAGGGTGTATCTGTTTTAAAGCAGAGCAGTCTCCAGGGTGTATCTGTTTTAAAGCAGAGAAGTCTCCAGGGTGTTTCTGTTTAAAAGTGTGCAGTTGTAAATGAGAACTTGTTCTCAACTGGCCTACCTGGTTAAATAAAGGTGAAATATATTTGTTTCGTTGTAAAGCAGAGCAGTCTCCAGGGTGTATCTGTTTTAAAGCAGAGCCGTCTCCAGGGTGTATCTGTTTTAAAGCAGAGCAGTCTCCAGGGTGTATCTGTTTTAAAGCAGAGCAGTCTCCAGGGTGTATCTGTTTTAAAGCAGAGCAGTCTCCAGGGTGTATCTGTTTTGAAGCAGAGAAGTCTCCAGGGTGTATCTGTTTTAAAGCAGAGCAGTCTCCAGGGTGTATCTGTTTTAAAGCAGAGCAGTCTCCAGGGTGTATCTGTTTTGAAGCAGAGCAGTCTCCAGGGTGTATCTGTTTTAAAGCAGAGCAGTCTCCAGGGTGTATCTGTTTTAAAGCAGAGAAGTCTCCAGGGTGTTTCTGTTTAAAAGTGTGCAGTTGTAAATGAGAACTTGTTCTCAACTGGCCTACCTGGTTAAATAAAGGTGAAATATATTTGTTTCGTTGTAAAGCAGAGCAGTCTCCAGGGTGTATCTGTTTAAAAGCTTTGGGAAAAATTTTCAGCTTTGCTCTGTGAAATGGGGCCCACAGAGTACACTTACATCTGACGTCTCAGCTACAGGTTATACAGGAAAACCACCTAACATATAAATGCAATGCATTCAAGGTGACCTTACCTCTTACCATAACATACCTGACTAATTGGTGAATCCACTGCTCGACAGTGGAACACAACCAGAGAATTCAGTCTGTGTGTGGGAGTGTGTTTGTACAGCACCATTCTCTCTCTCAGTCTTTCTCTCTAACTCTCTCTCTCTATCTCTCTCTAAAATCTCTCTCCCATATGCCTCTGTGACAGTGATCAGTGTCTGGGCCAGCAGGTCTGTACTCCACCCTCCAACAAGAGAGCCAGAGCCAGGCAAAGGGTAGGGGCTTCTATCCCCCTCCCTGTGCCCCTGAGAGGGGGCTCCTGCTCTGGGCATCGTACTCAGAACTGACAGGGTGTGGAGCCCCAGTGACGGCAGGACTGGGCAATAACAAAAGGGCCAAACAGGCAGAAAATGGATTCCCAGACACAAAAAGGCCGGACTCTGGGTACGAGGGAAAGGTCACTAAAACTAGGACCGGTTGGGGTGAGATGACACGCATGTCTCTGAGGTCATTGGAGGACAGAAAAGATTCATGTGCCGATCCTTTCAGCCAACAGGAGCAGAGATATTTAATGGGTATTATCTCAACATACTATATGGCCAATGCCACAGTCTCATAAATCTTTCTAACCACAATGGACACTATCGACAGAAAAAAGCGCATGTAAAACATATTGATATATTATAGATAAGGATAGTAGTAGTAGCAGCAGTAGTAGTAGTAATAATAGTCGTAATAGTAGTAGTAGCAGTAGTAGTAGTAGTAGTAGTAATAATAGTCGTAATAGTAGTAGTAGCAGTAGTAGCAGTAGTAGTAGTAGTAGTAGTAGTAGCAGTAGTAGTAGTAGTAGTAGTAGTAGTAGTAGTAGTAGTAGTAGTAGTAGTAGTAGTAGTAGTAGTAGCAGTAGTAGTAGTAGCAGCAGCAGCAGTTGTAGTAGTAGCAGTAGCAGCAGTAGCATTAGTAATAGTAGTAGCAGCAGCAGTAGTAGTAGTAGTAGCATCAGCAGTAGCAGTAGTAGAAATAATAACAGTGAACTTACCCAATTCTGGTGCTTTACTGAGCACAAAGGCGTAGGCCCAAAACTTGCTGACAGGCCCGTTGTAGAAGCTCTGATCACACACTGACTGCTTGAGCCCTTTAGTCATCAGAATGTATGTCATGTAGCTTCCAGTGCGAACAGCACCAAATATACTGGACAAGAAAGAAAGAGAAAGAGAAGGAAAGAGAGAGAGAGCGAGAGAGAGAGAATGGTATAAGTGAAGCCCCAGGACTCTGGTATACAGTCAAGCCCCAGGACTCAGGTATAAAGTCTCTCTCCAGTCTCTCCTGCCACAGCAATGTTTGTGCAGCACTGTTGTTTGAGTGTGTAATTCTGAAAAGTGGCAGCATGACTTCTTTATTCCAAACTATCCTGACTGTTCCTTTAAGAGGAACCTAAGGCCACAAGATGCTTACATAATGTGCATTGACTGGACCAGTGTTGTAAATGTCTGCCCTCTTACCTGAACACTGCGAGGGTGAGGGACCATAACACCAGCGGTTTCCTCAGATTAAATTTCTCCCTCTGTTTCATTACATGGCGGCCGCCTAGAATGCAGGCAGCATAGAGGGCTGAGAAGAGGAAGGACTTCTTCCTGTAAAGGAAGGATGGAGTTTGGTGAACATAATCAGCACTTACAAGTGTAAAATAGTGTAAGAACAGATGGCCTAAAATATACAGTATAAAGTACACAGTATAAAATATACAGCAGCGCAACATTAGATCACTTTTGGGGTAATACGAAATCTTCTGACAAACTTTGATTTTGGAGCAGACTACTCCATTACTTCCACACTGATCGCCAGCTGATACACCGCCTGGCCAGTTGAGCAACATACTGAAGTGCTCAGTATGAAGTGACGTTTCAAAGTTTTTGTTTGGTCCCAGTGGGCTCAGAACGAGACTTGAGGTCTAATCAATCAAATTTGGGTGACTGATGATGCAGCTTATGCAATAAATTACTATATATAACAAAGTGATGTTAACTATAAACCAAGAGGTAACCAGAATTTGGGCTCCCATATGTTATAACCAAAACCCTAAAGATAACTCCCCTTTTCCATTCTGCAACCTCAGCTTCATATGGTGACAACGGCACTATTTCTTGCTCTTTTCAGCTGACTAGGTGGGTCTACAAGAACTTAAAACCAAGAGGTGCTTTTTTTTTACGTTGCTTCCCTGTGAAAAATGAAGAGAGGCAAAAAGAGAGCTTATTTAGGATAATGATGATATATTGAGGAAGAAAATGTGGCTTGTCATTATGCTTGAGTTTTATAACTCTATGATAGCATAGACTTTGCCTCTCAGCCTCTCTGCCATTCCCATTGGCCAGATTGGAGTTGTCTTTTCATTTGTCATTGCAATGCAGCAATATTACCTAAAATCCCATTCATACCTCTACCTACTTTGTCCTGGCCATCCTTATAAAACTGTTTAAGACCTAATTCTCAGAAGCAATATAGGGATAAGCAAGATCATGCCCCATTTCTTGTCAAGGCACTTCACCCCACATAGCCCCTATCATCTTTCCCTGAACCAGAGGTACCTAGCATATTGGAAGTAGGGAAGTTTACATTTGGGTACTATATTTGATTCTGGTTAGTTCTACTGAAAAAAAAACGCAACATGCAACAATATCAACGATTTAACTCAGTTACAGTTCATATAAGGAAATCAGTCAATTGAAATAAATAAATTAGGCCCTAATCTATGGATTTCACATGACTGGGCAGGGACGTAGCCCTGGGTTGGCCTGGGAGGGCATAGACCCAACCTCTGGGGAGCCAGGCCCACCCACTGGGGAGCCAGGCCCAGCCAATCAGAAAATGTTTTTCCCAACAAAAGAGCATTATTACAGACAGAAACACCGTTCAGTTTCATCATCTGTCCAGGTGGCTGGTCTCAGACAATCCCGCAGGTGAAGAAGCCGGATGTGGAGGTCCTGGGCTGACGTGGTTACACGTGGTCTGCGTTTATGAGGCCGGTTGGATGTATTTCCAAATTCTCTAAAATGACATCGGAGGCGGCTTATGGTAGAGAAATTAACATTCAAATATTACGTAACAGCTCTGGTAGACATTCCTGTGGTGAGTATGGCAATTGCACGCTCCCTCAAAACTTGAGACATCTGTGGCATTGTGTTGTGTGACAAAACTGCACATTTTAGCATGGCCTTTAACTGTCCCCAGCACAAGGTGTAATGGTCATGCTGTTTAATCAGCTTCTTGACCTTTGAGGTAGATGGATTATCTTGGCAAAGGAGAAATGCTAATATGGACGTAATGAAATTTGTGCACAGAATTTGCGAGAAATAAGCTTTTTGTGGGTATGGAACATTTCTGGGATATTTTATTTCAGCTCATTAGACATGTGACCAACACTTTACATGTTGCATTTATATTTTTGCTCAGAATATTTTCCTTGAAGAAACGGAAATTTTCAAAAAAGGGTCTGCAAACAAAGTAAATCTAACCATATAGAAAAGTAATATATCCTAACTTCCTATAGTGAAACTCACTAGCTTGTGTTGACCAGAACTAACACTTCTGAACAACCTCACCAAGAACAATATCCTGAAAGAACATTACTGTTGTTGACAACGTGTATCCCCTTTGTGCAAAATGCAAATAATCAAACAGCTAGTGTGTTTGCTTGCAGGCTTGATAACTGATTGAACAAAGGACAAAGCAGTGCAGTGAAAATCCAAAGAAGCTGCTGTCACACAATGATAGCACAGTTCAGAATGACATCTTTGTTCCAAAGAAAATAAACAAGGGTGAAGAATGGAGAGAGTCAGAGTAAGCACCTTATAGTGAGGCAGAGCGAATTCCAGACGAGAAACAAGCCCACATTCCTCAGACAGTCTTCACAGCCAAAAGGGTTAAAGGTCACAATGATAAACAGATTCCTCAGAACAGTACAGTTAAAGCTTCAGAGATGTAGATACTAGGAGGTAGAGGACCAAGTACCCTGTTCACACCATCGAACCCAAACCAAACTGTGCTGGTTGTGATCTTTTCACGCGGTCCTATTCAGCACAGTTCCCAGCAACTATGGTGAATGCTCAACCAGGTCAGCACAGTAAAACTTGGTTTTGTTCAGCTTGGTTTGTCTCAGTAGTGTGTAAAGCCCTACAGAGTACAGTCTGAATGAGGTACAATAACATGGACCAAAACCCACTAAGGTCAGAGAAAACCTGGGGCATGGTCAAAGTTGACAAATAGGTTCGAGGGCTGTCTCTCTCCTTGCTCAATTGGGCCAGCTGTAGCTAAGCAATGCCTCCAGGAATGGGAATTAATTTGAGACGTCAGTGTGAATTCACATCATGCCTCCGTGCCTCATAGTACCTGCATGTGGCAAGAGCATTCACGTCGGAGCTTTGGTTAGGGGCTGGGGGCTGAAAGTGTCTCTTGCTGCCTCTCTATACGTAGGTCTAGGGGTCAGAGGTCATCACCTAGATGCTGATCTATGGTCAGTTTTGCATATTAAAGATTGACTGCCTTTAAAAAGCAATGAAACCCTTTGAAAACGGCCTATGTGGCATCAATATGAGTCAGAAACAGTTATTCTAGTGTCGAAACAGAAAGACAAACGAGCGAATCAACGAGTTCAGTGGCTCTTTAATAGTTAAGGTCATGATTGGCGGAGTATAAATGAATCCTAGATCTGTGCCTCTAAGCGACTTTTAAAAGAGAAGCTCTGTCAGGGAGGGTTATAGTCAGAGATATGCAATCATCTCTGAGTGACGGCATCAGGGATGGTGGACTAATCCAAGAGATTCATCTTCACCTGAAACAAGATTTATACACAGCACTTCAATCAACTCCAAGACATTAGACTCTTGGCACTGGACTCATTTCTTCACATCTGATTTATTTGTTCTTTACTCCCATCCAACAATAATGAACCACAAAGCGACCTGAGACAGGATATATTTAGATGAAAACTCCGTTTGGAGTCAGAAACCCCAGCACTGAGTGTCTGCTAAAATGTAAATGCAATACTATTTGGAAAACCCTAACTGGAAACTCTACACTATGAATGCTGTTCATGACTAATGACGATTGCACAATGTATCAGTGGATGGAGTACTACTGTTGCAAGTACAGTAGAGCAATCAGAAGAGACTTCTCACACTCTGCACGTTCTGAAACCTTACTTTATTCTTCCAGCTGAGTTTTGTTCAAAATACCTTTAGAATTCAACTCAGCTTCAAAGGCAGTTTAAAGCACAGCCTAACAGTGATTCCAAATGAATAATAACTGTGAAAATAGTAAACGTCACATACAGCAAAGGTCGAACATTGAGTGGGGACATATTTGGGACATATTTACTGACATTTTCCTATGCTTTAAAATGGAGTTGTGTCTCTTTTTCTTCATTATTATAGTGTACCTCTCACATCCCTGAGAGCTATCCAACACAGCTGCAGACTGCTCCATTTTGCCAGTCATCATCAGCATTCGTGGAGAGCAAGCCACCTCCCATGCATTCCCTTATCACTGAGTGAGACTTGCTGGGCGGTGGCCGAGTCTGTACCAGAGCCTTTGCTGGAGCTAAGCAAACATTAGGGGCTGATCTAATGCTTTCTGATAGAGCGAGCAAAGCAGTGGCGGCCTTCCGGGGGATCCCATTCCCTCCTATGTCTGCACAATGTATCAGGTCATCCTGCCAAACAGAGCTAGCTAGTGGCTTGAACTATAAACATTATATTTAATATGGAGGTCACAGAACTAATGACTGAGCCTGGTTATAATCATAATTTAGGATTGCACAATATTGTACCTGTGTGCATTTACTTTTGGAATAATATGTCCCCTGGTTTAGGGCTTGTTTAAAAAATCATTGCAATAGGTATCTCGCTCTGTAAATATTTAACAGTCTAAGTGGCCTATTTCAGAGAGAGATTAGATAGGGAATGTGTGGACAGATCTCTAAACAAATCTTACCTGAAGGCATAAATCACACCTGATCATGAAATTGGACCATGGCAGGAACTATTTGACTCAACTTCTCTAATGCAAAAGGAGTCTTTCAATATTGATGGCTAGATCTGCATGCACCTTCTAATGGTTGGGCTAACCTAGTGTTAGCAGTTCACAATAACTAGGCTAGTCACACTTGTGGCCCTTTCCCTTCCCCTAGCTGTTTTGGTCAAAGCTGCTGGCTAACCTGATGTGTAACTTGGATCTGTATTAGCTGGAGATTTCACCCCTTACGTAACACTGACTATAAGGATGAGTGTGTGTGTGTTCGGTCTGAGAGCTGCCTTCACAGTAAAGCAACTCAGTTCAGGGTGAATGGCCTTGTCCTTTGGCTTGTTTTAGTTGTTTGTAGGTTGCACAGTAGCAGTGGAATCAGTTGTGCCGTCAAGGCATACCCTTGAAGTACACCAAACCTTTGGTTCTGTAACAAAGTGCTACATAAGGCCAAGATATAAATAGGCCCTGGATATAACAGATTAGACAGTCCGGTAAGAACCACCCTGATGCCCGATGTCCACCAGATGCATATGCGTTTTGTTTTGCTGGATGTCTATCCCGCATTTTCCGTGTTTGATGCACACGTGCTTCTCTTTTCAACTCGCTAAAAGCTAGCTAGTTGGAGTCTGTGTGTACCTCCATTTGTACCACTGCACGGTAATGCAACGCACGAGTTGAAAATATTGAACACATGCGGTATACAGAACTCACCGCCGCCTAGTACGGCACCCCCAATGTAGAGCTGCAGACGGCTCCGTTGACAATTAATGACTTCCGCCGGGAATGCAAAGAGTTTGATGCATCTGGTGGCCTTGAGGCAGGAGTCGAATTTAGTGGTGAACAGAGAACTAACTATACTATACATCTAGAACTGGACATACAGCAAGAAACATAATTGTTACATCCTACAAAGCCTAACACAAAAAAGTGTTACCTCTGGTGCTAGTGTTATGATACAGTTTAAAACATTTACACCAGTGTATTCAATGGGAAGAATGAGTTTGATAAGGATACATTAAAATGTGCACTGTTAGTTACACTGCCTATTTCAGTTGAGCTGATAATAACTGTACAACTAGGCAAATTATTTTGTTTGGCTCTGGCAGATAATCGTTTCAGCTTGTTAAGGGATTAAAGTGTAATGGTGAGTGGCTGGTTTATTTATAGTAGGAAGAGAATGAAAGCTTTAGAAGGTTTGAATGAGACTTATTGCATTTTGCCAAGTGTAGATCATTAGCGAATAAAAAGATGCAAGGTGAGCAGTGCAAATTAGATGTATATTTGACCTCATGGCCACTTGAGCAAATGCAAAAACACATTTCATTTGATACACTGGCAGGTTGAAAATGAATATCTGCCTCTGCAAAAGCTGTTTGATGAAATACAATGGAATGACTGCTCTTTCCTCTGTCTGCATCCTGACTCTCAGCTGACACTTTGACAAGATGGCAAAGTCACCCCGCATCTCCCTCTCTGTATCCTCCATCCAGGTGTACTGCTGGGTGACAACATCAAGCCAGAGGTAGGCTCTGGGTCGATGCAGTCAGCAGCAATCACCATCATCGCATCCTATCCTTCTGGGAAAAGCAGTATGTAAAACATCCCTCCCAGTAGTCGATACCATAACTCATTGTCCAAAGACTAACCCTAGGAACTGCTGTAGGTCTGAAACAATTGGATAGATAAGCAATGTGCGTTGCAGTTCTTGACAGAAACCGGTGGGCCTGGTACCTACTTCCACACCCGGTTCAAAGGCACTTAAATATTTTGTCTTGCCCATTCACCCTCTGAATGGCACACATACACAATCCATGTCTCAATTGTCTCAAGGCCTAAAAATCCTTCTTTAACCCGTCTCCTCCCCTTCATCTACATTGATTGAAGTGAATTTAACAAGTGACATCTATAAGGGATCATAGCTTTCACCTGGATTCACCTGGTCTGTCAATGTCATGGAAAGAGCAGGTGTTCTTAATGTTTTAATTCTCATTGTATGTCCATGCAGTAACCTAACATGGTATCTATCTCATCACGTTTTGTAGAGGTCTACTGCTCTTCCTTCAGAATTGCATGAAACAACTGATCCTACAATGACATGCAGTCGCTCAAGAGGATGGTGTCCGATTGCTTGGAAGTCCACTGAGGGTTTCAATGACTGAATACACTACACAACCTGAGCAACCATCACTGACTCTGAGCAATGGTGAAGTTTGTGGGGGGATTGACTGGGAATGACTCAGCAGGTAAATGGAATATATGTGTACTTCAGTGTCAGGCAGCCACAGTGTGTCCGACATTAAGACCAGCCAGCTGTACTGTAAGTAGACAACATTATGGACTGATCTGTGTGTTGTTTGGTCACTTGCTGGCACAGAGCCATACACTCATACTTATACTCTTGCTTACACAAGCACATACATGCACACACACAAGGGCATACACACAGGGGCCTACACACACAGTCGCCAAGGCCGTAACTACATATGAGGACAACGAGGACCGGACCTCTGTAATTTTTTCTATTTTTTTTGTTTTAAATAATACAAATATATATTTTGTACACAATCATAAAAAATATATAGATCAACATCTAAATATTGCTCCCAGGGTCAATCAGCTCAGAAAGCTTATATTCTTGATCTGACTAAGTTCGAGTTGCGCCTGCCTCTTTGCGAATGAGTGGATAGTGGTATGTTTGTTATGTTCGCCTGCTTCCCCTGGATTTATCTTTAGCAGCACATTCACCACTCTCTCAAATGGCTAACTCCACCCTCTCGTGGCACAGGCCGAGGGCCATAGACATGAAATTAACTACCCTAGCACGGAGTCGGTTCAAGCAAGCAAGCAGAGAAGTTTCTGACAGTGTATTTGCGAGATGCCGGACAAAATGCTATTTTAAAACCATCCTGCGCCTCCGCCCGTGTCTATAGACATCCTCCAAACAAACAAAAACCGGCTCTCGGATAACAAGTGCACAACTGGTAAATAGTTGCTTATAGATGTGGCAGTCAGTCAGGTGGCTAGCTTCTTATATTGCAGTAACGTTGAAGGGCTCCGGCTATGTATTAGCCAGCTAGGATGAAGTAAGAAGCTAACATTAAATGGAGTCTACCTCAACAGGAGTAAAAAAAGAGGCTACTAAGTTCTCATAATACCTGGCGAGGCTGAGGCAGGCTGCAATGCATTCAGGAGGAAGCAGAGGAGACAAAGAGCGAGAGGAAGCAAGTAGAGAGAGAGAGAGAGAGAGAGAGAGAGAGAGAGAGAGAGTTTATTACAGTGGTTCCCAAACTTGCAGTCAGGGCCCCATGTACTAATCTGCAGGGGCAGTATTGGGTAGCTTGGATGAAAGGTGCCCAGAGTAAACCGCCTGCTCCTCAGTCCCAGTTGCTAATATATGCATATTATTATTAGCATTGGATAGAAAACACTCGGAAGTTTCTAAAACGGTTTGAATTATATCTGTGAGTATAACAGAACTCATATGGCAGGCAAAAACCTGAGAAGAAATCCAAACAGCAAGTGGAAAATCTGAGGTTGGTCGATTTTCAACCCAGCCCCTATTGAATACACAGTGGGATATGGATCAAGTTGCACTTCCTAGGGCTTCCACTAGATGTCCACCGTCTTTAGAAACTTGAATGATTCTTCTACTGTGTTGTGGAGCCGGATGGAAGCTGTTTGAGTCAGTTGTCTGGCAGAGAGCCAGGTCCTGGTCACGTGAATTTCACTTGATATAGCGACCTGCATTCCATGGCTTCTCTACAGACATCAGAATTCTCTGGTTGGAACGTTATTGAAGATTTATGATAACAACATCCTAAAGATTGATTATATTGATTCTACAAGTTTCTTCGACCTGTAATATAACTTTTTGAAGTTTTCGTCCGACGTTCGGATGGACCTGCACGAGCATTTTGATTTGTGTACTAAATGCGCTAACAAAAGTAGCTACTTGGACATAAATAATGGACATTATCGAACAAATCAAGCATTTATTGTGGAACTGCAATTCCTGTGAGTGCATTCTGATAAAGATCATCAAAGGTAAGGGAATATGTATAATGTTATTTCTGATTTCTGTTGACTACAGCATGGCGGATAATTTTATTTTATTTCTGAGCGCTGTCTCAGATTATTGCATGGTTTGCTTTTTCTGTAAAGTTTTTTTGGAAATCTGACACAGCGGTTGCATTAAGGAGAGGTATATCTCTATTTCCATGTCTAAGGATTTGATTTTTATCAACATAAATAGTATGAGTATTTCTGTAAAATGATGTGGCTCTCTGCAATATCACCGGATGTTTTTGGAACTAGTGAACGTAACACGCCAATGTATACTGAGATTTTTTAAAATATGAACTTTATCAAACAAAACATACATGTATTGTGTAACATGAAGTCCTATGAGTGTCATCTGATGAAGATCATCAAAGGTTAGTGATTCATTTAATCTCTATTTGTGCTTTTTGTGACTCCTCTCTTTGGTTGGAAAAATGGCTGAGTTGGTGGTGACCTAACATAATCGTTTGTGGTGCTTTTGCTGTAAAGCCTATTTGAAATCGGACACTGTGGTGGGATTAACAACAAGAATGCCTTTAAAGTGGTATAAGATACATGTATGTTTGAGGAATTTTAATTGTGAGATTTCTGTTGTTTTGAATTTTGGCGCCCTGCACTTTCACTGGCTGTTGTCATATCGATCCCGTTAACGGGATTGCAGCCCTAAGAAGTTTTAACAAGTTAGCACATTTTTTTTACATTTAACTCAACATTAAATTACTTCACCAATCATGCAGTGCGGATACAGCAGCTTGCGATGGAGAAGGCAAGCTATAGATCAGTGAGATGTTTACATGCATGACAGAAAGACAAGAGGCAGCTGAAATTTTGCGGGTAGGGAGAGGGTGAGTGAGGGTGGAGGAGGAGGCTTGGCTTGAAGCACTGGGCATCTTGTTATGACATGCATCATTTGAATTAGGCCCACAGATTTATACCTACGGAGGAGCGGCTTCTATGGAGGAACTTTGAATGTCTTTCAACTTAAGAGTTGACTTAACGTTGGACCAGAGATAGCTAGCTAACAAACAAGCTTGTGTGGTCAGAGCAGCACCGAAATTAAAAACCTGTCTTACAATTTTGTAGTCAATAAATCCAATGTCAACTGTGATAACTATGTATCCCTAACCAGTAGCAGTGCATGGTTAAAATCACGGGGGGAGGCAAGCCCCAAAAAAAGCCATATTAAAACCTGTGTTGTGATAATTGTGTTGTTTGCTCTATAACCTGTTAGTTCATATGACTTGCTACTGTGATATATAGGACGAAGGCAGGGACAATAAGAAGACACCGTGGCAGAACAAATTAAACCACACCTTTGTTCACAATACTGGAGAGCAACCGCTGTCCAGTGAAGTCCGCAAAACATATTGCATGTAACAAACAGTTACATGACCTATAGCATGGGCAAGCAAGCTAATGTATCTGACATTTTCGGACCACTAAATAGCTTTTAAAATAGAACCACGGAGAGTTACAGCAAGTTGCAAAGAAAACAGGAGCTGCCTCCCCTATTCCAGCACCATTTCCACATTTCAACATCATCAAATCACCTATGCTTAGTCTAATACAGTGACAACTAAAATATACCAAAAACTATTTAGTCCAATCAACATAAGCTAACTATGATGTGGCTGTCCATTGTTCTGATTTGTGTGTGTGTGTGTGTGTGTGTGTGTGTGTGTGTGTGTGTGTGTGTGTGTGTGTGTGTGTGTGTGTGTGTGTGTGTGTGTGTGTGTGTGTGTGTGTGTGTGTGTGTTCGTTCGTGCAAATAGAAAAAAACATGTTGTCTCACCCTACAGGTAGAGAAACGCCAATGCCATCCTTCTCTCTTTCGTGTTGCTTAAAAGGTCTATGGCTGTCATACAGTACACATTTTTATTTTTTGTTGTCCAAGGCTACCTGGATAAAATGCGTTAGCTAGTTACATATTGAAAGGCTGTTCATGGCTCACATCAACACCATTATCCCAGAAACCCTAGACCCACTCCAATTTGCATACCACCCCAACAGATCCACGGATGACACAATCTCTATTGCACTCCACACTGCCCTTTCCCACCTGGGAAATAGGAACACCTACGTGAGAATGCTGTTCATTGACTACAGCTCAGTATTCAACACCATAGTGCCCTCAATGCTCACCACTAAGCTAAGGACCCTGGGATTAAACGCCTCCCACTGCAACTAGATCCTGGACTTCCTGACAGAACGCCCCCAGGTGGTAAGGGTAGGCAACAACACAACATGGGAGCCCCTTAGGGGTGCGTGGTTAGGCCCTCCTGTACTCCCTGTTCACCCACGACTGTGTGGCCAAGCATGACTTAAACACCAACATTAAGCTTGCAGACGACACAACGGTGGTAGGCCTGATCACCGACAACGATGAGACCTGGCAGTGTGGTGCCAGGACAACAACCTCTCCCTCAACGTGATCAAAACAAAGGAGATGATTGTGGAATAAAGGAAAAGGAGGGCCGAGCACGCCCCCATTCTCATCGCCGGGTCTGTGATGGAGCAGGTTTAGAGCTGTCCACATCACCAACAAACTATCATGGTCCAAACACACCAAGACAGTTGTGAAGCAGACAGGACAACGCCTATTTCTCCTCAGGAGACTGAAAAGATTGCATGGGTCCTCAGATCTTCAAAAAGTTCTACAGCTGCACCATCGAGAGCATCCTGACTAGTGTCATCAGAGGAAGCCCTTAAAAATTAAAAAAGACTCATGCCACCCAAGTCATAGACTGTTCTCTCTGCTACCGCACGGCAAGCGGTACCGTAGAGCCAAGTCTAGGTCCAAATGGCTTCTTAACAGTTTCTACCCTAAGACATAAGAATGCTAATCAAATAGCTACTTGGACTATTTGCATTGACCCTCCTATTTATTAATTTCTTACGCTGCTGCGACTCGCTGCTAATTATTGATGCATAGTCACTTTACCCCTACCTATACGTACAGTTGAAGTCGTACGTTTACATACACCATAGCGAAATACATTTAACCTCAGTTTTTCACAATTCCTGACATTTAATCAGAGTAAAAATTCCCTGTCTAAGATCAGTTAGTATCACCAATTTATTTTAAGAATGTGAAATGTCAGAATAATAGTAGAGAATGATTTATTTCAGATTTTCACAGTAAGGTCTACACTTGTTGTATTAGGCATTTGTGATAAATTAAATGTAATTTGATTTGATTTGAACTTCCATCCTCTCAGTCCAGAGGCACAATGTATGAATTTATGGTTGGATCAGAATCACCGTTATAATCACTGGCCAGAACGGAGAATTAAGTAAAAGTCCAAATCCCTATCTCCATCCATGGCTAATTTAGGAAAGGGATAATTCAAGCTAGCTAGCTAGCCACCGGAGGACAATACATCGAGATGCAAAAAATCAAGTTGTTTCTGACATATTTCTCGCAATGTGATGTGATAGGAGTGAAGCCAAATCCAAACTGGCTTCCCTTGACACTTTTTTATGTGTGCCAGGACAATTCACAGTTGAGCTCACTAATTTAAGCGCAATGCTGATTGGCTATTATTTTATTTAAACAATGATCAAGGGAGGCTCACTGGCTTCCCTTGCATTTAATGCAACAATGTCATACTCTTTTTGACCAGACAGCATCAGATAGATGGCCTACACATACAGAGACAGAGGGGAGCTATTTCGCTCACTCAGATGCTTTCTCTGGTGAGATACATTCAGCCTCTTGCAAATTGAAGACAAATTATGAAACACAGAGACACGAAATATAAATGATTATATGTTTTTTTCTATTTCTAACCCTAACCCATTTTTTAGGGAAGCCTGGCTTCCCTTGGCAACCATGAATACACACCACTGTCCCTAACTATCATTGAAAAAGTTAATCGATTCTTCTATAATAAAAAAATCTCTCTCCCTATCTTCTGAATCACGCTTGTAACATCAGTAGGCTACTGCTATGCTTCGGGAGGGGAAAGGCAGGTTGCCTAGACACACACACACTGGCAAAGATTTTCAACTGGCAGGAAGACACTGGAAGAAGTTCCTGATTGACAGAGAGAGGGCTTTGCATAGGCACTTTTTTCATCTTTTGTGGGACTGGGAAAAAAATGCCCAGAACTAAAATAATGTTATTAACGGGTTTAAAATAATGTTTCTGTTCCAGAACAGTATACTGTAGATCACTTTCATTCCCAGTTCTGATTCTGTTCCTTTAAAAATTGGGAACGTGATAGTTAATAAGCTATGCTGAGCAAAAACAGTCCCTTGTTTTTTTTTCTCTCACTGGGCAATGTCTCATCAGGTTTATACTTAAGACCACACAGAGAACAAACAGCGTCCTCTTTATAAACGTAAAAATATCGAGACATTTGAATGTAAAATTATTTTCAGTTATAGCCACATCATGCATTCTATTGCCACTGAACGGTGACCTCAAAGTGATCTTGTGAATGAATCTATTTAATGTCAAACCATCATCATAATGTCACAGTGCCACTTTGTTGACTAACTCCAAAAGAACAAGTGTCTGCTGCCAAAATGCTGTATGTGCCCAGGACTGAGATTCTTTGTTTGTTTCAACATCATTTGTCAATGTAAGTCAAAGTAAACTGTTGTTTTAAGGTTGAAATTTTAACCACAGAATTATGTCATCATGGTAACCAAATTTCAACATAGACAATACGTAAAATGTGTACCTTCATTAAAACCACATCAGATCATTATATCCACTATCAGAAAAAAAACTATAGTCACTCATCCAAGGTTTTAACCAAGCCCTGTCCTGCTTAGTTATGATATTTGTCACTATTACAATGCGCTATTATAAGAATGTTTGTTGAGAGATCTCCTCTTAAAAACGAAATAGTTTCACTGTTGTTATCCAAGTCATCCCAAAGGGTAGGTTTATCAGAGCAAATGAAATGGGACAATACTTTATCACTCATATATCATAAATTATACTATTTTAGGTCATCAACAGCTATTGTTCCAATTCAACCCAGAATTCAACTAAAATAGACACTACAATAGGTCTAAGGATTTAAGCTCTGGTTGGCGTCAAACCTCAAAATGTGGCCATGAATGTGTTACTCATTTTAAGGTTGAATGTTACTTACTGTTATTTACAGTATAACATTGATACGTTGGATTCACGTCTCCGTCTCAATCAAAAATCTAAGTTAAAGAATCGGACTAAATCAAATCAAATTTGATTTAAAGTGCATTTAACTTTTGATTTGATCCTATTGTTTAACTTTGATTGTTGGTTGAGATGGAGACGTGAATCCAACATATCAATTATTAATTTGTAGAAAAACTGGAATTAAAGACAGACTAAGTCAGTGGCACAGATGGAACTATCCAAGCAGAAAATAAATCCCCTTTAAAATGATTATATTTGGTTGTGTTGACAACCAAACATAATTCAATATTACTTTTGAAATCACTTCTGAAATACAATCAATAGCCTATTAACTTGTCCACAAGTTAAAGGAATACTTTGGGACTTTGACAATGAGGGTCCTTATCTACTTCCCCAGAGTCAGATGAACTTGTGGATATCATTTTTGTCTCTAGCATCCTAGTAAATATCCACAGACTTCCTAATGCTAGTTAGCATTGATGTGCAAAACTACCTCTAACCTCCTTCATAATGGACACAGACATAAAAAATGGTATCCTTTAGTTCATCTGACTCTGGGGAAGTATATACATACAGTGCCTTCGGGAAAGTATTCAGACCCCTTCCCCTTTTCTACATTTTGTTATGTTACAGCCTTATTCTAAAATGGATTAAATAAAACATTGACATCAATCTAGCACAATACCCCCTAATGGTGAAGCTAAAACAGGTTTTTGAAATGTTTTCAAATGTATTAAACATTAAAAACAGTAATACCTTATTTACATAAGTACCCTTTGCTATGAGACTTGAAATTGAGCTCAGGTGCATCCTGTTTCTATTGATCATCCTTGGAGTGTTTTTACAACTTGATTAGAGTCCACCTGTGGTAAATTCAATTGATTGGACATGATTTGGAAAGGCACAGAACCTTCCAGGAGAACAACCATCTCAGCAGCACTCCACCAATCAGGCGTTTATGTTAGCGTGGCCAGATGGAAGCCACTCCTCAGTAAAAGGCAAATGACAGATCGCTTGGAGTTTGCTAAAAGGCACCTAAAGGACTCTCAGATAATGAGAAACAAGATTCTCTGGTCTGATGAAACCAAGATTGAACTCTTTGGCCTGAATAGCCAAGTGTCACATCTGGAGGAAACCTGGCACCATTTCTACGTTGAAGCATGGAGGTGGCAGCATCCTGCTGTTGGGATGTTTTTCAGCGGCAGGGACTGGGAGACTAGTCAGGATCCAGGGAAAGATGAACGGAGCAAAGTACAGAGAGATCCTTGATGAAAACTTGCTCCAGAGTGTTCAGGACCTCAGATTGGGTGGAATGTTCACCTTCCAGCAGGACAACGACCTTAAGTACACAGCCAAGACAACAAAGGAGTGGCTTCGGGACAAGTTTCAGAATGTCCTTGAGTGGCCCAGCCAGAGCCTGGACTTGAATGCGATCAAACATTACTGGACAGACCTGAAAATAGCTGTGCAGTGACCCTCCCCATCCAACCTGACAGAGCTTGAGAGGATCTGCAGATAAGAATCCCCAAATACAGGTGTGTCAAGCTTGTAACGTCATACCCAAGAATCAATCAAATGTATTTATAAAGCCCTGTTTACATCAGCCGATGTCACAAGGTGCTGTGCAGAAACCTAGAAACCTAAAACCCCAAACAGCAAGAAATGCAGATGTAGAAGAAGACTCGAATCTGTATTTGCTGCCAAAGATGCTTCAACAAAGTACTGAGTAAAGGGTCTGAATACTTACATAAATGTGATATTTCAGTTTTATATTTTTTATAAATTTGCAAAAAAATCTAAATCACTGTTTTTGCTTTGTCATTATGGGGAATTGCGTGTAGATTGATGAGGGAAAACACAATTCAATCAATTTTAAAATAAGGCTGTAATGTAACAAAATGTGGAAAGTCAAGGGGTCTGAATACTTTCCGAATGCACTGTAAATGGCCTCATTACCAAAATTCAAAAGAATCCCTTTAACAAATGATATGTTGAGTGGAAAAATATATGGCAGCTAGACTTTATGGTCTTCAGAGATAGATGGGAGGGGTTGAGCTTAGCTGACGGGTGGGACTAAAACAAACAAAATATAACTACTGTAAAATATACTGTCTGTGAAATGTGTGTAGTATGTATAAGCTGGAAGTGAAAGCATAAGTATTGTTGTCCCATTAGTTTACTCCAATTACGGGAGGGGTGGTCGGGTTAGGGGAAAATAATAAAGAAGGAATATATATGTTTTTAAATGTACAGTACCAGTCAATAGTTTGGACACCTACTCATTCAAGGGTTTTTCTTCATTTTTACTATTTTCTACATTGTAGAATAATAGTGAAGACATCACAACTATGACATAACACATATGGAATGATGTAGTAACCACAAAAGTGTTAAATCAATCCAATTATATTTGAGATTTGAGATTCTTCAAAGTAGCCACCCTTTGCCTTAATGACAACTTTGCACACTCTTGGCATTCTCTCAACCAATAACATTGATAGAAGCTACAATCTATTTACAATATTAAAGCTGATCTACACCCCCCCCCACCCCACCCACCCAAATAAAAACAAAATAGAAGAAAATAAATTATAACTCAACCACAAATACAAGTTAAAGAATGGGATGAAGCCAGTGGATCAGGTGAAACTATGCAAGCAGTAGATACATCTCCTTTAAATGTTGATATTTGGTTGCATTGTCGACAAATACAATTAAATGCTACTTTTGTAATACAGAAAATAGCCTTAAATGAAGGCTCTTACAAATTAAAGTAACATTCAACCGTAAAATGAGAAACACATCCATGGTCACATTGAGGTTACTGTAACTATAAAGGTATTCTTATGTAATCATATGTTCAAGCTAGTGTGCATAGGTTGTCGCAGGTCTGTGAAAATCTTCACAATTGCTGTAATGATCTGTGCAGAATCTTGAACGCTATTGATCACTTGCACCATGTACTTTTAATGTAATCTCAACTGCAACACAGGTCATGTGGTTGTGCTATTAGATGAACAGTGATATCACAATTTGTTGTGTAAATAAACAAAATATCTGAAATTGTATTCCCATTTGAGTGATTGTAATCTCATTGAATAAACATCGCAACCATATATTACCCAATTATCAACCTTGAAATGACATGGTGTGCACAGTGGGAGATTTTATAAATTCACGGAGATTCAACCAAAAACATTTGTCCTGAGGGGGAGGGTATTTGCAGGAGCTAATGGCAAGTGAGGGTAGTTTAATTAGCAATTATGTGAGGGTAGCTATATGCTGTTTTTCAAGTTAAGCACACTGCACACTGCCCCCTGAAGCCGAAACAGTGATTTGAAGATCAAATGCCATTTCCAGACATGCTGAGTCAACCATGACATTTTTCTCCCGTTTGGATTGAACACCCCAATAGCAAAGAGCAAGCCTTGTTATAACAACGAGGCAAGGTTTGCGTAAGCTTGATTCTTTGCAGTCGTTCCCAAAAGAGCTTATCATCTGTCCTCACTTTCCCCAGGGGTTTTGTCCTCGCTGGACTAAGGTGCACTTCCTCTGAGTTTGTTAGTACTGGCAGCTACAGAGGCCGTCCCTGCAACTATTTCATCACACAGTAGTCAATAGACTGCAGCAGCCTACCATTAAAACTTTCCTCTATTTCCCATTGGTATTTGGTAGGCCTCAACATACAGTAAGTAGCCCATTCAAGAAATGTGATGAGAGAGAGAGGGAGGTCACCTGCATAGTGAGAACACATGCTTCAATTACAATGCTGTAGAGTTTGAAAGTGTTGTTTTGATTAGTACATGCATCAGAAAGTGCCATTATGGTATTTTGTTTCATTGAATAGGGCCCCAACGGTTAAAGGCAGTTGAAATGTGCCAGAAAATCACCCATGAAGCAATGCATTGTTATTGTATCTGTACGGCAGAGAAAGAAACAGGTTGGTTAGCATTCAATTATGATTTTTCTCTTTAGGAGTTTAGGCTGAAGGGCTGCACCTATTTACAACTAAGTTGACTACTCTATAACATATCTCTCAAAACATGTAACATGTTCATACACCTATTGTGTAATATCAATTTGGGTGAATATGACTAACCACTCGTGAATTTGTGCAGTGGTTATTTCCTCTCAGAACCATGCGGTATGGTCTTGTTAGAGCAGACATCCCTGCTGCAGTGCAAACGCTGCCCAGAAGAGTGGGCACAGATCATGAGCTGCGATGTGATTGGCTAGCACTCTGTCAGCAGACATCATAAGATAATTTCTATTGGTCCGTTGGTAGCACCAACTTATGGGCAGCTCCTGCACAATGTTTCCACACGCTTGATTCTGAAAAGGAACACATTGGACTTCTGTAAATGGTTCCTTTTTAAAGAATGTTTAATTGCAACATAAATGTTTCTACTATTACAAATTAACACACTTCTTTTTGCTATTTCCTAGTTCTGTAGCCTACCAATAAACCAGCATGTGGCATTAGTGTAGGCTGCTGTTGCATTACAAATTAGATTTTTACCTGTCTATTGAAGGTTTTTCAACAGGTATAAATACTTTAATCATTATTTAAGTCAGTTAATAACCAATGCATAAGTGGTAACCTCCCATAGGCTATTACAATGGTAAACACAGGAGACTAATTAGACACTGATGGTCATGGATAACAGTCAATTATAAAAATGATTTTAAAAAACCATAATGGTGATTTATTTCCTAGACACTTACAGGTATTAGTAGGGTGTGATTTCAGATGGAGCATAACCTGGTTATGGCCGTGCTCATCACCTGCATCATCCGGCATCAATAGGCATTACCAAGACAAGTTTTGTTAGTTTTCTATTTATTCAGTCTATGGTGGATATATAATGGTCTTACCCTGTCTTTGGTGAGCATATGTCTATGTTAAGGGTTTGGCCAGAACATGAACATATAGCCTATCCAGGCAGTGATGTTATTTTGAGTGTTTGCCTATAATTTGGTCATCTTTTCTTTAGGAATGTGTTTGTAATGGTTAGCACCTTAAATGTATAGGCTAGGAAGGTTGAGTTATTCTGTCTGTTTGGCCAAAGAAACGAGACTACAGACTCCAAACCGGTATTGTGCGTATTGTAGGTCTAAATGTAATCAGTTTTTGGAGCGCAACGGACTAGACAAAATAGTATGCTGATAAACGAAAGGTCTACCTCTGTCAACTCTCGGCATGTGGGATTTATTTCATTCATAGCGTACCGGTTGTAATAAAGGGCTATTGGGCAGCGGTAAATGTAAGAGGACGGAATTATCTGGTCAGCAGACAGATAACAGTAGCGCCGCATCACCTTGAATACCTGGAATCTGATGCCTAAAAATAAACATTCTACATACGCAAATCACTGAAAGTCACATCAGAAGGCAAGGAAATTGTAACGAGATGTAACCTAATAATAGAGTGATAGGTTCAGTTGGTAGGCTATTCACCAATGGGCACCTTCTTGATTCATTGTAACTAATTCACAGCCAGGCCTGCATATGTTGTGAATAGGGTAGTCTACTGTCTGTGTGCGGATGATCCTCTAGCTGCTTTATGAGAAAGATGTTATTATAGGAAAGCCTAAGCAGACCACAACATAAGCTATTTGCAAGCTTAACGTTAGCAGCATCCAGAATATGCTATTCTTATTCATTCATTTCCTGTTTCTATTAATACGAGTATGAGGAAATTGTGTCTCATATACACAAACAATCCTCCCCACATCAATATGATATTTCATAGACTATATCTACCAGTTTTCTTGCATCCATCGTATGGCTTCGTCCTCGTTGAACTGTCTCTCAAATTCGTACTCTTGTAGCGCCAACACCGACATGTTCACTGTGCGCTTTCCTGTAAACGGATACAAAGTTATATTCTGATTAGGTGTTATATTTAACTGGTTTCCTCTTTATCTCTCTATCTCATCTACACTCCTTGTCTTGCATCGCTCTTGCCACTGCCAAAAACTATCAAACTGAACGCGAACGTCCGACTATATGACAGCTCGATCCGGCATAGGCCCTCTCCACCAAGGAGGTGGATTCACGGTCCTAAAGCCTGAATCGCCGAGTTTATTTTGCAAGTAGATCGTCACTGTGATGCCTCGTTCACGTTAACCATAGGAACCCCGTTAAATTGCGCAGAATGTCGTTCATTTAAATGGGGACGTCCACAACAAAGTGGAATCGCAACGCCCCCGTGCGGTTGAAGGCTCTGCTGCGAGAAGGACGCCGCACACTTAATTTTTCCAAACTTTGCATCATCTTCAGTCCAGCCAGAGTCCGTGGAAGAACAGGAAGTGACCAACCACAGAAAAATATGAAAATGTGTGTTTTTTCGTGATGGCTTTATGGGATAGCTAGCAACTTGTAAGCAATTACCCATTCGTATAGGGTACTAACGTTAGGGGATAACTAGCCCGTTGGGTAGCCCGTTTGGGTAGTTACCAAATACGTTCTCTGACTGTCACTGCTCTTGCTCATCAACAACAAAAATCCTCTGTGTCTTCACAACTTTTGGACATATTTCAACAAAACTATTTTGTGGTAAATGTATCCATTTTTAAAAAAAAGTTGATATAACGTTACTCCAATGAAGTTGGATCTATAATTGTTTTTAAATGTACAAGCCTTAAGATAAATAATCCTGTTGTTTACAGATAAATATTTAAATAACTTTTAAATAATGTTGGATGAGTGTTTTGGGGGCTAGTTACCCTTTTACAGTTATGAATGTTTCTACCTGTCATTTAGACAATGACTAGCACAGTTAGCGCTACTTTACGCTAACTTGCTAGCTAGCAACTTCAATAGCAGTAAATGCTAGCCAGCTAACTAGTTAGCAAAAGCTGCTAGGAGTGCTAGCTAGCAACCTTACTTCCAGATCGTCTGAGGTAAAATACATTAAAAAGATAACGTAACTTAATTTCAGTTGTAAATGACTGATACTTTTGCCGTTAATCTTACTTTATTGAATTTTAGTTATTTTACACAGCATGTTATGTCATATAGCTAGATAGCTAGCTATGTTTTTAAGAGAGAGCTTTTAAATTGGCATATCTCCCCATTTTCAGTCACAGGTGGGGACTGGATTAGGTTTGAGCATTGCAGGAGGTGGGCTCATGAGTTGTGCTCCAATTTTACTGGGGATAGCTTTATTTGTGACCTATGTACAAATTAGAATCATGCAATAGCAGAGCATAAGAGAGTTTCCACATCAATGTCACACTGAATTAATGAGTTAAGTTATTGTTATTAAATGTTATATTCCAAAGTTATTTAATGTTATTAGTTATATTCCATTCCAATATTATATTCCAAATAATATATGTTTTTTAATTAATGAAAAACATCTATTGAAAACCTTTTGCTCCTGAATGTCATTTTAATGACTGCTGGGATTGAACATGTTGCATTATTCAAATAATATTTAGTGGAATTGTACATAATGGATTGTATGGAAAAGGAACAGCAAAGAAAGTACAAAAAAATGTGCAGATGTCACGCCCTGACCATAGAGAGCCATTGGAGTTCTCTATGGTGCAATAGGTCAGTGCGTGACTAGGGGGTGTTCTAGTCGTTAATGTCTATGTTGGTGTGAGTATGGTTCCCAATTGGAGGCAGCTGATGATCGTTGCCTCTAATTGGGGATCATACTTAGTATGGTCCTTTTCCCATCTGCGTTTGTGTGATATTGTTTCATTTGGTGCTATGTGCGCTACGGATATGGGCGGATGCGAGACCCTTCCTTGGCGGGAGTCGCCAAGGAGTATAGGAGGACAGTGACGACACTGGGGTCCGCGGCCACAGAAAAACATTTTTTGGGGGGGGCACAAGGGGCTGTCGGTCGAGCCGAGGAGAGAGCCAGAGACCGTCTGGGAGTCGATGGAGCTGTTTGAGGAGGGAGTACGGAGAGAGATGTTGGTTAGGTGAATTCTGCAGCGCATTCGCCCTGAAAAGCGCCTTCCTAGCCCGGTACGTCCTCTGCCGGTTCCTCGCACTCGCCCTGAAGAGAGTGTCATTAGTCCGATGCCACCTGTGTAGGCTCCACGCACCAGGCCTCCAGTGCGCCTCCCCAGCCCGGTACGTCCTGTGCCGGCTCCCTGCACTCGCCTTGAAGAGTGTGTCATCAGTCCGGTACCACCTGTGCTGGCTCCACGCACCAGGCCTCTAGTGCCCCAGCCCGGTACGTCCTGTGCCGGCTCCCCGCACTCGTCCACCAGTGCGTGGGCACGGTCCGGAGACTCCATTGACGGTCTACAGCCCGGAACCTCCAGCGACGGTTCACAGTCCGGAACCTCCAGCAACAGTTTACAGTCCGGAGCTTCCAGCGACGGTTCACAGTCCGGAACCTCCAGCGACGGTCCACGGCCCGGAGCTTCCTGCGCCGGTGCCCAGTCCAGGCACGGCGTCCAGTCCCACTCCATGGCCGGAGCCTTCTGTGCCAGTGCACAGTCCAGGCACGGCATCCAGTCCCACTCCATGGCCGGAGACTTCCTCTGCGCCAGTGCCCAGTCCGGGCACGGCGTTCAGCCTCGGCTTCAGGGTCAGATCCGCTGTCTGAACGGGGGCTACGTCCCGCACCGGAGCCACCACCGACGCTAGTTGCCCACCCGAACCCTTCAGATTTTGCGGTCAGAGTCCACACCTTTTCTGTGTGTGTGTGAGGGGGGGGGGGGGGCATTTTGGAGGTATCACACACTGACCATAGAGAGCCCTTGGGGTTCTCTATGGTGCAATAGGTCAGAGCTTGACTAGGGTGTGTTCTAGTCTTGAATTTCTATGTTGGTGTGAGTATGGTTCCCAATTGGAGGCAGCTGATGATCGTTGCCTCTAATTGGGGATCATACTTAGTGTGGTCATTTTCCCACCTGCATTTGTGGGATATTGTTTCGTTTTGGTTTAGTGCTATGTGCGCTATGAACTGCACGTTTGTTTATTATTTGTTGTTTTTTGAAGGTTCACTTTCATGAATATGTGGAACTCTACTCATGCTGCGCCTTGGTCCGCTCATTATGTATATGACGAACGTGACAGCAGGTAAGTAAAAAGACTTTACATCAAATCTCCTCATAATGCAGATATTAAAGGTGACATGTGCAGCACCCTTTCCCTCCCATATTTTATTTAAATAATCAAAAATAAGACAATTACACTTAGCTTTTAAGTATTACTTACAAATAATTCTAAATAAAAGTGATTAAATGGATTTTAACACACTTGTGTGAAACCCTATGCCATAATCTTCTACCTGGGTAACTGGCACCCCCATGCATTGGGCCAGTAACCGAAAGGTTGCTGGATCCAATTCCCGAGCTGACAAGGTAAAAATCTGTTCTACCCCTGAATAGGGCACTGTTCCCGGGAGGCCGTCATTGTAAATAAGAATTTGTTCTTAACTGACTTGCCTGGTTATGTAATTTTTAAAAAAGTGTTCACCTAAGCATGACCTTCATCCAGATGCCACATTTTTTCCAAACTTTGCTTTCTTTTGTCAGGAATTAAACGTTGCTCTTAGGGGGGGCTAGTTACTCCCTAGTACCCTAAGTTATTACTATTTTAATAGTAATGTTAAATAATACACATTGGCTGTTAATCCTATTAAATTATATGACTGTTGCAACCCATTTAAGTCAGTGTTGGTAATTAAGTTTGTTTATGATAATTATTAGGTGGGGTGGAGGTCGCTAGCTAGAGTGGTATCTTCAAGCTTGCCTAACGTTTAGCTAGCTAGCTTGACTTGCTACAAAGTTAGAGAAACAAGTTGAAGAAAAAGTAACTAAACAAAACATGTTTTATTATCACCTGAAACAATATTTTTCCCCTGTCTTGAATGAAAAGGTCATATTTTACAATCTCCCAAAATAAATGCTATCTCTGATGAAAGACTCTCCTCCAACTTGTGTTAGAATCACTACACCATTCAGTAGCGGGCAAGACTCTGTGAAGATGATATAAGGTGTAATGAAATATGTCACGGTGTGTACGGGGCATAAGACTTATGTCATCACTGACACTGCAAATGCTTACTACATACAGCCTATTGAGAAATATGCAGCAAAAATAAGTTTCCTTTACTTATAGTAGTGCATAATCATTTGGTAATACTCCATATGAATACCATCTTCATACTGCATTAGAGCACATTCCTAATGCCTTATAAGCTATGTATAACATGTGCTGATAACACTGCACATAAACATATATACATTGCAATATCCACAGAGCATTACAGACAGTAAATTATAACACTGCTTCCTAAGGTGTTATTCAGTCTGGCCATAATGCTCTGTGGATGTTATAATGCACTACATGAAATGCTCCACAGGTGGGTAATGACATCAGAATCCATGCAGGAGTTCCGTATTCAGGTTTGCAAGGTTTTCAACTTGTTATACCTTATGAAGCAGTATTATAATGCCCTGAATTAAATGCTTTACAGGGGTGTAACGACTTCAGAGACCATGCAGGAGTTGCATATTTAAGGAGTTACATTAAATGCACATGCTTGTCAGTGGTGGAAAAAGTACCTAATTGTCATACTTGAATAAAGGTAAAGATACCTTAATTGAAAATGACTCAAGTAAAAGTGATTGTGACCCAGTAAAATACTACTTCAGTAAAAGTCTAAAAGTATTTGGTTTGAAATATTCTTAAGTATCAAAAGTAAATGTAATTTTCAAAATATACTTAAGTGTCAAAAGTAAAAGTATAAATCATTTCAAATTCCTTTTATTAAGCAAACCATGTGGCACACTTTTCTTGTTTTTCTATTTATTTAAGGATAGCCAGTGGCACACATTTACCAACGAAGCATGTGTGTTTAGTGAATCCGCTCGATCAGTGGCAGTAGGGATGACCAGGGATGTTTTCTTGATAAGTTTGTGAATTTTCTCTTCCTGCTAAGCATTTAAAATGTAACAATTACTTTTGGCTGTCAGGGAAATGTATGGAATAAAAAGCACATTATTTTCCTTAGGAATGAAGTGAAGTAAAAGTAAAAGTTGTCAAAAATATAAATAGTAAAGTAAAGTACAGACACCCATAAAAACTACTTAAGTAGTATTTTTACATAAGCACTTTACACCACTAATGCTCATTAAGTGATATAATGTCATTCCACCTTACACACGTAACTGCCTTAAGAGCCAAAACCTGAATACGGAACTCCTGCGTGGATTCCCAAGTCATTATGTGGATCATCTCATACAGGGCATTTTAACACTAATTCATGAGGTGCTGGTTCTATTCTGCTCCTGGATGTCCCCCAAATTCGCAAACTTAAGAGTTAGGGCTTATTATCTGGGTGGTAGGGTGTGGAAGGTTGCTTGCTGGAGTATCATTGTGAATTGCTCCATCAGTTTGCACCTGAATACGTTTACAGTAAGTAGGCTGTTCTTATCTGAACTTATCTCAACTATTGCAATCAAAGAGCGGTGTTTCCCAAGCCAGCAGGTGGCAGATCGCCACACACACACATTCTGTTATCCAATATGGAGTGGACTCCCACAACCTTGCCCTAGATTTGAAAGGGGTAGGTTATATCACCTGATGTAGAAATACTGTCATCCTCAGTGTGTGATAATGTGGTAATATTTCTGTCTGCACATATTGAGTCATCAGGTGTTTCTCAATATGCATACTACCATGCTCCACACACTCATGCTCTGAGTGCATTCTCCGATTACTTTCTCTTGAGTATGTTCTTCTAAGGTCGAGAGTGTGGAGAACGCATAAAACATTACATTTGAGAAGCACTCACACTCTTCCTACTGTATTACCTCACGCTTTACCTCCCCATTCACTGAACCTTCTCCCAGCCAAGACAATGACAACCAGATTTACGCAAAGCAAATGTTTTAGTTCATAATTATCAGCTAGATATGTGAATCATAATGATCTACCTAGCCAGTTAGTTAAACAGACAAAAAAATGACCTTAAAGTAATGTTATGCAAGGTAAACGTAAAAGAAAATGTGGGCTAGCTATTAGTAGTAGCGAGCCAGTTAGCCCTATTGACTTATTATGGGCTTTCGATCTACAGTCGTAGGCAGGTAAGCGTTCCAAAATTAACACAGCATGTATTTATTAACGCTTCAAGATAATATAGGCAACATTTCATTCTGAAGTCGGAGTGTATTTTCTCTAGATTTAACTTAAATAGTGTCCGCCATTGATTTGAAAACATTTTGCGTAGTTTTTTTGCGTGGTAGCATCATATTTCTTAACATACTTTCAATTGAATCTTGTATCGATACATGCTTCTAAATATATACAAATGGAGTACGCATTTAAGAAGTGCCCTCCGTGCTCTGTTTCCCATACTTTTATTTGGACTCATACTCCGACCCTCCTGTGCTCCAATTTGCGTGCTCGAAGCACGGTAGTATGCATTCATGGTAGTATGCATTTTGAGAGTTACCAATCGTGTCTGTGTAACGGAGGAGGTACTGTAAACCAAGCTTGCCTGATGAGTAACCTCGCCTGAGACCTGAAGACTTGCATTAGCTCCCTGAGCTAGTCCCAATGCTTTAACTCTGTGGTCTAACACAGTTCTGTGACTCGTAAGGAGTCCTGGATTCAGGGTGGTGTACTGATGCACCTTCCTGTAACTGTGAAAAGAAACTAAATCAAAGCAGTAATGACTGCATGGCTGCATAAAAGTGATGACTGTTTCAGTGTATAATGTGTACCATTACATGAAGGACCCCCCCACAACGCTATATGACCCTCTGCCTGTCAGTGCCTGAGCTCATTACATTAAGGATACCCCACAGACCTTAAATGTAACCTTTATTAAACTAGGCAAGTCAGTTAAGAACAAATTCTTATTTACAATGACAGTCTAGGAACAGTGGGTTGTTCAGTGGGTTGTTCAGGGGCAGAACAACAGATGTCAGCTCAGGGATTTGATCTAGCAACCTTTTGGTTACTAGCCCAATGCTCTAACCACTAGGCTACCTGCGGACCAAGGTTCAGGTACAACTCAACAGGAGGATCAAAAAGGAATGAAGTTGTGTTCATTGTCCAGGGGAGGATGAACTGGTTTGGTTTGGTGTGTGTGTGTGTCCACTTGTTTTTGTGGCCTTTGCCTCGAGGGAGTATCCAGCTTCTCTGGTCAGTCATGCCAGGCATCTTGGCCTTATTCTGCACAGCTGGGATAGGAGAACCCTCAAAGGTACTCTGGGGGATAGGAAATTAATCTGGGTGTGAGAGACAGAGCGAGAGAGGATGTACAGGGAGACATCAGCTAACATCAGCTCACATGAATGTATTCAGTTATTTTCTGATATCAAGAAAGGGCAAGAGAGTGCTAGAAACAGAGAGAGATGAGTGGATGTGGAGAGAGAGAGGGTAGAGAGAAACAGAAAGCCCCCTTGCCTTCTCAGAAAAAGAGAGGGAAGGAGAAAATGAATAATGTGAAGTTAAATAAAACTTCATGTATTGCTTTCCCCCTCTGCTCATAACATTAACCATTTAGCAGAAAGTAACTATGCTGTTCACATTAACTAGGCCTGGAAGGTTTGATGGGATAGCTCTTAGCTAGCTCAGTGGGGTTGCTTTTGGAAATCCTGCAGGACAGTTGATAGGCTTTAGGCTTTACATGAACTATGTGTACTTTTTGATTAGACCCCGCAATTGTAGAAGCCCTGCAAAGCTAAGCAGTTCCCAACCCAGTGTGAATTCCATCCGGATCTCCATAGAAAGCTGTTATGTTCCCCAGTTTCTGTGTTGTTGTGGGTTTGTATGTGTGCATTTCAGGAAATGTCTTCCTGGATTCTAAGCAGCTGATTGGTCAGCCCCATCACAGATTGGAGCTCTGACCCCTCCCACTCATCAGGGGATACAGCTGTCTCTGCAATTACCAACTCCTTCTCCAGCTTGATAAAAGCTAGTGTTCCTGCCCCAGGGAAGAGTGTATTTTTATGTCCTGTGTTGGTTGTTGGTCAGTGAAAGGTTTGTTGATGTTAGTTTGTAGCCGCTCCTTCAGAGGTATGTGTATGCCAATAGGACTTAGTGTTATTGAAATTGTTCACTTAAAGTGTTAGTAATTATTTTGTTTCATTGGTTCCCAGGGGGGGAAGGGGAACGCACCCTTGGCATGTTTAGGCAAGAGGCCTGCGGGCATACATAACTCGTAGTAATTATTCTGTCTATGCACACTAGGTAAAACCTGGGATGGACCACCCCCTGTATTTTGGTTAGTGTGCCAGGTGGTGCTAAAGGTTAGGTTAGTAGTGGGAAGGCAGGTAAGGTAGGAGAGGGGACTCTTTAATTTTTACTTTCTTTGTTTTGGATCTGTCCAGCCCCTTTTCCCCACTTTACCATGTTAAGGAATAAATAAATTCCCTGTAAACTGTATATTTCTGTTGTCCTTCCCCGCCCCTACGGTCACATATCTTTTCACTTCATGGAGAGTTGATGTAGCAGGGTGTTTGTTGCGTTCCTTCCTCCAAGAGGCATATGTAACAGGAGTTTCAGAATGCTTTGAGTGGTGAGCAGTGTTCATTTTCTATGTGTGCCTAGCCTATTGAATTAAGTTTAGTAAACGTATTTGATCCAGACAACACATTGAGGGCCCACAACAGTAGGGTTTGTTCAATTGCATGATGGCAACATTATACAAGCACAATCGCACTGTTGTTTAGGAGTAGACAAGTCTGTGTCTTCAAGGCAATGAATGAGAGGTATACAGTTTGTCTGCATGTTCCGTACAGTCATTGGTTTGTTCCAGTAGAGTGCCGTCTGCTGGTGATATATTAGCAGTGAACTTCCAAGGAGCAGAACAGAACCATTCACTCACCTCGACAATCAGGATTCATGACATGGCCTCCCCTTCTATTCTCTATATACAACCAGCTCTGTACCTCACAATAACTCTACTCCAAGTAACATTTTAGAAATAAGGGGGACATTTTCAATGAGAATGGATGATCTGATGTGTGATTGAACAAGGTAAACAACAGTGTTCAGTTCTAGCGTGAGCGCTTCAACCAAACTATATCAGTTGCTGTCACAGGGTTGTGCTGTGGGAAAGTGGCTATACAATCGGTTTAGTGAGGATAAAATATATTTTGCCTGACCTTTCTGCTTCAGTAACCTGAAGGATAGCAGATAAATTGCCAAAATGCAGGTCCAACCAAGTGAAGCAACCTTTTCTGTGACCATAGGCAGCACACTATTGTCACTAATTGTAGATAAAGTAGTTTGAACATGAACACATAGAAGTTGTCATGTTACAATGTTTACAAGGAGTGTATAATGCAAAGTATTGATGAGGATAATAGTGGTTTAATTCATTTCAAGCACAGTTAACTAAAATGTTTTCCAATGACTCTAACACTAAAACTCATTAAACTTGTGATGACCATACAAACTTCTCAAATGACGGTTTCCACCATTTTAATTGGTTTGACTAAATTTGCTGCCCTCTTCTGGCTAGATGTGTGCATCAACACACTGAGCATGCTCCTCGAGGACTGGGGTTGTGTGGAGCTACTCTTTTTTTTTTTTTTTTACCCGTTTTTAAGCATACAGTCCTATAAAGAATGGACATTTGTCCCAAAATGTATTCACCGGTCCAGAAAAAGTAAGGTTGGTGAAGTCTTGGAGAAGGATGAACGCGGAAAAGATGAAGGCAGGAGAAAACCGGTCAGACCAGAGTTAGCTGAAGATGCAACCGCTGAGGCCTTTTACTCCACCATAGGAGCTGAAAGGAAGTCAAGTCCAGCAAAAGGTCAGCAACACACTTGATTCAGGAAGGAACATGTTCATGTTAAAGAAAATAGTAGACCTCAGGGACAGCCTGCCTAGACGTCAAGAGAAAACATATTTGTTAGGCAGTTTCAGAGGCACCACGTCATATTCTCCCGCAGAGAACACCAACATATTTGATCTGGGGTTATGTGTTGGGAGTCACATCCATCTTCCATCCATCCAATCCCTTGTGTGTCTTGCCTTACCGTTCTGTCCATTCCATTAATGATCGCGGCGCCTTCCAGCCGGGATTACCGCGTCGCACACAGTGGATTTCCCACTGCGCCCGGTAATGAGCAGCGATGTTGGAATGGGACTCCCATTATGGGAGCATGCAGCAGATTGCTTTTCACCAGAGTGTATTAGAGTGAGAGCGGGTTCGGACGTGCCTTCCTTATTAAATATTATAATTGGCAAAAGGAGGGAGGTTGGAGATGGCCAGGTAACTGCTAATGGTTGTTTGGTTGTATGGACATAAAAAGTAATGCAATGTACATTTATACGCTTGTTATCTCAACCTGCCCGGCACATATACCCGTGCGTGGCCCTTTCACCGGAGTGCAATTTCACAGCAAACAATTGAAGGGAGTCATGTCAAACTGGCCAGTTTAGGAGAGCCTGGTATTCATGGTTCAGTATTACTATAGGGTGTCAATTCAATATACCTTGTTGCACCACAAAAATTACCTTTCAGCCGCCTCAAGCCAATGTACGTACATGCTCTAACCTGCAAAGTAGTCCAGGCCTATGTGATAATGTGAAGAAGGTTGAACTGTGTTTTGTTTGTGAGAAGATTAACTATGCCTTTAATGTTTGTGAGAAGGTCAACTATCCCTTTAATGTTTGTCAGAAGTTGAACTCTTTTTAATGCTCACCAAATGAGGCATGTCTTGTCTTGTCTTCCTACTGTTGTTAAAGCTCTGTAATAAAGTAAGGTAACTGAGACATGGGTTGGTTGTCACAGACAGTGCTCCAGACCTGGGTCAAGTCATACATCAAATACTTGAGATGCACTTGATTATGTTTACAATGGAACTAATGGAATATATAGTCCCAAAAGTGCAATCTCCAAAATAAATGAAGCATATCTTAAATACTTTATAAAGTATTTTAAAGTCGCTTCAATATTTACTTCATCTGAACAGTTATTTGGTGGTGTTGGATATTATCTGAATTACAGAGTGGTGAAAAGCAATATAAACACCCTGTCACTTATAGGAACTGTTTAAACCTTTTTAATGCCAACATGTTTTATGGACATTTTATTTATTGAGACAATAATCATCTTTGTGAATAACAATGTAATAATCAATGCTTGCATCTTGTCAAGACAAACCATATACATTTTAGCAACTGCATATAATGAACACTGGTACAGTAGATATGATTAGATTAGTCATTCAGTATTACTGGGCATCATGTTCCACTGCAGTATGAGCATGAACCACACTGTAGTGTAGAATCTAGATGAATAGAGGTAGAGGACCGTAGTGCCATGGTTCTCCCTGGTACTGTAGCAGGTGTCTGTCAGAAGACCGTAGGTCCTATAGGAGATCCCAGTAGCTTTGTCTCACTGCAGCCCCCAGTGGAAGTGGACATCCTGTGGAGATCAGGCATAGATAATGTTACCACAGATCAATATTCCTCAGTGTGTTTCCTAGATAAACTTCCTGAGATTCTACCATCTGTGGCATATAGCTTGAGCCAATAAGTCGCTTCTGGGTACCAGTGCTATCCATTGGTCTCTACCCTCGCTCCTTGTTGATTACCCGATCTACTGATCGTAAAGATATGGGTAGGTATTTTCGTTGACATGGTCTAGTTTCTGATGATGAAAATGATTTAGTTATTTTCAGATCTGCAAGGAAACAAGTTTTTGGTTTGGAATTGGGCCATATAGACACTCAATACCTGCTAACCTCAAGATTGCAAAAAATGTCATATTGCGTACCATTAGAATGCACTGTAGTACCTAGGTTGGCTTCTGGGGGCCTCAAGACAGTGAAGTGATTGTGTCTCAGCTGAAATGAGGTCCGTATTTGGGTTGTCTTGTCATTTCTCTCACCATTTAATTAACAGGAATAAAATTTTAGGCAAACTCAAGCATTGCCAATAATTACTTGTTTTAAGCAACTGTAAAAATAAAAAAAATAAAAACATTATATATATATATAATGTTCTTATTTTATTTTTTACAGTTGCTTAAAACAAGTAATTATATATATTATATATATACACTTTAACCCTTAAGATGTCAACTGCTAATTTTCAGATTTACACCACATAGTCCAGTGAAATGGCTGTGTTTATCTGTTGCTGCCAAGTCATGATTTCCCTGGTGGTTAGCCTTGCAATAACCAAGTGGTGAAACACATAGCCCTCTATATTTAAATGTTTCAGGTACACCACGATAGGTGTTTGTCCTCATGTGTCTGTTTTTCAGCATAAAGTACTCCGTAGCCACTTAGTGTGGACACCAGGTGAGCACACACACACAATAACAGTCACTCTCCTTCACTTCATCCCTCTCCCCCTTCTCCCTAAATCCTCTAGGTTATATCAGCTGTTTTGGTAAACCCCTCTTGTTTCAGAAGAAAGTTCTTTGTTTCTGGTCATTTTGAGCCTGTAATCAAACCCACAAATGCTGATGCTCCAGATACTCAACTAGTCTAAAGAGGGCCAGTTTTCTTGCTTCTTTAATCAGCACAACAGTTTTCAGCTTTGCTAACATAATTGCAAAAGAGTTTTCTTTTTTTACCCCCTTTGCTCCCTAATTTAGTGGTATCCAATTGTTAGTAGTTACTATCTTGTCTCATCGCTACAACTCCTGTACAGGCTCGGGAGAGACGAAGGTCGAAAGCCATGCGTCCTCCGAAACACAACCCAACCAAGCCGCACTGCTTCTTAACATAGCACGCATCCAACACGGAAGCCAGCCGCACCAATGTGTCGGAGGAAACACCGTGCACCTGGCGACCCGGTTAGCATGCACTGCGCCCGGCAGGAATTACCTGGATTTCTGCATAAATTGGTCATCGAATTGGATCTGATCTCCATCTAAGTCACAACAATAGACAAACATAGTGTGCTTAAACTAATAACACACAAATGATTGTATTTTTCTTGTCTATATTGAATATATAATTTAAACATTCCCAGTGTAGGTTGGAAACCCCTAGGCTAAAGACTTCTCCAAAAGCTAATTGGAGTCAGGAGTCGGCTCACATGGAGTCCAATCAATGAGAAGAGATTGGAGATGTTGGTTAGAGCTGCCTTGCCTTATAAAAAAACACTCACAAAATTTGAGTTTGCTTTTCACAAGAAGCATTGCCTGATGTGAACCATGCCTCGAAGAAAAGAGATCTCGGAAGACCTAAGATTAAGAATTGTTGACTTGCATAAACCTGACAAGGGTTAGAAAAGTATCTCTAAAAGCCTTAATGTTCTTCAGTCCACAGTAAGACAAATTGTCTATAAATGGAGAAAGTTCAGCACTGTTGCTACTCTCCCTAGGAGTGGCTGTTCTGCAAAGAGGACTGCAAGAGCACAGCGCAGAATGCTCAATGAGGTTAAGAAGAATCCTAGCGTGTCAGCTAAAGACTTACAGAAATCTCTGGAACAAGCTAACGTCTCTGTTGACGAGTCTACGATATTTAAAAGACTAAACAAGAATGGTGTTCATGGGAGGACACCGCGGAAGAATCCACTGCTGTCCAACAAAAATATTGCTGCACATGTGAAGTTTGCAAAAGTGCACCTGAATCTTCCACAGCGCTACTGGCGCTGTGGACAGACGAAACTACAGTTGAGTTGTTTGGAAGGAACATACAACTCTATGTGTGGAGAAAAAAGGCACATCACGCCAACATCAAAACCTCATCCCAACTATAAAGTATGGTGGAGGGAGCATCATGGTTTGGGGCTGCTTTGCTCCTTCAGGGCCTGGACAGCTTTCTATCATCGACGGAAAAATTAATTCCCAAGTTTATCATGACATTTTGTAGGAGAATTTTAGGCCATCTGTCTGACAATTGAAGCTCATCAGAAGTTTGGTGATGCAACAGGACAACGACCCAAAACACAGAAGTAAACCAACAACAGAATGGCTTCAACAGAAGAAAATATGCCTTCTGGAGTGGCCCAGTCAAGAGTCCTGACCTCAACCCGAATGAGATGCTGTGGCATGACTTCGAGGGCAGTTCACACCAGACATCCCAAGAATATCAGATCAAATGTTATGCAGAAATCCAGGTATTTCCAAAGGGTTCACATACTTTTTCTTGCCATTGTATATATTTATTTTATGTATTTTTTGCTAAAACATTTGCCTTTTAGGAAATGTATCCTCCTACATGAGGTCAAACTTTAACCAGCATGAAAGTATGTTCTGTATCAGAATAGTTGTCAGAGACTCTGGGTGGCTGACAGTAGGGGGTAGAGGTAATAGCCATTTAGAATGTTATAGGAGGTGACGGCAGAAAGGAAAACATTGAGAAGAGATTGACGCCGTTTGGCCAGACAGCAGACTTACAGTGTAAACTAAAGGTGTCTGAACATGATGACTCACATGAGGGGGAGACTCAGGTTAACATGAAGGGACATGAAGAGGAAGATATTGGTAGTTGCAGTAGGTGGGGTGATGAGTGGATAATATGGCTCTGTGTTTGAGATCGTTTTTTTTTTAGGCATACCTCAAAAGGCACTATGAATGTGCTTATAATGTCTCTATATAGGGCCAACAGAGACACAACAGACGTATGGCATATTCAGTAAATGATAATGAATTAGTGTATTTTGGGTTTAAAAACCCCTCACGCTGTGAAGCACAGAAGGCTGCTTAGGGAAGGACGGCTCATAATAATGGCCGGAACGGAGCAAATGGAATGGCAGTTAATATCACGAGCCAGTTCTCCCCAATTAAGGTGCCACCAACCTCCTGTGCTGTAAAGGCATAACTTGTCCCATCCACCACCAATAAACGAATGTTATCCTTTTTCTACTCATCTGAGTTGCTTAAATATGGTATGATTCCTATTGGTTTGGTCTTACCATGTTAAAACATTCCTATGACATGTTAGATAAGGCTTTCTGACTCTGTTTTCCCCCCAGTGAAATGGATCACAGATCATACATGCAGGGTAGCCTAGTGGTTAGAGCGTTGGACTAGTAACCGGAAGGTTGCAAGTTCAAACCCCCGAGCCGACAAGGGACAAATCTGTCGTTCTGCCCCTGAACCGGCAGTTAACCCACTGTTCCTAGGCCGTTATTGAAAATAAGAATTTGTTCTTAAATGACTTGCCTGGTTAAATAAAGGTAAAATTAAATACAGCAACTACAGAACATCACACTGACAGAAGAAAAACACAAGGTTGGGGTTAACTTCAGGCTTTAACTCCAAATGTATAAGGTTAGGCATTCACTTAGAATGGTTAAGGTAGGGGATAGGCTTCATCTGCCCATCCACCATTCCCGCCTACAACACACTCGCAAAACTGAAACCTACTTGAAGGTAAGAGTGCTCACTGTTACCCCTAGTGGCCTGATTCCACATCATCTCCCGACATCCTCAAACATGGATGGACATTGATTACTGACTTGTATCACAGGTGAACTGGCTGGTCTCAAGTAGGAGAGCTGATCTAGGATCAGTTCCCCCTGTCCATGTAATTGTATTCATTGTGGTCATAAGGTACTCCTGCTCTGAGACGCTTGATACATGGTCCCATGTCACCCAAAAGACACATAGTGCACATTCCTAATAGGCTATTACCTCCCATTCCAATACATTTCTAGAAGACTACTAGAAAACTGAATAGTAAATTTAACACCACATGGTTAAAGGCAAGACTGTTAGAAAACACAAGACTGTTTATTTATCTACTGAATCCATCCTCGGATCATATTATTTTTCTATTCAAGACACATTAGGGCCATGGTACCGATCCTTTGAACACACTCAAGGGTGAAGCCAACATGCTCAATGTGTAGCAATCGATTTGGAGACAAAACATCAGATAGTTTTTTTCTGCATCCTTTAATATAACTTCACAGAGCAGGAAGTGTGTGAGTCATGAAATTTGCCCTGGTTATCTGCTTTCACACGCTCCAGCCGACCGGCCAGCCAGCAGCCCACGGAAACAGGACGAGAGGAGCTAGAGCTGTCCGAGTCACACACACTTGCATACTCCCAGGCTTCACAGCACAAGCAGAAGCATATACACACACAGGCATACACAGGTGCACACACACACATAGGTGTGCACACATGCAAACATATATATACACACCCACACACAACAAGTGACTTTAGAACCCCTTTATTGTAAGGTTCTTACTTATGTAATGTACAATTATTTACCACAAACAGGTTTAACAGATGTTTTATGCCAAAATGAGTTCCCACACTGTAATTACACTGTCTATGCAACTACCATGTAACATCTATAGGGATTTTTCTTTCTTTCTTCATACAAACAAAGACAAGGTGATGTGTACACTTAGCTATGGAAGACACCTTTGTCTGAGAGGGAATAATTGTATTTCATCTTGCTATGGAGGGCCTCCTTGTGTGTGTGTGTGTGTGTGGGGGGGTGAGAAGAGAATGTGTGAGGTCAGCTCATCTGACCTCTAGCAGCGACCCCTATGCTATGATTGGTCAGAAGCCCCCCACTGACCCAGAGTGGTATGGCCAATGTGTATGTGTGTGGATTATTGTGCTTGTGTGTGTGAGAGGCGAATAATTGGAATTGATAAGCATGAACGAGTTTGTCTGAGATTATTCAATGTGTATTCCTACTATCCAGCCAGTGCAAGAGGGCTTGCCATTCTCTTTGATATTTCACTGATTATGACAATACCAATTTGCCTTATACAGCATAATGCAATCAAATCATCAAAAGGAAGAGGTGTACATTTCCCAGGCTGAATGGGATTTGCGTTTAGGCAACGCCTCTAATGTAGGCCTGCTCAATAATTATTTGTTTATGGCTAGCCAATTTAACGCATGAGAATGTTGAATCTGACAAAAAAGTAGGCATATTCTTCTCAAATAATGTCGTCAATTCCGCCATTGACAAGCCAGCCTACAATGCAACAGTGTTGAAAGTGTTAATAAATTGGTAGCTTTTGAAATACTATAATTCAACTTGACACATTGGTAAAACAAAGGATGAAAATATAAATAGTTGTTTCGATAGTTAAAAGACCTAATTCACCCCGTTCCCAGTTCAAACGAGAAGAAAACTCCATGATTCTATTGAATAATCGCCCGCCATAACCGCTTGGCGCCCACATGAAAAAATGCATTTCTATTTTGAAAACATTAATTTTCCATTTGCTTAAGATTGTTAATGTATTATATATAATAACCCACTAAGATGACCAAACCTATGCCTGATTTGGTTGATATTTGACTACAAAATTATTTGAATAGGAAATTCCTCATGCATTTTTATCAACTTGTGCACCGTGTATCTGAAATGAAAAATTGCAAGGGCATGTCGAGCACATTTTGCACAGAACAGAAAGACCTAAACAAGTTGACGTGCATAACAAAGTCCTTGGAAAATAGCTTTCAGAAGATCGGAGTTGCATGTAATTGGTGTGTGTAATTGGACAACAAATAGACACCATATTGGCAAAATGTCTCACATGTTTGGCACACCATGACATGAATATTGAGAGCTTGTTAATTATTTAGATTAGAAGTAACGAGTCATGCACGGATGTGTGCTCTCACTTGCTTAATTTGAATTCCCGGGGTGGGATAGAGGTGATAGGGTCTCTGCATTTTCTGTAACTTTTCCTTATCATAAGAACCCCAACATGAGGTGACAAAATTAGACAACGAATTGAATCAGCATTCACATTATGTTTCGGGATATTTCTATTTCTGTAAAGAGTAAGCTACAATCACAGTGGAAATAAAACAACCAAGCGAGAGAAAAAAACTGCAAAAGGGTAAGATCTTCAAAAAGGTAACAAAGCGTTGTTTATTCTCTAAAGTCGAAGTAGTTATTAGTCTTATTGGTGTTGTTTGTGGTAGCCTAATAAACTGAGGTATGACTGTACGCTTGTTTATTCCATGTGTAACTCTGTGTTGTTGTTCTTGCTTTATCTTGGCCAGGTCGTATTTGTAAATGAGAACTTGTTATCAACTAGCATACCTGGTTAACTAAAGGTTAAATTAATAAAAAATGATTATGCTATTAGCGAAGAAGGCCCAGCTTAGTGGAGGATAAGCTCTTGAAATAACATTGACTTCATGAAACAAGGAGTTGAGTTTACTTTTGAATGGTTGTTTACATCTCTTTAAAATGAATCTCAATAATGACAGATATCAAACCGAAGCGTTTTTAATATTATTAAGGACGTTCGTTTTGCAGGAGGTAAAATTGAGCTGCAACCAAATAAACCTGATCAAATAGATTGCCTTCCTACATTTTTAAAAGCTAAAAGCATTTTGCATCATTTTAAATTCAAAAACGTGAAATAATTTGGTCACAAATAAAAATGTTTGAGCAAACCACTTGTGGTCAATTACCAAAAAAATAAGCCTGTCAACCCTGTTATATTTTTGTAATTTATTGAAAACATTGAAATATATTTCTTACCGGGTAGTCCATGTTTAACAGAAGGAGAGGTCTGGAGTCTTGGGCGGTTTCTGGGCGAGTGAGATGTCTCCCTGAAGACTTGTCTCTTCAGGCCCTCTGTGCCCAAATGTTGATTGGGATGTGTATTGAGACGCAGACTGCATATTCGCCAGGCTGCAAGACTTATCCTAGTCAGCCTAATATTGCTATGTTACCGACTCCATCAAACTCGAGCGGATCTGAAATTCAAAATGTACTGCCTCCAGGTCTTTAAGAAACATTTTTAGGGGGGCTCTTTTTATGGAAAAGGTTTGTTTGGTGTAGCCTAGGTGCTCCAGCTGGTAGATGCTGCTATAAGGGCAAAAAAAAAATCCGACCAGTATTTCTTTCATGTTATGTTATATTTGATGAGCCTCAACGCGCATTAATATGTGCTAATAAAATAGTGATTGACTTTCGCTACAGCACAACTAAATTAGGTCAATTATTGTTTCAAACATTGTATGAGCATAATGAATAACACATTATCAAATGAACAAGGGGTCACCTGCAATTATGAAATAATTCCTCTAGGCCAAATAAACCCCCCTGCACAGTGCATTTGATTTCGAATGGAAGGCTATTTCCCTCGACATCTGCTGAAGGTTGCATTTTCCTTGTTAGCCAATGTGGCCAACAGTGGTAACTCTTTCATTTTTCATCAGCGCTCTACAATGATCTCGAGCTCTGCGCTGACATTAGATCACAAGTCTCAGTCTCCCCCGTCCCCGAGCTACATACCTTTCATTGTTTGTTCAAACTTGTGAATTATATTTTCTCGGTGCCTTGTAGTTGTTTTGATTGTCTATAAACGCACTGGTGCATTTGATAACGGACCACAGCACATTGTAAACAGGACTGTATAGACAAAACTACAATGCCGGAACGAACATGTCAACACAATGCGTTGCGTAAAAGAAGGTGCATGGGCTCTCTGGAAAAAATAGTAGGCCACATTTAAAAATGTTTAATGTACTATTCAGCCAAGTATAACATTGTTATTATCGTAGTCATAGTTAGCCAATTGTTATTGATATTATGATTGGTGTTGTTATCTTATTGAAAAGACAGATTGTTGTAGATCTGCACAACAAATATAGCAAAAGTGAAAATATTTACAATATGAACATCTACGCCCAGAACACGACGCCATAAGCCTTTCATATAGCCTATATGTCAATAGGCTAGAGAATAGTTTTGCAATAGTTAATCGCTGTGTTTATGAGAGATTTGTAGAACATTGCACAAATCAAAATAAAAACAAGATGCTAACATTGTATTGGTATTATTGATTATTTTGTGATATAGAATGTTATGTAAGTCTATAATCACTTTCCACTGCATCAAGTGGCGCATCTTAAACGTCCAGTGAAGCTCATTGTTTGGCTATATATATATAGCACTCGTGATTATTATGTGTCAGAAGGTAATGAGCTCGGGCCTTTGTTGTGTGGTCCAATTCCAGTTTGTTGATTCCAGTGTTATTTCAAGCACCAGTGATCACTCCGGGCCCTTGGCTAAAAAGCAGACATGTATTCAGCAGTTAATCTGGCTGGGCATCTCGCCCTCTCCACCCGTGCATCTCCCTGCGTCTCGATTCATATGTGTATTGGAGAGGGCCATTGTTTTCTCTTTAGATTAGTAGGCCTGGTAGCTCGCATAATCGAACCCCGATAGACACACTGTCATTCCCTGCACTATAGACTCGACAAAACTCACACTAACACTTTGATCAGCACAAAAATCCTCAACAAAACGTTTTGAACAATATATTTACTTCCATTAAATAAAACACAATAGTTTATTTATTTTTTTGTTGAAAAAAAACGAAACAAAATTCCGTACTAAATAGTATACACAGAGCAAAACCAATTTAATTTCGCAGGAACATTTGATGCGTCTTTTTACACGCAAGATTGCTACTCTAAATCGATATTCACACAGACATTTAATAATAAATTTATAATATGTTAGAAACACACAACTGGTGCGTTTAGTATGTACATTCCCTTGTTTGCAAGCAAAACATTATTCCTTTAGGGTTTTCACATGCTTTGTTAAATTTAACCTTGAGAAAACTGGAGAGCAACAGCATTCGCCTCAAATAAACTGGAGATGATATTTCGATATATATACAACCCTTCAGTCAATTAACGTCCAAAATTAGAAACCTCAAAATAAACAAGCGTGGAAAGTAAAGTATCATACATTCTCCACTCGCCGGTGTAGAACAAAATACTAATTAGGATAAAATAAAATAAAAGCCTAATTACTTCCGTTTAAGTTTGAAACTCCATCGCGGGTTTCGGTGGTTTAGTATTCTAGTGCCCTTCTGAAAAAAAAAAAGTAGTCTCTCGTTCCTCTGACTGGGGCTCGTGAAATTCTCAGGTATTACACTGGTCTATCCACGGCGTACTGGCACGCGCTCAGATTTGAGCCTGGATTCTGAACACTGGTGTATCCAAAACTCGAGTGCTGCTTGGCTTTCAGTCTCAGGCTTGCCAGACTGGAGTTACAAGTGTCCCTGTACACATAAGGAGGGGTCGGCGGAGCGTACGGGCAGGTTGGCGTGGGAACTCCCGAATTCAGAGAGGGGTTGCTAAGGTTGTTTAAATTATTGAGGCTGTTGAGGCTCGAACCGGGCACGCCAGTAACCGAGGACGGCACCATACTGGAAGTCATGCTCATTGAAGAGATGGAGTTGGGCGGGGAGAACATCGTCTGCGATGACAAAGGGTTGACGTTCATGGAATTGAAAAAAGGGAAGCTTTTGGTGGACAAGGAGGCCGAAGTTAGCCCTTTGGCGGCCCAGTTGTTGTATGTGTAGCTGGGGTACATGTCTTCATAGGGCTGCATAAGTCCATTGAACTGAGGACCGAAGCCGTTCTTGCATAGCTCGGCTTGCTGGTTTCTTTCCCTTTTCCTCCATTTTGCTCGCCGGTTCTTGAACCACACCTATGACAAAGACAAATATGAGTTCAGAATGTAATAATAGTCTATTAATGCAATATGAATGCGGCCCCATGTGCTTTATTTTATAGCCAACAGGCCAACATACGAATATTAGGATTGGTTGGCTATCCTGTGCAATTCACAAAAATGTAATTGATGGGTATCCTAATTGGTCTGCAAGGAACCAGATGTGGTATTCATGTGTGGCCTTCAGGTGTGTCTTAAGTCAAAATCAGACATACAACTGTAAATCAATTAAATGAATTTCTCACAAATGACAAATGTCGACCTTACCAATTTGCAAAATAATATAAATATACAACTCAATTGTTATTGTTGTTAACACAGGCTTTGCAAAATAATATAAATATACAACTAAATTATTATTATTGTTAACACAGGCTATCCCAAAATTCTAGTTATTCTCAAACGTTTAAATAATTTACATAATCCCCCCAAAAAACGATTGTAAAAGCGCAACGCTATTTGTGATAACAATAGTATGTTGGATTGCAACTCTACCAGGCCTAATTGAGTCTCTTTCTCTCGTGCAGAGCAATCTGGGTTGATTCCAATAGAATCCCAATACACATCCATCGTTCCTAACTGTCGTTGGACCATCTTAATGTGGTGTCTGAAGATGTGTATTCCTCCATAGGCGGAGACAAACACGTTAGTAGCTTTAGTTATACAACATGAGAATGACAAACGCAAAATACAAGCGTTGCACCTCATTCAAACGAACATAGTAACAAGATTGGTATCTGTCAGCCATTAATGTCAATAGTTCTAACAGCTAACAAGTTAATTAGCCTGTAATTATGCTTTGTTTTTCTAAAACAACTAGTAACAGCCTAATTATCTAGTTATCAGCAATGTCAGATATCTAACAAAACTGTGATATTATAGCCTAAATATAGTAAATGTGTGAAATTGCTATATTTAATACATTTCCATTTTATCCACTGCAGAGATATTGACAGTAAAATCGTACTGTTGTACGGGGAAAAATATATGAGTAAAGTAGGTAGAACGCTTATCATTATATATTTTCTAAATAACAATGCATTATAGGCGTAGGCATCTAATGTATGGTATTTTACTATTTTGTGACATTATAACTGAGTCATATCATTGCAAAGAATAACCAGTCATGCAATGTTATTTCCCTAAGACAACATGTTCTGGAGGTGAGTAATTATGTGTGCCCAAATTCCCTGCGTAATAATTGACATCCTTGCCTCGACTCCATATATGAGTGGCACAAATAACCCGAAATTATACACATGAATGGTGTTCGTTCTCAAGGGCCTTACCCTGACGCGGGCCTCTGTGAGGTTGGTCCACACGGCTATCTCCTCTCTTGTAGACATGTCCGGATAGCGATTCCTCTGGAACGTGGCCTCCAGTTCCTGTAGCTGCTGGCTTGTGAAGTGAGTCCTCTGTCGCCGCTGTCGCTTCTTTTTAGAAGGATCATCTGAAGAGTCGTCAGTTTTGCTCTGGCCCTTTGAGTCTTTCTCTGTTGAAACAGTGAACAAAATACTAAATGAGTCATTGTCGGGTCGGTCACATGCGTGAAGTAGCCTATCCTGGGTGGTAATTATAAGAGGTATCCTCATAAAATTGGAACCCATTTTAAAACCTTTGGTTCAAATGTTACTCTCATAGTTAAACTGCTAATAACGTAACGATTCCTTATTTAAAGCATGTAGGCTACATGAAAATGAGTTAAAAAGCCTACAACGTGACTCCAAAACAATGTCAGTATGCACAATGGTAATAGGACACAAATGGTATATAAAAACGTTTCTAGATTTTGTAATTCATCGAATATAGGTTTACATTTAAAAAATGTAAACGTTTTATTACAATTATTACACTTACAAAAATATGCGTGAAGACATGAAACATTTCGAGAAAAATATAACTTCACCGGAGTCAAAGGTGGTTATGAAAGTAACGACAGCGTCACGTTCCCTGGTACTTATGGACACAAATAAATCAATTACTGGCGCAATCGCAATATCTGCATATTCAAAAAGAGAGTGATCCTCTGTCTGATATACATAAACTAATAATGTCCTCGGTCTCAAACAGCTTTTGTTGAGAGAGGCTGTAGAGAGGCATCTTGTTTCCTATCATCAGAAAAGCGGCCATCCATCCTCAAAAAGCCATGTGCTGACAGTAGTCTGCGCCACGGGATGATTCTTACCTACGGACTCCGGACTGGAGGTGTCTGATACTGTGTGCACCTCTAACCGGTGTTTGGAGTCCACAGACCGCTGCAACGGCTGCAGACTAGAGGCCATTGCTAGTGCCGTGTGGTGCGTGGAGGAGAGTTTAGTCCCGGTTAGGTGGTGGTGGTGATGATGGTCCAAATTCAATGGATCCTTCATAGAGTTCATATGAATAGGATAGCGCGCAAAACTCGCTGTCAGAGGTGGATTACGTTCCCTCAGTGCAAGCAAAAAAAGAGACGTCCGACGGATAGGGAAAAGGGGGAATCAGTGGTGTTAAGATTCACAGCAACACGTCTCCTCTGGCAAATTATTTTTTTTTTAAGTTGTTTAAACGGCTTAAAATGTCTTTAGAAGAAACCCAGCATTATTCGCGTTGGATGAAAATGCAACGTCGTTTTGATTGAAGGAAGAGCAAATATGTATCTCGGGCTGATACTGTTAGCTGTGCGGAGTACCAGAGTGACAAGGGCAGGTAGGTGATATTATATCCAGAGGCTAGGCACACTACGCCGCTCACTCTTCATTTCAGCTGTTCGCTGCGCTCTGGCTGTCCCACTGTGACTCTCTCCTACACCTTTGACGTCACCGAGAGCCCTCCCATTTGTTATACAGGCCGTCAACGTGGACATGACGGTATGCCCAGCCAACCGGTGCGCGGAGAAATAAGAGACGTCTGCCAATCTGTTTATGCCGGGTAGAGTACGGTGCTTTTTTTTATTTTTTAAAAAGCATGTAAAGAGAGACAGGAGGCACCGTGTAGTGTAGCCTACCCAAGACGAACCGAATGCCCATTTTGCAGAATTGAACACTAACCCAACTAAGGCAATCATATCTAAAAATCAAGTCAAACGAACAGCATGATGCATTTATTTAGTCAAATTTGGCCTATTCATTGTGTTCTTGCTAATCTTATCTTCTTCCCATTGAAGAAACGAAGCAATAAAGATGACCTGATGAACTGACCATTAACAGTCAGCTACCTCTAAGCAAGGCGCACACGAGCAACGCTACAGTATGTCTACTAAGATGGGGATATGGTGATGCGCTGACCCCACGCAGGGCCCAGTTCACAGAACTGATGTTGTCACTTTCAAGTTGTCGCCCATCTGGACTACCAGATAAATGATGACCAGATAAATCAACCACATAAGAAGTAAAGTGACACAATCTAGTCACACATATATCCTAATTTGTCACCAATTGGAAAAAAGTTAAATGGCCTTGGTTTAGGCAATAAGTAACCATTTCATTCTAGCTCGTCAAAATGACGCAGTTTATCTCGGTCCTTAGCCGATATCCTGTACGTTTGGACCTCTCAGCGGTTCTCAGGGAGTCGACTTGTAGTGGTTTTTAATCTGATAAGACTCTCATTTGCCTAAGAATTTGGTATAAGGACTTTTAATGACTTAGAGCTGATTTCCCATTGCATTTTCGCTAATTCCCTCAAGATCATGACGCGTAAAAATAAAGTAAACATATGTCCAGTATTATAGCAGATAAATGGCCTATACTTGGAGGATATTCTCTAATCAGGCTTTTGACAGCAGTTACATGTGACCACTATACTTCCCCTTAGGCCTTTGTGTTAACATTGTAAATGCAAACAACATTACAATCTTCATTCATGCAACACTATACACAAACATTTGGAAGAAAACGTTGTCAGTCCCCACAAGTCAGATAATATATTAATTGATAATATATTATTATTTATGAATGCATTGATATTATTAATTATTAATAATATAAATAATTATAATATCACTAAATTATGAATAATTTGAGTTGATTAAAAAAAATAAAAAATTGTTGTGATTTCTTGATAAGGCTATATAGGCCGGCATGTAAACTGCTGAATATTTAGCCATCACGCGTCTTTTTACCCCATTATCGTAGATATCAGGATATGGGATACTAATACGTTATTGAGCTAATCCCGTGAAAGCCCTTGATATACACGTTATTTGCACTCTTGTGGGAGAGCTGTCCGCGGATCATGGAGGAAGGTAGCGAGAGCTGTTGAAACCAAGAGTACGATTATTCCTCCATCCTCCCTCCTTATAAAAAATAATTTCGTGTTGTGTGTTTAGCCACCCCACTGTAGGTACATATGTAGCTGGCCGATAATATATGCAATCCTTGACTGAAGATGTGAATTTAGCCTGCATGTCTTCCGTTCATCATTTATTTCTTCAGTTTATTTGAGGATTCTCTGGAATGCCGATCCATGCACCCTTGTCAGGCATATCAAGTGGATTTTATTTATTTAAATCTCCCTGATATGCGATTAATGTGGGGTCTAATGCTTCATGATCTAAATGGTGACTCATTTTATTTGAACATGACATAGGCCTAAAGCATTCACCTGCAGTCTGCGTGTTGGCGAGGATTCTGAGAATTGATTTATGTTGACTGATTTATGTCTTTTAATAGGCAAAACAAATAATACTAATCATTTCAAAAGAAAAACATGTAAATGGCATAACAGTCCAAATGTTTTATGTAGGCTATGCAAGCAAGTGATTGCTCAATTATTTTCTGAAAGTAATACTAGACTTGCAGTGGATTATCGTTTCCTCTTCTGTTTTTACCTTCAGAATTTATCTCTCTTCCGCGGATTACCGCGCGCGATACGCCATAGAGGGCCATTAATTAGTAATTCAGTCAATATAAGGGAGACGACAAGGCTTTTTACATAAGATTAAGGGGACATCAGATTCCCCCATTAGTATATTCCTCCTCACGAATAAGCTTTCATTATACATTTAGTTTTCCCTGGAGTCAATCTATCAAGACCTGCATATATTAAGGCTGGTGTAAAACAGTTGAAAGGGGATCCCAATAATCAGGTCGCTCGAGTGTCTCTTCACTCCGGTGCCTACATTTGCAAGCCTCGTTGGCTCATCATTGCATTACCTCAAATAATTATGTTTTCTATTTATCTTATTACTGTTAATCAATGAGTGATCATAACGCCGTCCTTGCTCAAGTTGCTGCTATGGAGCAAAGTAGGCTCACGGGATGATGCGTGCTTTGTCACTTGATTAGATCCAATATAGCATGAACGAAAATAAAATGAGCTAAATTAAGAGTTGACAAACTGGTAATTCGTTTAGCACTTAAACAATATTCGTTTTATGTCATTCCCTGAAAACAACATCAATTAAATCCACTCCAACATTATTGACATGGCCCAGACGAAATAAACGGTATTTTTCGTTAATGTATCTTATACTCATACGGACAATAGCAGTTTTTGTTTATGTGCATATTTCTGTGTAAGCATTTAAAATGCGTCATCATATTCTGGCATAGGCTAACTGATATGGGCCACAACTTGGTGTAAGATACATTAATTCAGCATGGATATACACACGAGTGCAATATCAATTACAGCTACTGTAAGTTTCAATGGGAGTCTCATAAAAATAAGAGTTCCTTATAGGCTAATTTAATAAATACAATTAGATAGCCTGTCATTCATAGGCCAAGGATCGGCTATTAGACTACTTAATACGTCAAATGAAGAAAACAGACAACATGACAACAAAGAAAAGTAGTCCATATATAGTGTTGCGAGTCATTTGTAACCTCTGGCATGTTTAACAAAAGCTGGGTGTTTGAAGATAGAATTTATGCTTAGGCCTTTTCCAGTCGCCCGCTACTGCACATCCATACCCAGCCACCAGGTGCCACTCTAAGACAGTATAAGACCACTTTTTCCATATTAACTAGACTAAAGCGCATTTAGGCCTAGACAGGTTTCTGACATTTTGGGAACGAAGAAGTAGGCCTTTGTGACAAAAAGTGACAATTAAAGAAGAGAAATGCATCGTATTTCCTGCTATGCAACGGAAACAAAACGCGAAATTATGCTGCTATAAACTCAGCATCTGTTTACCGCAGTGTGCGAAAAGAATGTCACGTTGAAGTGTGGTGATGGTGCGTCAAGAGTTACACATAGATACTCACCTATTTGTGCACAAGTTGATGCAAGTTTGCGGCAGTGGGAGTCCATTGTTGCAATTAGAAGAACGGTTTCTGGAAAAGAGAGGGACTGGATGTATTATGAGAATGCTGAAAATGTTGCATCGATTACACACTACCTTCTGTGCTCCAAAGAAATCACACAATCATTATTAATTTACAGTCAATACATTGTAGTACAGGACCGAACACAATTCTCACCTATATGTTTTCATAATTGTTAATATATGACGCTATACACAATTTTCCTCAAGTTTCCTCACATATCCAACGTTTGAATAGGCCCCATTACTTAAACTGCTCTTCAAATGTGAGGCCCATGCAGTCCCACAGAAAAGCAGTGCAACTGTACTCTGTGACGGGGTTGGCGTAAATTGTGCCAGGCAGCATGAAGCAGTTTGGGGCGCTGGAAGTTGAGTGAATCCGCAGTAAAATCACGGGATTAATGGCTGATTGAGATGTCTGTCGGTGGGATATTACAAAATTCATTATCGCAGCTCCATACTAACTCGATATGAAGTAACACAGATGGGATTTTATTAGACCAGACCTCCGACTGTTTGCTTATGATAATTTAAGATGGGAAATTTGCATGCAATCATGCTGTTAACCGTTTTCCCCCTTCATTATTTTTCTCTCTGGACCCGCCTGCGCGGCACGGATCTCCTACTCGCCTCACCTGCTTTATAGCATACATCTGTGATTTTATTCAAAAGGGTGAGAAATTGGAGGTTAGTTTTCCCATGGCGTGTACCTGCTAACCCTGGTTTGAGTGGAGCAGGTTCTCGTGTATTCCGCCGTAAAATGAAAGATGGGGTGTCAGGTTGCAAGGTGCAAGGTTATTGCAAATCCCTCGTGTTATCTAATCAGCCGCAGAAATACGATTTCATTCATATTTCAGCAGGCTCCCCTTAACCCCTTCTCTTTACAACTGGTTTGGAAATGACATTGACGGGGAATAGCCGTTTCAAAGAAGCCACATAGAAATATCGAAAATATTCACTTGAATTTGAAAGTTCCTGTTTAAGTTTTGGGCGAATAAAATTACATGGCCACAAAAAGGAGCAGTAGCCTTGTATGCACATAGGCCTGCGTGAGAAATGTTAGAAGTTCAATTGATCATATTAATTGGATTCATGTTACTTAAAAAAAGAAGAAGTAATAATTCAATTAATAATGCACGATTAGGAGGTAAATGTACCTGTTTATAGAAGTTTACTTTAACTCCAATTTAACTTGCAAGCATAGTTAATACATACTATACATTACTTTGCAAGTCTCTCATTATAACCATTGTACTACTACTACTAGGCCTACTACTACTACTACTACTACTAGGTCTACTACTAGGTCTACTACTACTACTACTACTACTATACTACTACTAGGCCTAATACTACTACTACTACTACTAGGTCTACTACTACTACTACTACTACTACTAATAGGTCTACTAGTACTACTAGGCCTACTACTACTACTACTACTACTACTACTACTAATACTACTACTGCTACTTCTGCTACTACTTTTGCTGCAACTACAACTATGATTACTACTGATACTACTACTACTGCTGCTACTATTACCACTGATCCTACTATTACTACTACTACTCCTACTCCTACTACTACTACTACTGCTACTACTACTACTACTACTACTATTGCTACTACTACAACAACAACAACAACAACTACTACTACTACGACTACTACTACTAGTTCTACTACTACTACTACTACTACTACTACTATTACTACTACTGCTACTACAACAACAACAACAACAACAACAACTACTACTACTACTAATACTAGGTCTACTACAAGGCCTACTACTACTAGTTCTACTACTACTACTACTACTACTACTGCTACTACTGGTACTAATACTACTTATACTGTTACTACGACTGCTACTGTTACTAGGCCTACTGTATTATTACCACTTGTAAAAAATATTGATAATAATAATAATAATAATTAGGTCCATTTAAATGTGTGTATTGTGACACCATGAATGTCTAATTATGTTTGTCCTAAATCATAACATTCGGTCTATATTCGTTGATAGCCTCGTCATACGCCTAAATGATCCGTATTGATCTATATCATCATTAATGTGCCTTTTACTGGTGTAAAATATTTTGAGGGTGTTACTATAATCGACATATAATATAAATAGCCTATATTATATTTATTTCAATCGGATACATGGCCAGTTTGAGATTAAGAATGCAATCACAGCAATATACGCAACGCAACTGATGCGCAATCAGTCCATTAGCCCACAACCAATTGTTGAATCAGAAAGCGATATTTGAAGGTTCGATGTATGCTTCTTTATTTCTTTGGTTTGCACAATTTCCTCCAAAACACGAACAACCCCAGTCCAGCCTGTCTGCATTAAGAAGAAAAAAAAACCCATGTGTTTTTGCATTAGGCTAATTAGAGGCGCAAGACCATGAAGTCCAGTCCATTCCATGTTCAATTCAGTGCTAACGATACATCATTATCATCTTGCGGACTTGTAAGGTGAAACCTGCCACGAACTCACTTATCATGTCCCTTCATGTTACTGCGGTGCTGATGAAATTCACATCAGACTTTCCCAGATTACGCCGAAAAGGCTAACCCGAGGTGGAACGAATTATTTCACTTGCATTAACTCACATCTCCGCAAAGTGTAGCCTCAGCACTTACCAGTGGTCGAAGACGCCAGCGCTTGTCGTCCTTTCCTGTTTTATTCTTGTCTGGTTAAGAGGTAAATTCCACACCGATGGGTCCGCTTCTCACCTTTCAGATAAGAACCGGAGACAGCGAAGTTCCAGGTCCAAAATATGAAATTTGCTGTCTGCCTCCCGAAGGAAAAAGTCTCAGAGCTACTTAGATTTATTTTCTTCCCCGCTTATTGGATAAAAACTGAAGCCACATACGATTTTATAACCATCTAGCTAACAGTGCGATTAAAAATGGTGAAGCAGGCGCTGTCACTTCAGTAGATAATTCTCTTCTTGGATCGTCCTCAGCCTTAACAACTTTTTTTCCCAGACAGTCACTGAAAGAGTGGCGCATTTTTCTCTCTCACTCTTGAGTTTTGAGACAGAGCTCGTGGGTGTGTGTCTGTGTGAGTGTGTGTTCCTCAGTGGGTGTCTTTATCTGCGCCAGCGTGCATGTGTAGTTAAAGACAGTATAAACTTAGAAACGCTCAATTCACAACCACAATAAAAAATAAAATAAACGAAATGTAACAGTATTGCATAAAACCTAATTAAAACAAATAGGTTACCCTTTGTATTTTCTTGTTTTTAGGCCTTCATTAATGAAGATAATATATCAAACATGGAATTAATTCACAGTGTATGTTTGCATAAGCAAATTGGCAATGACTACATATTTTTCACTCTATAATTCCGGTATTAAATAGCCTATACTATTTATATATCTCAGTAAGATTAGGGCATTTGAAGCCTATGTTCATTTTCATCACTGTTATTTCCAAGTCAATAATTTCTTTGCAGCTCACATAGGCTACAATACATTTGCTGGAAGAGAGTCTTATATATGTTGAAATTTACCAGAAACCAGTCGCTAAAGCTATATATTCATGATTTGATTACATTTACTAACCAGCATCACAACAATAAATCATAAAAGTAGACTAGAATTTAGTTGGCAGGTGCAAATATGAGAATTGTGAATGTTCATATCATGATAAAACAAATATCTGCCATTTGATACAGATTTACAGTGTCAGTGTAAATGACCATGTCTTAAATGTTAATTGAAAACATTTATATAATGTTTTGGCAGTTTAAAGTGAAACATTTTTGTGTGAGATTTTTGGTGTAACAGAGATAAACATTTATATAAATCTAGTTAGTAGGCCTACATTTTAATTGACACGTTTTTTGTTAGACTTATCGAATATTTTCTCCAGAAGCGAACAGCTGGCTGGGTTGCAAATGCATTTTATAGATCCTTAAAATACAACTGATATTCCTTTCACATCTTAAATGAGCCAAGCAGACCGGATGTACATTTACCGTGCCTAATCCTTCTTTCACATTTTTAGTCATACTCTCATTAAACAAGGAATTAATGCACACAACCACATGGGAATTTCGCGGCAAAGGGGCACTGAAGCAAAACATGCACACGACAGAGGACTTGTATATCTTGTGTTTTTCCCCACATTGCCCCTTTAATTGAATGATGCGCGCAGAATACCATTACGCATACTATTTAAAACACCTTCCTAACATGTAGGCCTTATAGTCTTGTGGGTAAATTATGCATTCGACGTGCATGTCTAATGAACTATTGTAAAGATATGATTTATACTGGTGCTATCATTTGCGTGTAAGGCAATCGGATTAGATCTATGGACACAGGAAATCAATTACCCTTATTTATGAGAGTTGCATCCCTGATTTTCTCTGCGTCCGATCATAGGCATAACACATGTCTATAGCCTAGTTTAAATAACAAGCACATTCGTAGGCTATTATGAATTAATACACGCGCAAGGTAGCCTGTAATGCAGATATAGCACTATATTTTCTGTTCTGCGACGCCTTATTTTAATATCAGGTCACAAAATGTTCTGAAGATGACCTATATACACCCATTATATTTGATCTCCGTGTGGGCCGCAGAATTCCTAAATCCCCCAACTCTGTTATCAAATATATCAACCTGGCATGCATCCCTTTGGTACATCACGCTCAACCCCGCCTGTCATATCAGAAGGGGGAAAAGTCTGCGTCTTGAGAGTCACGTTGTTCTATAACCGCGCTTACCTTCATCTGGAGAATAAAAACGAGAGCCTGCCTTCTCTTTTTCACGAAGAAAGGTGCAAAAGAATGCATGAAGTTCAGTCAAGACTGCTTGCTGCTGGTGCTATGAAATCTTTTGCCTCGGGGGCAAACCGACGGCTTCTTTTCATTTCAAGCACTTATCGATTTGCTGTTGTCATCTTTGGCGACGCAGAAGGACACTTGAAAGAATTTCTGATGGGGCTGTGATGTGGGAAAGGAGGTGACCTGACCAAGTGCGCTCTCCTGATTCTTAACGAGCACATCATCTACTTGGCACCCATTCAGCTGTCGACAGCAGTACAGTTAGACTTTTCAACTTTTTACTTGTGCATACTCTAACTTTTAGACATGACCCTATCCCTTTCATGTTTATGGATGTATTTGTTATTCCACGATATGAAAGTGTAGCCTAATGCAGCCACCATATAACCAAAGAGAGGGCAAATAATATGGGATTGACTATCAGTTGCTGAACTAATCAATCAACTCCATAGTATATTCATTGTGAATATGGTATAATAAACATTGCATTGTAAATGGAATTTGTAAAAACCTGTGTCACATGCATGTGAGTGTTTTCTTGGTTGGATTTTGATATAGCCTACATCTACCTTTTTCTTCCTAAATTATTTATGGTTTGATGTATGTTACATTAGTAAATGCTTCATTGACTGTGTTGTGCCAGAGCAGGACAGTCCTCTCTCTCTCTCTCTCTCTCTCTCTCTCTCTCTCTCTCTCTCTCTCTCTCTCTCTCTCTCTCTCTCTCTCTCTCTCTCTCTCTCTCTCTCTCTCTCTCTCTCTCTCTCTCTCTCTCTCTCTCTCTCTCTCTCTCTCTATAGGCCTTGTTGCTGTGAGCTCAATAACTAGATTGTTATGTGCGGTGGGGGGTATAGGGGGTGAGTGATCACTGTGTATAGCACACATTTGTTATAGACCATTTATCACTGGTTCAATTATCACTCACCTGTTCTACATCAGTGGAGGCTGCTGAGGGCAGGACGACTCATAATAATGTCTACAATGGAGTCAATGGAGTGGTATCAACCCCATCAACAACAAAGGTTTCCATGTGTTTGATACCACTCCATTGACTCCATTCCAGCCACTATTATGATCCGTCCTCCCCTCCGCAGCCTCCACTGATACTCATGCACCAAAATCAGAAGAGTTGAGATATTGAACTATTTGGCATTGTATCACACATCTCCCTCTATTCAGCTCCATAGTGTCATTAATATTAAGCCCCTGACACAGTGTGTTGTAAGTCTATTTCGAGAACACTTTATTTCTTCTGACATGTAGGATAAATAGTTTGGCACATCCAATTATTTTTCGTATCCCAGTTTCTAGTCATTAAAGTCGAATCCAGCGTAGACCTTGAGGAACCAATTAAAGTATAGTTAAATTAGACTAAAAATACCCCAAAGCAGAACGTTGTGCAAATGTTTCTCACCTCCACCAGTCAAATCTCTACATCACTATTATCAATACATTCCATTCCAGGTTGACATGAACTTGTACATTTTTCATACCATCTCCCACCCCAAAACACTGGACTATGCATGATGACATCATATGGTCCACTATCAATCTGTCTTTCAGCATAAAATCTCTCTTTCAGTGGCAGGCTTTGGTAATGTGGACGTGAAGTCGATTTCTCAGGAGTGTACGTCTGCCTGAGACACTGGTCTGCCTCGTTTTCTGCATCAGCCCTCAAACCCACATGTGATTGTCGCCTAACGTAATGTCTGGCCAGCACTCTGTGGCCATGTAATAAAATTTGGAGTCAAATGATGTTTCCAAGGCCACAAATCTTGAAACAAATCAGTTTATGTACTGCTAATATGTTAGAAAGTAATGGCTTGGAAATCAGCTTAATTTACCATCGCTACATTTGAGTGAGGAGGAAAGGGAGGGAGAAGAGAGAGAGAGAAATAGAAAGAGAGAGTAAGAGAGAGAAAGAGATAGAGGTAGGGAGAGAGAGAAACAGGGAGAGAGAAAGATTAGAAATTCACTACTACAAACGTCTTCAATGGAAAAAAACATGTATTTCAACTGGCCCAGCATTAAGCATTAAGTCAAATTAATAAGAAGAAGCTGCAAATGAACTAAATTAAAAGGGTGACTCCTGGATAGCTCTTGAGCTTGTTGAATGGCTTTCCGCCTGATCCTTATTATATCCAAGCTGTGTCTCAACACCCAGTGGGAAAGATGCAGCATGACAGTAGGCTAGGCTATTAGTACAGTCCAGCTAAACATGAGTCTGTGGTTTGAATTGAATAGAGCTGGCACATATAATGACTTACATGGTTGCTTGCACTCCCCCTTGCCTACCAACGAATGCAGTGTATATTTAAAAAGTACTCAGATGTTTGCCTATACTATCTTCTTTGTAATTATCCTAGCCTTGAGTTCCCAAAGAAAATGCACCGCTGATGTCATGGTGGTTTTGGCCTTTGACTCTGCTCTAATATGAATCTCATACATTACAACGGCTTCCAATGAGAAAGGATTAGTTTGAATTAAACTTGGGCCCATGTTGACACGTGAACAAATATTCTGTTGTCATTTCTGGTCAGATTTAACAGGCATGTCTGTATTCTTATTGACTTAAGACATGACATTGCTATGGTCAGAGGTGATTTAAAATGTTCCAGAGAACAACAAAGAATCCCCCAGGGAAGCCAACCCACGCTCATATAGAACACAATGCAACCTTTTTTTTTAATACGAGTGCCAAGATCCCACAATCAGTCTTGCAAAATATTGCCGGACACATAGATAAGGGCACGTAGCATGCGGATCTTAATCACAGATGCAAGGGGACCAATAAATTGCTCAAGCAGTTCGCTGATCAATTCCACACAACAAAAAAATCTATTGCGAACTGCCACTAACCTGCCGAAGGGGAAATTGGCCAAGAATGAAATTGGTGTAATAAAAAGACCATGATACTTCCATCTTGTCAATAACATGTAAAACAGATCGGCTACACGCTAACTCCCCTGACCATGTACCTCAGGTGTATCGCAGGTCGCAATCGGAATCAGCTTAGCCATAATTGGTCTACTGAGGCAGAGAGAGAGTATGACTGGAAGGGAAAGAGTGAGAGAGATAGAGATAGATGTAAATAGTAGAAGGGTAGAAGAGATGGAGAGATAGATGTTTATAGTAGAAGAGGAGAGGGGAAGAGATGCTGAGATAAAGGTGGTAGATAAAGATAAAAAGAATGAGGGATTAATTAAGAGCATGAGGAAGAGGGAGAGCGATTGTGCTAAGGACCTGGGCCCGTTTGTATAAAACATCTTAAGTGTTTCCTTTAAAGATTTCCCAGAATAAATAATTTCCCCTTACCTAAGGAAATTTAAGGGTGCTGCATAGAGCCCCTCAAACATTTTCCTTAGGTAAGTGCATAATTTAAGGGGTTTTAGGGTAGTTTGAATGCATACTGTAGATGTGGTAAAGAGGTCAATCGATCTCAACCAAAACAATGGGGTTGCCATGGAAACACGTGGAGGAAAGGGCCATGGGGGAAAGATCCCAAGTCTTGTCATTGCCCCCCAGCAGCAGAATTAGCCTACATGTAGTCACATCTTCTAAACTTGAAAACTAATAACTTCTACATGTCTGCATTCCATTGATTCCTTCACCACATCTATGTATGGCAGAAAGAGTCTCTGGTTATCATGTAGATTGACTGAACATCTTATCATACAGGCGGCATTTTGGGGGATCGCAAAATAGAACTTCTGCATTCAAGACAGGAGAAACAAATAAATTCAGAAAATAATAAAACGCGCTTTGTTTAGTGACTTCTTCTCAACTTGTTTCTATTACTTTCTAGCACGTCAAAATATCTTAAAGAGCAAGCTAAGGTTAGCTGTGTAGCCATGGATTGTGTACCTTCCATTGTTTAGCTAAGTAGCTAGCTATCTATACACCTAGCTAGCTGGTTGATGTTTTACGATAAAGGCCTGATTGATGGAGTGCTGCAGTGATAGTTGTCCTTCTGGAAGGTTCTCCACAGAGGGAATCTGGAGCTCTGTCAGAGTGACCATCAGGTTCTTGGTCACCTCCCTGATCAAGGCCCTTCTCCCCCGATTGCTCTGTTTGGCCCAGCGGCCAGCTCTAGGAAGAGTCTTGGTGGTTCCAAACTTCTTCCATTTAAGAATGATAGAGGCCACTGTGTTTTTGGGGGCCTTCAATGCTGCAGACATTCCTTGGTACCCTTCCCCAGATCGACACAATCCTGTCTCTGAGCTCTTCAGACAATTCCTTCAATCTTAGAATGTTTTAAAATGTATTTACCTAGGCAAGTCAGTTAAGAACAAATTCTTATTTACAATGATGGACTACACCAGCCAAACCCAAACAACCCTGGGCCAATTGTGCACCGCCCTCTGGGACTCCTGGATTCGAACCAGGGTGTCTGTAGTGACATCTCAAGCATGAGATGCAATGACATAGACCACTGTGCCACTTGGGAGCCCAGCTCATGGCTTGGTTTTTGCTCTGACATGCACTGTCAAATGTGGGACCTTATATAAATAGGTGTGTGTCTTTCAAAATCATGTCCAATCAATTGAATTTACCACAGGTGGACTCCAATCAAGTTGTAGAAACATCTTAAAGATGATCAATGGAAACACGATGCATCTGAGCTCAATTTCGAGTCTTATAACAAAGGGTCTGAATACTTATGTAAACAAGGTATTTCTGATTTTTATTTTTAATACATTTGCATACATTTAAAAAAATATATGTTGTCACTTTGTCATTATGGGGTATTGTGTGTAGATTGATGACCAAAATGTTTAATTTAATACATTTTCGAATAAGTCTAACGTAACAAATTGTGGAAAAAGGGAAGTGGTCTGAATACTTCCTGAATGCACTGTAGCGAGGTATCTTTGGTCATGTGAATGTGGCTCACTTTTTAGCCAGGTAAATTTCTATGTCAACGAATCCTTCAGATTTAAACTACTCAGAGGCTAACTCACGGCTAACTCCACTTACCCTGAATGAAATGACTGAGCCACGAGTTGAGGAAAAATTAAATCAGTTTCCCTGCCTCTTACAAAGATTGGTGTCATCATCCCCTTCATTTGAGGAAGACGACTGACTAAATATTTTATTAATCAAATGTTTATTTGTGTTAAAAAACAATGATGTTAAAATATATCAAGGACCTCAGCCACCTGAGCCACGGCTTGTTCAACCCTCTACCATCTAGAAGGCGACAGTACAGGTAAATCAAAGTTGGGACAGAGAGACTGAAAAACAGCTTCTATCAGTGTTGTAGTACTCTAGACCGGTCACGGACCCCATGTTGAGTGTCTTGGTCTTGTCTCCGTGTCAGATACATTTGTACTCAGTCTCGGACAGCGAGGACTCCTAATTTCTTCCCAAGGCCAGCCGAGACCAGCGGAGTAAAAAACTCAAATTAGCTTCCATTCAGTCAGTGCATAAAACCCCTTTGCCAGGTCAAATATTGAATGAAACCTTAATACAGTTTCTTAACAGCCTTTATATCTACTATAGATATGTTTGCACAGTGGTGAATCTATAGGCCTTCAATGTGTGACAGGTTAGTACAGTGGTGAACCTATAGGCCTTCAGTGTGTGACAGGTTCATGATTCTGAAAGGACAGCAACCGTAATACCATTGTGTAGGAGAGAGCACTTTATGTAAAACACAAATGGCCAGTGGTGTAGTGGAAGCTATATGCAGGTATAAACCGTCTACACACGTATTCTTCAGTGGGCATTGCCTATACTCACTTCTTAATCCCTACTGATGCATATCAAAGTAGTGTAGTGGAGGTATACGACTTATTCATTATGTAGTACAATAATGATATCATGCACAAAGCAGCCTACACAATTGCAAAGCATGTGAAATATATTCACATGCACGCCGCACACATAGCCTAGTTTCAGCGGAATATCATCTGCAGGCAGCAAGAGTGCGCAGCTCTCGACTGGTTTTGGCATGGAGCAGCTCACAGAAGAATGTCATCGGTAGCCCGCTGGATAGGAAAGACATTTCGACGTATGATATCTAACAGTAAATGCTAACTAAGGCAACAATGGGTATGCAAACCAGGTATTGAAAAAGTTTAGTCCAGCAAGTGTTGGTTAGTGAGCTATTTCTGATCCGCAATTGTCATCATGCACTGTTTGCATCAGGGGTGTAGACATGGATGGGCCTGGGTGGACTGAGGCACACCCACTGGGGAGCCATGCCCTGACAGGCACACCCAATCAGATTGTTCTATAAAAAAAATATGTAATTTTGATGGTGAAAATCACCTTTGGCAGCGATGACAGCTGTCATTCTTTTGGGTAACTCTCTAAGAGCTTTGCACACCTAGATTGTACAGTATTTGCACATGAATTAAAACATTCTTGAAGCTTTGTCAAATTGCATGTTGATAATTGCTAGATAGACATTTTCAAGTCTTGCCATAGATATTCAAGCAGATTTAACTGTAACTAGGCCACTCAGGAATATTCAATGTCATCTTGGTAAGCAACTCCAGTGTATATTTGGCCTTGTGTTCTAGGTTATTGTCCTGTTAAAAGATGGATTTGTCTCCCAGTGTCTGTTGGAAAGCAACCTATACCAGGTTGTCCTCTAGGTTTTAGCCTGTGCTTAGCTCTATTACATTTCTTTTTATCCTAAAACACTCCCTAGTCCTTGCCGATGACAAGCATACCCATAACATGATGCGTCCACCACCATGCTTGAAAATATGAAGGGTGGTACTCAGTGATTCTAAACATAAAGCTTTGCATTCAAGACATAACGTGCATTTCTTTGCTGCATTATTTGCTGTTTTACTTAAGTGCCTTATCGCAAACAGGATTCAAGTTTTGGAATATTTCTTATTCTGTACAGGCTTCCGTCTTTTCACTCTGTCAATTAGGTTAGTATTGTGGAGTAATTGCAAGGTTGTTGACCAAGCCTCAGTTTTCTCCCATCACAGCCATTAAACTCTGTAACTGCTTCAAAGTCACCATTGGTCTCATTGTGAAATCCATTAGTTGTTTTCTACCTCTTCGGCAACTAAGTTAGGAAGGACACCTGTATCGTTGTAGTGATTGGGCATATTGATACACCATCTAAAGTGTAATTAATAACTACACCATGCTCCAAGTGATATTCAATGTCTGTATTTTTTTATTTTACCCATCTACTAATAGGTGTCGAGGGACCTTACATACTGTATGTGTGGGGTACAGAGAGGAGGTAGTCATTCAAAAATCATCTTAAATACTATTATTGCACACAGAGTGAGTCCATGCTACTTATTATGTGACTTGTTCTGCAAATTTTTACTCCTTAACTTATTTAGGCGTGCCATAACAAAGGGGTTGAATAATTATTGAATACTTATTCATTTTTTATGAATTCATTTAAAAAAAAAATCCAATTTGACATTATGGGATATTGTGTGAAGGCCATTGACAACAAATCTCAATTTAATCCATATTAAATTCATGCTTTAACAGAACAAAATGTGGAAAAAGTCAAGGGGGGTGAGTACTTTCAGAAGGCACTGTAGTCATTGAAAACAGGACAATGTCTACATCATGTTTTACTCACTTCATATGTATTCTAGTTAAGGCTCATCCTAAATAACTTCTACACCTTTTCTGTCCATATACTGTCCATAATGTCTATATACACCATCATCTTCAGTACATACAGTATACACTGAGTGTACAAAACATTAGGAACACCTTCCTAATATTGAGATGCTTTTGCCCTCAGAACATCCTCAATTTGTTGGGGGTATGGACTCTACAAGGTGTCACAAGCATTCCACAGGGATGCTGGCCCATGTTGACTCCAATGCTTCCCTCAGTTGTGTCGAGTTGGTTTGATGTCCTTTGGGTTGACACACACGGGAAACTGTTGAGCGTGAAAAACCCAGCAACATTGCAGTTCTTGACTCACTCAAACTGGTGCGCCTGGGACCTACTACCATACCCTGTTCAAAGGCACTTAATATTTTGTCTTGCCCATTCACCCTCTGAATGGTATACATACACAATCCATGTCTCAATTGTCTCAAAGCTTAAAGATCCTTCTTTAACCCGTCTCCTCCCCTTCATCTACACTGATTTAAGTCAATTTAACAGGTTACATCAATAAGGGATCATAGCTTTCACCTGATTTCACCTGGTCAGTCCATGTCATGGAAAGAGCAGGTAATCCTAGTGTTTTGTTCACTCAGTGTATATTTATATGCCAAATCAAATCAAATCAAGCCTTATTTATTTATCAGACATGAAATGCAACACAATGTGCTTCACAGGAAAAAAAAAAAAAACGATGAAAATTAAAGTTGAAATATTTACTACACAAACGTAAGATAATAAACAAAAAATGACAAAAATGTAATGACTAAAAAGCATCCGAAGGAGAAGCAAAGCTAAAACGAAGTGTGTTAAGATCTTTTTTTTTTAGCTGTGTCCACAGTTTCACCCCCTCTCTGGCAGGCTATTCCAGAGGCTGGAGGCATAATAACTAAAGGCTGCATCATTGCCACTTGGCCCTAGACTTTGTGATAGTTACAATTCCAGGGCCAGAGGACCTGTATGTTTTGCAGTTGACCAATGGCTTTCTTGGGTGGACCAGACAGGAGAGCATTACAGTAGTCAAGCCTGCTTGTAATAAAAGCATGGATGAGTCTCTCTGTATCAGCCTGAGAGAGAAACTGATGTTCCTTGGCATTGTTCCTCAGGTTGTAAAAAGCTATTTTGGTCACACGATTAGAAAATCAGTTCAGAATCTAAAATAACACCTAGGTTTTATTTACCTGTATTTTAGTGTCCGTGAATTAAAATGTGCAGCCAGATTCTCTCTCTGTGCTTTGGCTCAAGCAATACATTTTAATAATATGTTTTAATAATGTCTTGATTTAGCTGGAGGAAGTTATGAGCAATACAAGTATTTAAATCACTAATACAGTCCAATGATTTATCCGTGGAGCTAAAATCCTCTGGTGAAACAGAAATGTAAAGTTGTTCTTTCTGAAAACGTTGCCAAAGGGTAACATATATAAACTGTACGGGATCCAAAACCAAACCTTGTGGAACGCCACATGTGATATGTGTTTTCTCTGAGTGATGTTTCTCCATGGTTGCCAAAAAACTCTTGACCGGTTAAATAGGTCCTAAACCAATTTAGAACTGGACCGGAGAGGCCGGAGAGGCCGGAGAGGCCAACCCACCCCTCCAGTTTACCCAGAAGGGCATAATGGTCAAGTATTGAATGCAGCACTTAAATCTTAAAGGACAGAGAGCTGTTTGGCATCTATGTTGGCTCTAAGATAATTGACCACTTTAACTAAGGCTGTGCTGTGGTGGGCACGAAAACCAGACTGGAATTTTTCAAAAATACAGTTGCCACTTAAAAAACAATTTAGCTATTTGAAAAACAATTTCTCAAGAATTTTGCTTAAGAATGGAAGGTTGGAAATTGGCCACAAATTGCTAAGAGCTGAAGAATCTATCTTACCTTTCTTCAGAAGGGGTTTCACCATTGCAGTTTTTAATGAAGTGTGGAAAGTGCCTGTGGACAGGGCATGATTAACAACTGCTTGCGCTTCTTTAGATATGCATTTAAAAACTGTTTTGAAGAAGGTGGCACAAATCATCAAACTTCTCATTAAGTCTTGCTTGACTGATACCCAGCCTAATGTTCGTTGTATTATCTCTGAAATACGCCACAAACTTATCACATTCATATATCGAGGAAACTTCACATACAGTTGAAGTCGGAAGTTTACATACACTTAGGTTAGAGATATTAAAACTAATTTTTCAACCACTCCACAAATTTCTTATTAACAAACTATAGTTTTGGCAAGTCGGTTAGGACATCTACTTTGTGAATGACACAAGTACTTTTTCCAACAATTGTTTACAGACAGATTATTTCACTTATAATTCACTGTATTACAATTCCAGTGGGTCAGGAGTTCACATAGACTTGGTTGACTGTGCCTTTATGCAGCTTGAAAAATTCCAGAAAATTATGTCATGGCTTTAGAAGCTTCTGATAGGCTAATTGACATAATCTGAGTCAATTGGAGATGTACCTGTGGATGTATTTAAAGGCCTACCTTCAAACTCAGTGCCTCTTTGCTTGACATCATGGAAAAATCAAAAGAAATCAGCCAAGACCTCAGAAAACAATTGAAGACCTCCACAAGTCTGGTTCATCCTTGGGAGCAATTTACAAATGCCTGAAGGTGTCACGACATCCGCCGAAGTTGGCTCCCCTGCCTGTTCGAGACTAGTCATTCAACTGAGACTGCTCTTCTCTGTATCACGGAGGCGCTCCGCACCGCTAAAGCTAACTCTCTCTCCTCTGCTCTCATCCTTCTAGACCTATCGGCTGCCTTCGATACTGTGAACCATCAGATCCTCCTCTCCACCCTCTCCGAGTTGGGCATCTCCGGTGCGGCCCACGCTTGGATTGCGTCCTACCTGACAGGTCGCTCCTACCAGGTGGCGTGGCGAGAATCTGTCTCCTCACCACGCGCTCTCACCACTGGTGTCCCCCAGGGCTCTGTTCTAGGCCCTCTCCTATTCTCGCTATACACCAAGTCACTTGGCTCTGTCATAACCTCACATGGTCTCTCCTATCATTGCTATGCAGACGACACACAATTAATCTTCTCCTTTCCTCCTTCTGATGACCAGGTGGTGAATCGCATCTCTGCATGTCTGGCAGACATATCAGTGTGGATGACGGATCACCACCTCAAGCTGAACCTCGGCAAGACGGAGCTGCTCTTCCTCCCGGGAAGGACTGCCCGTTCCATGATCTCGCCATCACGGTTGACAACTCCATTGTGTCCTCCTCCCAGAGCGCTAAGAACCTTGGCGTGATCCTGGACAACACCCTGTCGTTCTCAACTAACATCAAGGCGGTAGCCCGTTCCTGTAGGTTCATGCTCTACAACATCCGCAGAGTATGACCCTGCCTCACACAGGAAGCGGCGCAGGTCCTAATCCAGGCACTTGTCATCTCCCGTCTGGATTACTGCAACTCGCTGTTGGCTGGGCTCCCTGCCTGTGCCATTAAACCTCTACCACTCATCCAGAACGCCGCAGCCCGTCTGGTGTTCAACCTTCCCAAGTTCTCTCACGTCACCCCGCTCCTCCGCTCTCTCCACTGGCTTCCAGTTGAAGCTCGCATCCGCTACAAGACCATGGTGCTTGCCTACGGAGCTGTGAGGGGAACGGCACCTCAGTACCTTCAGGCTCTGATCAGTCCCTACACCCAAACAAGGGCACTGCGTTCATCCACCTCTGGCCTGCTCGCCTCCCTACCACTGAGGAAGTACAGTTCCCGCTCAGCCCAGTCAAAACTGTTCGCTGCTCTGGCTCCCCAATGGTGGAACACACTCCCTCACGACGCCAGGACAGCGGAGTCAATCACCACCTTCCGGAGACACCTGAAACCCCACCTCTTTAAGGAATACCTAGGATAGGATAAAGTAATCCCCCCTTAAAAGATTTAGATGCACTATTGTAAAGTGGCTGTTCCACTGGATGTCATAAGGTGAATGCACCAATTTGTAAGTCGCTCTGGATAAGAGCGTCTGCTAAATGACTTAAATGTAAATGTAAATGTAATGTTCGGGCGGCACTCGGCGGTCGTCGTCACCGGCCTACTAGCCGCCACCGATCCCTTTTTCGTTGTCTGTTTGTTTTGTCTTATTAGTTTCACCTGGGTCCTGTTGTATGTGCTTAATGGGCTTCCTTATTTAAAGTATGTGTACCCGCCCTTGTTTTGTGCAGGATTGTATTTATGTTACGTGTGTGCGTTATGTACACACAGTGCGGCAGGGTAGCCTAGGGGTTAGAGCGTTGGACTATTAACCGGAAGGTTGCAAGTTCAAACCCCTGAGCTGACAAGGTACAAATCTGTCGTTCTGCCCCTGAACAGGTAGTTAACCCACTGTTCCTAGGCCATCATTGAAAATAAGAATTCTTAACTGGCTTGCCTAGTTAAATAAAGGTAAAAAATAAATCTAGAGATGTTTCTGGACCTGGCACCCTGAGGTCCACATTATTGTCCGTGTTTTAGGTGGTCCACATTAAAGTGCACCTTTTCCCAGTGGAACTATCTGCGCCTGATTCCTTCCTCACCCACCTAGTCCCACGTGACAGAAGGTACCACGTTCATCTGTACAAACAATAATACACAACTATCAACACCATGGGACCATGCAGCCGCCATACTGCTCAGGAAGGAGATGCGTTCTGTCTCCTAGAGATCAACGTACTTTGGTGCGAAAAGTGCAAATCAATCCCAGAACAACAGCAAAGGACCTTGTGAAGATGCTGGAGGACACAGGTACAAAAGTATCTATATCCACAGTAAAACGAGTCCTCTATCGACATAACCTGAAAGGCCGCACAGCAAGGAAGAAGCCACTGCTCCAAAACCGCCATAAAAAAGCCAGACTGCGGTTTACAACTGCACATGGGGACAAATATCGTACTTTTTGGAGAAATGTCCTCTGATCTGATGAAACAAAAATAGAACTGTTTGGCCATAATGACCATCGTTATGTTTGGGGGAAAATGGGGGAGGCTTGCAAGCCGAAGAACACCATCCCAATCATGAAGCACGCGGGTGGCAGCATCATGTTGTGGGGGTGCTTTGCTGCAGGAGGGACCGGTGCACTTCACAAAATAGATAGCATCATGAGGATAGAAAATTATGTGGATATATTGAAGCAACATCTCAAGACATAAGTTAAAGCTTGGTCACAAATGGGTCTACCAAATGGACAATGACCCCAAGCATACTTCCAAAGTTGTGGCAAAATGGCTTAAGGACAACAAAGTCAAGGTATTGGAGTGGCCATCACAAAGCCCTGACCTCAATCCTATAGAACATTTGTGGGCAGAACTGAAAAAGCGTGTGCGAGAAAGGAGGCCTACAAACCTGACTCAGTTACACCAGCTCTGTCAGGAGGAATGGGCCAAAATTCACCCAATTTATTGTGGGAAGCTTGTGGAAGGCTACCCAAAACGGTTGACACAAGTTAAACATTTTAAAGGCAATGCTACAAATACTAATTTAGTGTATGTAAACTTCTGACCCACTGGGAATGTGATGAAATAAAAAAAGCTGAAATAAATCCCTCTCTCAACTACTATTCTGACATTTCACATTCTTAAAATAAAGCGGTGAACCTAACTGACCTAAGAGAGGGAAATTTTACTAGGATTAAATGTTAGGAATTGTGAGAAACTGAGTTTAAATGTATTTGGCTAAGGTGTATGTAAACTTCCGACTTCAACTGTAGGTTTGAGGGGGAGAAGACTTATCAGGCAATCATTGGTCGAGAAGAGCAGTCTTGAATTATTCTGATTAATAGCGATCAAGTCAGAAAAATGAGCCTGTCTGGCATTTCTAATTGCCCTGCCAAAATTTTTTAAAAAGGCAATGGGTCTGAATACTTTCCGAATGCACTGCATATGCCATTCAGCAGACACTTTTATCCAAAGCAACTTACAGTCATGCATGCATACATTTTTACATATGGCCCAGGGCCTGGTTGCAGAACACCCTTTAAGTAATATTCCCCTTAGCTTTTCCCTTGAAGTTTCCTGAATTTCCTCCTTAAATTAAGTGGAAAAGTTCAGGTTTGACCATGATGTCCCTTAAGTGCTTCATTTAGTATAGATATCATTGTAAACAGCATTTGTGGAGGTGAATGTTGCTTTCCTCTTCCCTGGTTTCAAAAGGAAAACATACACCAGCTAGCTAGCTAGGTAGCTAAACAATGGAAGGTGTACAATCCATGGCTACAGAGCTAGCTGGCTAGTTAGCTAGCTATTCTGTAAGCTAGCTTGACATGCTAGAAAGCACTAGAAACCAGTTGAGAAAAGGGAACCTGAAGAAACTTGTTTTATTATTTTATGAAGCAATTTGTTTCTCCGGTCTTGATTGTAAAAGTTCTCTCTTGGGATCTCACAAAATAAATGTGATCTCTTTGTTTAGTCAATGAATCAGGCTGTCTCCATGGTAATGAGATACTGTTTCTTTCATACATGCTTTGAAATTCCCTTAGGTAAGGTCAAATTAAAATGATTCCTTAAGGTAAACCCTTAAGAGAAAAACTTAAGATGTTTTATACATCCGGGCCCTGAAATCAGACTGTGTAGTACTGTATCATAAACATGAAGCTCTTGTCACTTTTGGCGATAGAACGCTGGTCCTGCTATCTAGACCTGAAACATATCTTATTTATCATTGTCAGTTTGTTCCAATTGAGGCAAAATTGGTCTCTGCTGCATGGTACTACTTCCCTGAATTGCTTTGTACACAGACTACTACAGTAGAACCACCAACCCTGCAATTACCAGACCCCCCATTGCCTCCCACTGAAACATGCTATCCCTTGTGTTGACCAAGCATCTTTTTGCCGATGTTCTTCACTCTTACTCTCAGAGTTTATTTAAGCTATAAGGCCTGAGGAGATGTGGTATATGGCCAATATACCATGGCTAAGGACTGTTCAGTGTATAGTTAAGCAACAAGGCCTAAGGAGGTGTGGTATATGGCCAATATACCACGGCTAAGGGCTTCTACTTATGTACAACGCAACGCAGAGTGCCTGGGTACAGCCCTAAGCCGTGGTATATTGGCGATATACCATAAACCCCTGAGGTGCCTTATTGCTATTATAAACTGGTTACCAACATAATTAGAGCAGTAAAAATAAATATTTTGTCATACCTGTGGTATACGGTCTGATATCCCACGGATGTCAGCCAATCAGCATTCAGGGCTCGAACCACCCAGTTTATAAATGTAGATAAACTATGTCCTCCCATTTTCCTCAGTATTGTATTCCAATGACAGTCAATGCGATATAAATACAATGGTAAAACAGTTAATATTAACATGGGATGAACAACACATATCAACAGTATGTAGCCATGTCAACCTCTCCTCAAGCAATTTAAAGAAACACTAATCCATGGGTGAGGAACCGTCGGGGAAAGGTGTGTGTGTTGTGTGTTAGCTAGCAAGGAGGCGCCTAATCCAGTCCCTGTGTGAAACTGTTGACATTTGTGCTTTTTCCCCCATCATTATGTGACTGAGGCTGTTTTGCGTTGGATTAGCTACAAATCTCCCATGCAGCACATTCAGCATGCCACTAGTAGTTTAACTTCATTAATAATGGATGAATAGGTTGTAATCCTCAAGCAAGGGAGCAGGAGTGGCAAGACACTAGCAGAGAGGAGAGAGCGGTAGAGGGAGTCACAGTTTTTCCCCCAACAATTTCCTGAATAGTTGACTCACTGATAACATTCCCAATGATCGTTGTCCACTTGTAATATCCAATCTCCGATCAATAACATTGTTTGGGATTTAATTTGCCGGGAACTGGAAAGGGGAAAATAAAGAGCGAGAGACTTCGGAAGTCTCGGCGGTGCATATCCCGGTGACTTCCATTGATTGTGTTTACTCAAGCTTCTCATTGCTGACTATTACAGAGGACTGAGGCACACCCTGCCCTAACAGCAGGATAAGGGGGATTAGCATTCAACGTGTTCACAATCTCTCCACCGCCGGCATTGCTTTATATCAACATAATGGGATATACATGTGCCGTATAGCTGCCTATTGCCCTTAGGATGAGCATGATGAGTATGTAATGGGGAATCACCTCAGACTTCAGTATCTGCAATCACTTCATATGGTTTATTGAGACATGTTGTCATAGCTGGGTTGTTTGGATGCGGTTGGTTTGAGGTAAAGTCATTTGTTCTCCAACTATAGCCTTGTGGTGCTGGTGAACTGGCTGGCTGGTGGTCCATCTGCACTGGTTGCTTATTGAGGGCGTTGCTTTGTGTTGCGGCTGCTGTCTCATTTGGATGACCGTGGGTATCAAAGGGGAGAGGTCGGTAATCCTGAGGAGACTCTCCACAACCACCATCTTTAGTAACTGTCACATTCGGCCCTAATGGAATAATTCTAGTCAAAGAGAGGAGATAAAGAGAGAAAAAGAAGAACAGAGGCTTTGATGTTTTCCTAAACCTTTTCCCGGAGGAATGGCCATCTGAAGAGTTAGAGACACTGCTGTTATAGTATCTGATGTGCTTCTTCTTCGCTCCAGTCTTCTTCTTCTCTGTCTTCTTTCTTTCTTTTATTCCTTCTTTCAAGATTGCTCTTCTTTTTGTTCAAGATTCAATCCCTTGAATGTGATTGGATTTGTATCATAATATTGTTCAACTACTGTATCACATAATTGATTGTTCAAATATTGTATCACATTATTGATTGTATATTAACTAATTAATTACTGTCTATTGATGTCTATTCCATACCTATATGTTATTTCCTTCTTTATTTCCTTCTTTCTTTTTTATTTTTATTTATTTCTCTTAGTAACTAAGATGAACTGTATGACAATATACCATGGGAATCCCACACAGTATCCATTAGACACCTCAGATTCCTGTCATATATAGAGTGGAATGAGGAGTAGATTAACGTTCTTTCCCTCTATCAAATAGGTATGGACTACTTTTTAAAAGGGACAAGGGTTAAGCACCCAATGGCATAAATCTGACAGGGCAAGCTTTAACAAAGTGAATACTGTACGCTTGACAGGGGCTCCAGTACGCCTTTGATGTTTATAAACAGCTTGAGGATTGTCAATGTCTACAATTACAAGAGCAGCAAAGTATTACCGTAGCGGATTTGGAGGGTAAACCAGCGGAATTCAAAAGTGTCAAGTGTAAAATGTCACGATACATGTATGAACTATTATTGTTTATCATTTCCATGCAAATGTTTTTCATTGAAACATTACCTTTAAATATACCTTGCGCAGGAGGTCTTGCTAATTGGCTGTGGAGAACACGTTGAGAAATGAAAGGTAGGTTGGGCCTAGTCCTGGCAGCTTTCAAGCTTCTATAAATGCCAGAGAGGTCAGTTTTCCTTGGCACATCAACAGACTTCACACAAAAGACACAAACTTGCCACTGGAATGCATCTCGTTTTGAACATGTTCCTGTCTAACCACATATCAGTAATCCTGTTTGCTCATGTCATTCTAAATGGAGCTTGATTGCACAACTTGCCCCTCACTGATGACTCGCAATAAAAATAACACCACCTCGCCTTTCAAAACAAGCCAGCTGATCCAGTGTTTGCTCATGTTCAAAAATGAAAATGACAGAAGATATGGAAGTTTGGCTTTGAATTAATTCCTATGCTGAGATAAATCAAATCTATATTTAACAAAGAATATTGAAATTGTGACCTTGCAACAATGCTCCTATTAGGAAACAGCTCATAAGCTTCCAATACATTTTAAGTGGTATCTAACAGCGATCCATTACAATTTACCATCTACTGTCCTTAATAATATTTTTATATAAGTGAAAATTAAACACAGTGAGTGCCAAGTTGGTTATACAAAACTTCACACTAGGCATTCCTGCAAACAGTCCTTCTCCAAGTTATCAAACCAGATCAGGGAGTGGAAACAACCCACTGCCCATTTCTGTGCCGTGGGTTAACATCCAATGTTATGCACACCCATTGCTGTGCCCTGGGTTAACATCTAATGTTATGCACACCCATTGCTGTTCCTTGGGTTAACATCCAAAGTTATGCACACCCATTGCTGTGCCCTGGGTTAACATCTAATGTTATGCACACCCATTGCTGTTCCTTGGATTAACATCCAAAGTTATGCACACCCATTGCTGTGCCCTGGGTTAACATCTAATGTTATGCACACCCATTGCTGTGCCCTGGGTTAACATCTAATGTTATGCACACCCATTGCTGTTCCTTGGGTTAACATCTAATGTTATGCACACCCATTGCTGTGCCCTGTGTTAACATCTAATGTTATGCACACCCATTGCTGTGCCCTGGGTTAACATCTAATGTTATGCACACCCATTGCTGTTCCTTGGGTTAACATCTAATGTTATGCACACCCATTGCTGTGCCCTGTGTTAACATCTAATGTTATGCACACCCATTGCTGTGCCCTGGGTTAACATCTAATGTTATGCACACCCATTGCTGTGCCCTGTGTTAACATCTAATGTTATGCACACCCATTGCTGTGCCCTGGGTTAACATCTAATGTTATGCACACCCATTGCTGTTCCTTGGGTTAACATCTAATGTTATGCACACCCATTGCTGTGCCCTGTGTTAACATCTAATGTTATGCACACCCATTGCTGTGCCCTGTGTTAACATCTAATGTTATGCACACCCATTGCTGTGCCCTGGGTTAACATCTAATGTTATGCACACCCATTGCTGTGCCCTGGGTTAACATCTAATGTTATGCACACCCATTGCTGTGCCCTGGGTTAACATCTAATGTTATGCACACCCATTGCTGTGCCCTGGGTTAACATCTAATGTTATGCACACCCATTGCTGTGCCTTGCATGTATTTGCATTCAATGTTGTGCAATGCATTGTTACAGTTTGGATGTGTTATTACATTTAGGCATGGGACTATGAAATGGCATAGTAAATACCAACTGGACAGCTTTGATATGTGAGGTGCCACATTGTGACAAATAAATGTGTAATAGGGTAAGCTTAGGCATTATCGTCATTTACTTTATGGCAGATGTCTATCTCGTAAATACTGCTTAAAATAAAGTATTTCAGAGGACACCGTTAGACTGACACCTCGGTTTGCCGCAGGGTTGGTGAACCCAGCATGCCCTGGAAGCTACGGGACAACACTAGAGTCTCACCCCCCCCCCCCCCACCCCACCATTTTGTCTTCCTGTTAGGACTGTAAGGCCTGAAGGAAATGGTGGTGTCTGTAAAGATGGCCACCATAGATGTTTTCCTGTCTATATACTTGCTATTGAATTACCACAGGGGTTAACACAGCTAGAACATTGGCCACTTGATTCTTCGCTACCCTTGATGACTGTCACCTTCATCATCTCCATTCAAGGTCGGTTACGTACGCAAAAACACACCGACAAGTTATGCTATGGGATTCCCACAACAAACACCAATACAACTTTGTATAGACTAATTATTATAAGATAGAGTGTGTCACTAATAGATTGTTACGTTACACAGTGACATGGTTTAGTGTCATGTGGAGGGGACTGCATTTACATCGTCTCGTCTCTCCATGTTTCTCATCCTTTGGCTTCCTTCCTGGTAATGCTTCAACACGTCAATAAATCATGAAATGGTGTCCCACAGTTTCCTCGAAAATAAGCCACACCAAAGCAATAACTTTGTAACGAATGGGGACATTTCTGTGGCCACGGTCTCTATATGATGCGACTGCTAATACAGAGAAGGCTGAGTACTAAGTTACATCTGGCCCCCCTGGTTGGAGGGAAAGCTCGCCCATTGACTTGAGCTAAGCTGCCGCTTGATGTCTTGCTGCTCTCCGTGTCTACAAGTCTATGTGTCCTATTCAATGTCAGCCAAGGCCATTTGAACTCTGCGCACATTCCACCCATCTAGCGTTACAATTAATTGCAGGGCTGTCACAAACAATGTTTAGCTAACAGGAAAGACATTGGGCCTTGACACAAAGTCCCAGATTGTTGATAGATGTCATTAGAAGTGTTAAATCTTGTTCCAGGTTGTTTCACTCCCCCGCCACAATGTACTGTACAGTATGTTTCATAAGGGACACAACAACAGAGTCATTTCTGAGGACATCAGGGTTGTGTGATTCCACGGGACACTCTGAAGTTCCTTCAACCTTCAAATGGGTACACATACAGATGCCAAATGACTCATCAATAAAAATATAATGATATTTATTATCATTTGTAATATCAAATCTTATACCTTGGAATCAGACACCTATGAATATAATCCAAAGAGCAGGGTGACTTGTGAGGAGAGAGAGGGAAGGAAGGGAGGGAGAGATTGAGGGAGGGAAGGAAGGAAGGAAAGAATTTAGGGAGGGAGGGAATTGTTAATAACTGAAGAAGTGTTTACTGAGTCGAGAAAAAAGCCGTAGAGCAAAAAGTGGTGGCTGAAGCCTTTTTTCTATAATTGATATTAGCTGCTTTGATAGATCATTTATCTCCCTATGCATATTACTTTTTTATTTTATTTTGCATGTCTGAGAGGGCTGACGTTTCTGGCTTGACAACTTTTGGCCCGTTGAGTAACTCCTTTATGCATTCTCACCCATCTAAGTGCAATTAATAGGAAACATGACACAAAATACATTTGATTATCGTAATTATCATTCCACTTTCACCCCAGCTGCCAAACTTACCCTGATTTAGATGACCATCCTACCCATGCTAGATTACAGAGATGTAATTTATAGATCGGCGGGTGAGGGTTCTCTTGAGCTCCTAGATGTTCTTTACCATTCGGCCATCAGATTTGCCACCAATGCTCCTTATAGGACACATCACTGCACTCTATACTCCTCTGTAAACTGGTCGTCTCTGTACACCCGTCGCAAGACCAACTGGATGATGCTTATTTATAAAACCCTCTTAGGCCTCACTCCCTCCTATCTGAGATATCTACTGCAGCCCTCATCATCCACATACAACACCCTTTCTGCCAATCACGATCTGTCAAACATCCCCAAAGCACACACATCCCTGGGTCACTCGTCTTTTCAGTTCGCTGCAGCGAGCGACTGGAACGAGCTGCAACAAACACTCAAACTGGACAGTTTTATCTTCACGGACAGTTTTATCTTCATTCAATGACTCAATCATGGACACTCTTACTGACAGTTGTGGCTGCTTTGCGTGCTGTATTGTTGTCTCTACCTTTTTGCCCTTTGTGCTGTTTTCTGTCCCCAATAATGTTTGTGCCATGTTTTGTGCTGCTACCATGTTGTGCTGCTGCACTTTCATATTGCTACCATATTGTTGTCATGTTGTGAATCATTGTAAATAAGAATTTGTTGACATGCTTAGTTAAATAAAGGTTAAATCAAATAAATACAACATATTATTACGCCACATTGCCATTTTGACAAGTCTCAACTGCAGACAAACCTTTTTGAAAGCACCTTGACAAGGTGTTATCTGAAGTTCAGGGTGAGGAATATATGAAAGTCTCTACACTGATGTTGTGGGCCAGAATGCGGAAAGGTTATATTTCTGATAAATAGGGCTCAAGTGGTTTCTTTTAGGGAAATCTATCTGAAAGCCAGACAATGCAGAGACAAACTGACTCAAGGGACTGCCTTAAATTAACCTAAAGTATACATGAATCATGACTAATGAAGGACTTGAAATGACCTAGTGATGCTCACTATCCTCTTCTACCATCAAGAGCGAGGTGCTTTTCTCATCCATGTGAGGATGGAGTTACATGGAGAAAGCTTCTACTGAAGTGTAATGGTTTACAGTAAAGTACCCTTCATAAGGGGTTTATACATCTTTTGTAAGTAGCTCATATTAGGTTCATTATTAATCCTGTAGTTATGTTTATGAGTTATACCTGTTTATAAACTAATAATTAATAGCCTATAAACCCTTTTGAACCTGGGGTGCCTTAATATAAAGTGTTACCATGTTGGGCTATACAACAATACAATGCACATACATGTGGTTATTCCTTACTAAAGGTGCACGTTGCAACACCTTCACATTGTTGCACAAGATTTACTGTCATGGGAACATGAGTGATGTTGGATGCTAATATATGCACAGTGTAGATGCAACTGCCATTTGTTGATAATGTGTCAGGTGTAACGGCGTTCGTTTGTCGAAAGAGAGTCGGACCGAAATGCAGCGTGGTGGTTACTCATGTCTTTAATGAAACAAATGACGATACATGAATTAATAGATACAAAAACAACAAACGGAACGTGAAACCTAATTACAGCCTATCTGGTGAAACTACACAGAGACAGGAACAATCACCCACGAAATACACAGTGAAACCCCGGCTACCTAAATATGGTTCCCAATCAGAGATGACGAGAATCACCTGACTCTGATTGAGAACCGCCTCAGGCAGCCAAGCCTATGCTAGACACACCCCTAATCAACCACAAACCCAATGCCTACAAAAGCCCCAATACGACAACACAATAAACCCATGTCACACCCTGGCCTGAACAAATAATTAAGGAAAACACAAAATACTATGACCAAGGCGTGACATCAGGTTGACTTTTTCTGATAGATCTGCCAGCTGAAAAGTCAAAATTGGCAATATCGTAAAAATGTATGAAAACAAAAACATTATTTTTGGTCTAAATTTAAAGTTACGGTTAAGCATTAGGGTTAGCAGTGTGGTTACAGGTAAGGTCAAGGTTAGGTTTAAAATCAGATTTTATGACTTTGTGTCTGTGGTCAGTATGGGTGAGCCACTCTGCAGAGCTGCCTCCAGTGCAATATTAATGACAATAAATGCCAATCTATGATAATGTGCCCCTAGAATCACTTGCATTAGTGCACGCTGTGGTGTGACCACATTTGTTGAACAAAGGGGGCTATGTGATGCTTGACTGTGATGAATTTCAATGACGTTAGGCTTAGCACTGGAGCAAGGTATAAGCTAGGGGTTAATTTGACGACGCTGCTAATAAAGTTGACTAAATCTAACAAAAGTCTGCATGATGTCCAAGCGTGATTATTAAGCTTGCAGGTGTGCATTTCGGTGGCCATGTCCAAATACCTGTACTTGCATTCTAAATAGGCATTTGGGTATGTATAAAGTGTATAGTATTAGATTAGATTTTCCTCCCAGGAGGAAATTAATTTCCACATGCTCGTACATAACATTTAGTCAGGTCCGAGGCAGTGGTGGAGTGGGTGGTCCAGGTCAGAGGCAGTGGTGGAGTGGGTGGTCCAGGTCAGAGACAGTGGTGGAGTGGGTGGTCCAGGTCAGAGACAGTGGTGGAGTGGGTGGTCCAGGTCAGAGACAGTGGTGGAGTGGGTGGTCCAGGTCAGAGGCAGTGGTGGAGTGGGTGGTCCAGGTCAGAGACAGTGGTGGAGTGGGTGGTCCAGGTCAGAGACAGTGGTGGAGTGGGTGGTCCAGGTCAGAGACAGTGGTGGAGTGGGTGGTCCAGGTCAGAGGCAGTGGTGGAGTGGGTGGTCCAGGTCAGAGACAGTGGTGGAGTGGGTGGTCCAGGTCAGAGACAGTGGTGGAGTGGGTGGTCCAGGTCAGAGACAGTGGTGGAGTGGGTGGTCCAGGTCAGAGACAGTGGTGGAGTGGGTGGTCCAGGTCAGAGACAGTGGTGGAGTGGGTGGTCCAGGTCAGAGGCAGTGGTGGAGTGGGTGGTCCAGGTCAGAGACAGTGGTGGAGTGGGTGGTCCAGGTCAGAGACAGTGGTGGAGTGGGTGGTCCAGGTCAGAGGCAGTGGTGGAGTGGGTGGTCCAGGTCAGAGACAGTGGTGGAGTGGGTGGTCCAGGTCAGAGACAGTGGTGGAGTGGGTGGTCCAGGTCAGAGACAGTGGTGGAGTGGGTGGTCCAGGTCAGAGACAGTGGTGGAGTGGGTGGTCCAGGTCAGAGGCAGTGGTGGAGTGGGTGGTCCAGGTCAGAGACAGTGGTGGAGTGGGTGGTCCAGGTCAGAGACAGTGGTGGAGTGGGTGGTCCAGGTCAGAGACAGTGGTGGAGTGGGTGGTCCAGGTCAGAGGCAGTGGTGGAGTGGGTGGTCCAGGTCAGAGACAGTGGTGGAGTGGGTGGTCCAGGTCAGAGACAGTGGTGGAGTGGGTGGTCCAGGTCAGAGACAGTGGTGGAGTGGGTGGTCCAGGTCAGAGACAGTGGTGGAGTGGGTGGTCCAGGTCAGAGACAGTGGTGGAGTGGGTGGTCCAGGTCAGAGACAGTGGTGGAGTGGGTGGTCCAGGTCAGAGACAGTGGTGGAGTGGGTGGTCCAGGTCAGAGACAGTGGTGGAGTGGGTGGTCCAGGTCAGAGGCAGTGGTGGAGTGGGTGGTCCAGGTCAGAGACAGTGGTGGAGTGGGTGGTCCAGGTCAGAGACAGTGGTGGAGTGGGTGGTTCAGGTCAGAGGCAGTGGTGGAGTGGGTGGTCCAGGTCAGAGACAGTGGTGGAGTGGGTGGTCCAGGTCAGAGACAGTGGTGGAGTGGGTGGTCCAGGTCAGAGACAGTGGTGGAGTGGGTGGTCCAGGTCAGAGACAGTGGTGGAGTGGGTGGTCCAGGTCAGAGACAGTGGTGGAGTGGGTGGTCCAGGTCAGAGGCAGTGGTGGAGTGGGTGGTCCAGGTCAGAGACAGTGGTGGAGTGGGTGGTCCAGGTCAGAGACAGTGGTGGAGTGGGTGGTCCAGGTCAGAGGCAGTGGTGGAGTGGGTGGTCCAGGTCAGAGGCAGTGGTGGAGTGGGTGGTCCAGGTCAGAGGCAGTGGTGGAGTGGGTGGTCCAGGTCAGAGACAGTGGTGGAGTGGGTGGTCCAGGTCAGAGACAGTGGTGGAGTGGGTGGTCCAGGTCAGAGACAGTGGTGGAGTGGGTGGTCCAGGTCAGAGACAGTGGTGGAGTGGGTGGTCCAGGTCAGAGACAGTGGTGGAGTGGGTGGTCCAGGTCAGAGGCAGTGGTGGAGTGGGTGGTCCAGGTCAGAGACAGTGGTGGAGTGGGTGGTCCAGGTCAGAGACAGTGGTGGAGTGGGTGGTCCAGGTCAGAGGCAGTGGTGGAGTGGGTGGTCCAGGTCAGAGGCAGTGGTGGAAAAAGTACTCAATTGTCATACTTGAGTAAAAGTAAAGATGCCTTAATAGAAAATGACTCAAGTAAAAGTGAAAGTCACCCAGTAAATACTACTTGAGCAAAAGTCTAAAAGTAAATGGAATTGCTAAAATATACTTAAGTACCAAAAGTATGAACCATGTAAAATGAGTTATATTAAGTAATCCAGACGGCACTATTGTCTTTTTTAAATTTTTGTTGACGAATAGCCAGGGGCACAGTCCAACGCTCCAATTTACAAATGAAGCATTTGTGTTTAGTGAATCCGCCAGATCAGAGGCAGGGGATGCCAGTGATGTTCTCTTGATAAGTGTATGAATTGGACCATTTTCCTGTCAAAATGTAACGAGTACTTTTGGGTGTCAGGTTAAATGTATGGAGTAAAAAATTACATACTTTTCTGTAGGAATGTAGTGAAGTAAAAGTAGGCAAAAATGTAATTAGCAAAGTAAAGTACAGATTCCCCCAAAAAACAACTTAATGTCACGAACATTGTCAGGGAAATGACCGGACCAAGGTGCAGCGGCGTGAGCGTACATGTTCCTTTAATGTTATAAATGTCGCCAACAAAACCAAAACCATAAATGTCGCCACCTCTTCAAGGAATACCTAGGATAGGGTAAGTAATCCTTCTCACCCCCCCCCCCTAAAAAGATTTAGATGCACTATTGTAAAGTGGCTGTTCCACTGGATGTCATAAGGTGTATGCACCAATTTGTAAGTCGCTCTGGATAAGAGCGTCTGCTAAATGACTTAAATGTAATGTAACCCAACCCAACCCAACCCAACCCAACCCAACCCAACCCAACCCAACCCAACCCAACCCAACCCAACCCAACCCAACGACCATGAAGCTTACTAGGGCTATACAGGCCACTAGCAAAGACAACTACCCACAACTAAGGTGGTAGAACAGGCTGCCTAAGTATGATTACCAATCAGAGACAATGATAGACAGCTGTCCCTGATTGAGAACCATACCTGGCCAAAACATAGAAACAGAAAACGTAGAAATAAAGAAACTAGAATGCCCACCCTAGTCACACCCTGGTCTAACCAAAATAGAGAATAAAAACCTCTCTATGGCCAGGGTGTGACACTTAAGTAGTACTTTAAAGTATTTTTACTTAAGTACTTTACACCACTGGTCAGAGGCCCTGTGAAATTTAGAAAATTGTGTATGCTTTAAATGCCAGGATGTTATACTTGTTTTGGTTAGTATAATCTAGTAGAATTCACTGCATGCTATGCAGAATGAGAATTGTCCTTTCAGACCCTTGACAACAACTGGTAATCACATGGGGGAGCCAAGTATGTTGATATTTGTTCCTTACTGCAGACATTTTTACTAAACAGTACGCTCTAAATAGTATAATTAGTAAACAGTATTTTGTTTTAGTAAGCAGTAGGCAAGATACTGTAGATTTAGGACACGGCCAATGTGTGCCTAAGATACATTATCACACCTTGGGGGGGCATTGTTGCAGATGACCCTAATACAGTGAAAAATGAGTACTGGTCATGGAATAGAGTGAATCATCTCTATTAACAGTTATTGTGGCACCATAAATGGCCTTGTCTGTAGCCATTCAAACTCCATGTGTGAGGTGAGTTCCATAGTGTGCTTACAGAAGGGTGCTATAGGGGCAGGACCATGATCCTAGCAGAAAGAAGTGACTATCCTCTAGTGAGTTCAAGTCCTGCAGAGCACCACAGTCTTAACCTCCTTTATGGTGCTTATGGGTACAACACCGGGCCTCAAGTTCAAATACCGCCAGTTCACTCAACTTCAAGAGTCTTTAGGGGAAGGAAATCCATCAATTTCTATATGACTCCATGACGGTACCGTGACAATTGAGAGCCGAGACAGTTTATAGTTCCACTTAGTTACCATCACTTACTAAATTTAAACAAAACCAACAACAAGGAGGACTATTTCTAACATTAAAGACAAAGGGAGGAACAAGCTAGATTAAGATGCTCTCTGAACAATTACCCAGTTAACCAAATAGAAAATGGCAGCCGTATCTCCTGACACCCAATTAAGTTTTCATCCAATTACAGCAGCACACAACACACACACACAACACACAGATCCCCCAAGTTTTTCAACCCAAGGATCTAAAGAAAATTACATCTGGAAATCTGAGCAGGCACATCGTTCAACAAGACAAACTGAATGGGGGTCATAAGTACAGTTCCCCCTGTGTTGATGTGGGGGAATGTAGAAACATTGCAGGAACACTGCAGTGCATCAGCAAGCAGGCAGGAGTTGGCACCGAAGGTGGAACCCACCGCCCAACGCTTCAGAAGGTCACAATTGGGCATTTTTTCCCCCCTCGACTCTCGACATGGTGTGAATGGAGTGGAGCACTCTGGGTCGCCTGTCAGCTCTGCAGCCCAGGGCCAACAGCTTCCTGCTGACCCACTCCGTCACGGCTCCAGAGCTCCAGAGGCTGCAGCCATGCAACTCACAGTGGGGCAGAACAGTGTACAGAAGTGGAGATGGCTGAGGCTTGCACCTGTTCACCTCAGCCAAACATCAAAACCTTCGTTGTCCTCCCTCCCATTGTCCTTTCCTCCATTGCTCACACCCAAGTTTCCTCAAAGTGTTCTACAAAGTTATGAACCACCATTCAAATAGATCAGGGGTAGGCAACCCTGTTCCTGGAGAGCCACAGGTACTGCAGGATTTTATTCCTGAGCTAATTGATCAGGGATTGCCTAAATTCAACACAGCTGGTCTTCTAGGTCGTTTAAATCCAAAATATGAAGCTGCCTACCCCTGAAATGGATGGCGACAGACTGGGCTGTACCTGTTTAGATCTGTGATTAGAGTAATGGAAGCATATCCCTGAATCATAACGCTCCCTACTTTGCATGGCGTATTCCAATGCCATTGGAATCCTCACCCAGTTACATGACAGTGTGATCGCATCACTTAATGAGTGAAGTGCCATCTTCCTGCTCGGTTTGGATAAACATTTCCGCCCAAGTAGGGACATGATGGAGTGGAGACACATCCTCCGTATTGGTTAGCACAAGGCACAATTATGATGTGCTTTGCAAAATCACCTTATTAAGTTCCCCCATTTTTGTGTATTTTGGATGTTTCAAGGATTACCAGGTCATATTCTCAGGAGTGTCGCTCTAATTCTAGTTGAGCCTACGAGAGCTAAATCTGAATGTGCACTTGGGATGAATGTGCATCCTGTAAAGTATAGGCAGCACATATCATCTCACGCCATATAACCATGGAGACCCAAGCATTAATCTGAGCAACAAACAGCGACTGTTGAAAGGGGGCACGGTTTGGAATGAATGGTTAAGCCTCTTTCCTGACAATTGCAATGACGCACAAATGGGAATAACATCAGAAAATCCACACCAATTGATTATTTATTGTGTCCCTATGCAGATGCTTCGCTACCAGGTGATGAAAGCCGAAGGAGATGGAGGAGATGTGAGTATATCACCTGGGACTTTGATATATCACTATCGAGACCAGTGAACTGGAAAAGACAGGATTGAATATGGTATCTGCTCCTACTAAGTCCCTACTAATTCAATACCATTATGCTTATGATTTATTAGGCATCATCCGATTTAGCATAAACACATTTGCATGGTAAAATTCCAAGCTGGGGCACATATACTCCCAGGTGAATGAAGCTCCAGAGTTTTAAAATGGTTTGCTTGTGCTAGGAATGTGTAGACCAGACCTGGCGTCAAATTACATTTTCAATCATTTTAATACAAAGCTGGGCTTGATTGGGCTTGCCTGGCACAGTGGAATCAATGGAATAGCCCTGATAGTCAACGCCCATTGTCCTGGCACTCCAGGAAGGCTCAAGGAAAGGCTGACAGTATATGAAAGATTTATCTGTAACATGTATGAACATAAACAATGAAACGGCCTATAATACGCCCACATATTAATTGAATGACTGTACCAACTTTTCAGTGCCTTTGTTATGGCCTGTGTAGTCTCTAAGATTGCAGTAGTTTCCCTACATGAGTAGCTCCAATGTGGAGCTTATTTTGAGTGTCATCCGTACCCTTCTAGTTCGGGGGATGATGATGTCTGTTGGATGAGTGCTGGGGTCTGCCGTTGTACCACTCCCACTCGCCCCCTGTACCATTACTAACCTCGTTATCAAGGAATGTGTTTAAGTTCCTACCCATTTCCTTTAGTTCTCCCACTCTGCTATCACTTGCTGGCAGGGCACGGAGTGCTAGCTATCTCTTTATAAAGCGTTCAGGGGGAAATTAATAAACGAATCAAATGGAAATGGATTCCTCTAATCTTTTTTAATGTGTACTCTTGTCCCTCCTCTTATAGTTGTCAAGTTGTAAAAGGTACACGGAATGAGTTTCAGAGAGGCACATTTAATGGCCAGACCATCTTCTCTCCTGGAATCCATTAAGAAGTATATTAACCCCCCGAATGTCGGTCTGGAGATCCTTGTGAATTTGAAACCCCAGAAGTGAGTGATTGTTTCATTGTAAATGGGGCATGAAAGTTCTTCTTTAACTTTAGTTTTTGGTCTTGTCATGCTTGATTACAATTCTCCAGAGACGCTTTTCCCTCGTTGTAGGTTGCTCCTTGTGACTTGCAGCACCCTATGTTCTATTAAGGCAGTCAAACAAAACATACGCTACATGACCAAAAGTTTGTGGACACTTGCTTGTCGAACATCTCATTCCAAAATCATGGGCATTCATGGAGTTGGTCCCCCCTTTGCTGCTATAACAGCCTCCACTCTTATTGAAAAGGCTTTTCACTAGGAACATTGCTGAGGGGACTTGTTTCCATTCAGCCACAAGAGCATTAGTGAGGTCGGGCACTGATGTTGGGCGATTAGTCCTACTTCACAGTCGATGTTCCAATTCATCGCAAAGGTGTTTGATGGTGTTGAGGTCAGGGCTCTGTGCAAGCCAGTCAAGTTCTTCCACACCGATCTCGGCAAACCATTTCTCTATGGACCTCGCTTTGTGCACAGGGGCATTGTCATGCTGAAGCAGGAAAGAGCCTTCCCCAAAGTTGGACAGCACAGAATTGTCTAGAATGTCATTGTATGTTGTAGCGATAAGATTTCCCTTCACTGGATTTCCCTTCACAATAACAGCACTTACAGTTGACTGGGGAAGCTCTAACAGGGCAGAAATTTGACAAAATTACCAGTTGGAAAGGTGGCATCCTATGACAGTGCCACATTGAAAGTCACTGGGCTCTTCAGTACGGGCCAATCTACTGCCAATGTTTTTCTATGGCGATTACATGGCTGTGTGCTCAATTTAATACACCTGTCAGCAAATGGGTGTGGCTGAAATAGGCGAATCCACTCATTTGAAGGGGTGTCCACATACATTTGGCCATGTAGTGTATCACAATCACCAGGAAAAATATAATCAGAGGAACAAGGAACTGTCTGTCTTCTCCCCTGTTCCTGTATCACCTACCCTATCCCTCCTTCCTCCTTTCCTTACCTATCCCCTGGTTCCTGCTTTACCCTGTCTCACCTCCCTATCCCTGCACTTCCAATTGTATCACTGGTATGACAGTCAGAGGAGGCTGTCTTCTCTCCCTGTTCCTGTCAATTTCTATTTGTTTGCTATCCCCTGTCACACCTAAAAACCCTAGAGGTACCCTAGTCTTTCCCCTGTTCCTGAACAGTCACCCAGGAGGCACCCTATCCCCTGTCAACATGGGATGTGTCCCTATTGTGACATCCCCTGGGGGATGGCTGTGTGCATCCCCTGCTCCTGTCTCAAACACAGGGCTAGTTTTTCTGGGGAGCTCCTGTAACTCAAAGCTGTATCACCTACCCTATCCCCTGCTCCTGTATCACTTACCCTATCCCCTGCTCCTGTGTTGACACCTCCAGCTGTCCCCTCCAGGGTGGAATAAAGTATCACCTACCCTATCCTGACACCAGCAACAGTATAGAGCTACAGTATCACACCTAGCTGGGTATCACCTACCCTATCCCCTGTTCCTGTATCACCTACCCTAGCCAGAGGAACAAGGAACTGTCTGTCTTCCTCTCCCCTGTTCCTGTTATTCTCCCCTCCCTCTACCCTCCCTCCTTCCTCCTTCCTTATCCCCTGTTCCTGTATCTATTGGTTACCCTATCCCCTCTCCTGTATCTACCCTATCCCCCCCTGTATCACCTACCCTATCCCCTGTCTCACCTACCCTATCCCCTGCTCCTGTCTCACCTACCCTATCCCCTGCTCCTGTCTCACCTACCCTATCCCCTGTTCCTGTATCACCTACCCTATCCCCTGTTCCTGTATCACCTACCCTATCCCCTGTTCCTGTATCACCTACCCTATCCCCTGTTCCTGTATCACCTACCCTATCCCCTGTTCCTGTATCACCTACCCTATCCCCTGTTCCTGTATCACCTACCCTATCCCCTGTTCCTGTATCACCTACCCTATCCCCTGCTCCTGTATCACCTACCCTATCCCCTGCTCCTGTATCACTTACCCTATCCCCTGTTCCTGTATCACCTACCCTATCCCCTGCTCCTGTATCACCTACCCTATCCCCTGTTCCTGTATCACCTACCCTATCCCCTGTTCCTGTATCACCTACCCTATCCCCTGCTCCTGTCTCACCTCCCGTATCCCCTGCTCCTGTATCACCTACCCTATCCCCTGCTCCTGTATCACCTACCCTATCCCCTGCTCCTGTCTCACCTACCCTATCCCCTGCTCCTGTATCACTTCCCGTCTCCCCTACCCCTGCTCCTGTATCACTTACCCTATCCCCTGCTCCTGTCTCACCTCCCGTATCCCCTGCTCCTGTCTCACCTCCCGTATCCCCTGCTCCTGTCTCACCTCCCGTATCCCCTGCTCCTGTCTCACCTCCCGTATCCCCTGCTCCTGTCTCACCCTATCCCCTGTTCCTGTATCACCTACCCTATCCCCTGTTCCTGTATCACTTACCCTATCCCCTGTTCCTGTATCACCTACCCTATCCCCTGCTCCTGTCTCACCTCCCGTATCCCCTGCTCCTGTCTCACCTCCCGTATCCCCTGCTCCTGTCTCACCTCCCGTATCCCCTGCTCCTGTCTCACCTCCCGTATCCCCTGTTTCTGTATCACCTACCCTATCCCCTGTTCCTGTATCACCTACCCTATCCCCTGTTCCTGTATCACTTACCCTATCCCCTGTTCCTGTATCACCTACCCTATCCCATGCTCCTGTCTCACCTCCCGTATCCCCTGCTCCTGTCTCACCTCCCGTATCCCCTGCTCCTGTCTCACCTCCCGTATCCCCTGCTCCTGTCGTACCTCCCCCAAACTGCCTCTCTACTCTCCTCTGCTATTTTGTCTCCTCCTTCCCTCTGTGTTTTTTTCCAGCCTCTGCTTTCAAGTCCCTCTTCTCCTCCTCAACTCCTCCAATTCTCCAGTTCTCAAGAGACACTCACAGACTCTGCCAACTTTTACTTCCCTCCTCTAACATTGCTATCAGTGACACGGTAGCTTTTTACTCCAGTGATGACTTCATTCCACTACTCCCTTGGCCAATGTGACAGACTGAGAACTTAACCAGGGTATGAGGAATAGTAATACTATCTTAATGCTATAGGCAGGCCTCTGCCAGTAGTGTTATGGAAGCGTGATATAATGCTGATAAGACATTTAAGTGTTACAAAACGGCAACCATGGGAGATATACTTACTACACCCTCAGAACAAATGTATCCAAGCTATGTTCATTTTGGTTTGTTTATCAGCAGTAATTGTTCCTTGGTAGTTGTGACAAAATGCATCATTCCACTAGGACTGCAATCGTATACACAGCATACTGTTGCAGAAAAGTACAGCATCACTCATACGTACTGTTTATATTTTTTGCAACCTCTTCAGAAATGACTATTCCTTCAGCCTAAAACCCATTTTGATACTGAAGAGTAGAACATTACAATTTTAATTAATATAATATACGGACCCTCCACCTCCAAATCGATCCTGCTCCAGAGTACAGGCCTCGGTGTAACGCTCATTCCTTTGACGATAAACGCGAATCCGACCATCACTCCCGGTGAGACAAAACCGCGACTCGTCAGTGAAGAGCACTTTTTGCCAGTCCTGTCTGGTCCAGCAATGGTAGGTTTGTGCCGATAGGCGACGTTGTTGCCGGTGATGTCTGGTGTCTTTGCCTTACAACAGGCCTATAAGCCCTCAGTCCAGCCTCTCTCAGCCAATTGCGGACAGTCTGAGCACTGATGGAGGGATTGTGCGTTCCTGGTGTAACTAGGGCAGTTGTTGTTGCCATTCTGTATCTGTCCCGCAGTTGTGATGTTTGGATGTACCGATCCTGTGTAGGTCTTGTTACACGTGGTCTGCCACTGAGAGGAAGATCAGCTGTCTGTTCTGTCTCCCTGTAGCGCTGTCTTAGGCTTCTCACAGTACGGACATTGCAATTTATTGCACTGGCCACATCTGCAGTCCTCATGCCTCCTTGCAGCATGCCTAAGGCACGTTTACGCAGATGAGCAGGGACCCTGGGCATCTTTCTTTTGGTGTTTTTCAGAGTTAGTAGAAAGGCCTAAGTTTTCATAACTGTGACCTTAACTACCTACCCTCCTATAAGCTGTTAGTGTCTTAATGACCGTTCCACAGGTGCATGTTCATCAATTGTTTATGGTTCATTGAACAGGCATGGGAAACTGTGTTTAAACCCTTTACAATGAAGATCTGTGAAGTTATTTGGATTTCTACTAATTATCTTTGAAAGACAGGGTTCTGACAAAGGGATGTTTCTTTTTTATTTGTTGAGTTTATATACAACTATATCTCTAAGTTACATTTCATGCTTGTGTAAGAAAAAAAGGTGCAATGTATAACCTTCAATGCAGATTCAATGCAGACGTGAAATGCAGACGTGAAATGCAGACGTGAAATGCAGACGTGAAATGCAGACGTGAAATGCAGACGTGAAATGCAGACGTGAAATGCAGACGTGAAATGCAGACGTGAAATGCAGACGTGAAATGCAGACGTGAAATGCAGACGTGAAATGCTTTGTGCATTCTTTTCCCGCAGCCGAAAGCTGCCAAAGTAAACTGGTAGAACACTGACATGTAAACATTTCAGACAGAACAAAAATGATCCTGTAGCTTTTGCAGCCTGTAAGATAGTGGCTAACAACAAAAAGAGCAACCGTTTGACACTGAAGAAAAAACTGTCAGCAAGAGCTCAATCAGTAACATTCATTTACAATTGGGCAGCGGCCTTAGGCACTGCATCTCAGTGTAAGAGGCAACACTACAGTCCCTGGTTTGAATCCAGGCTGAATCACATCCGGCCGTGATTAGGAGTCCCATAGGGCGGCGCACAATTGGCCCACCGTCGTCTGGGTTTGGTCGGGGTAAGCCGTCATTGTAAATAAGAATTTGTTTTTAACTGACTTGCCTAGTTAAATAAAGGTTAAAAAAAATAAAAAGCGATACTGCATGATTATAGCCAAGAAACAGAAAGAAGGAAAATACACATGCACAGAGACACAGGTACAAAAGACAATAACAGTAAACAGACAATAAATAACAGACAATAAATGTTTGTTTCTAATTGATGCCTCTCTTTAGTCAATGAGATGTAATTCATTATTGTGTACTTCAAGCATCACTGTCCCAGCAAATACATTGTCAACCATATAGTTCATTCAACCAAAATCACAAAAAGATCAAGTTGAGGATTGAACAGAAACACATTACTAGTGGTGGAAAATGTACACATTTGCCATACTTGAGTAAAAGTAAAGATACCTTAATAGAAACGACTCAAGTAAAAGTGAAAGTCACCCAGTAAAATACTACTTTTAGTAAAAGTCTAAAGGTATTTGGTTTTAAATATACTGAAGTATGAAAAGTAAACGTAGAAACCATTTCAAATTCTTTATATTAAGCAAACCAGACGGTACCATTTTCTTGTTCAGAAATCATTTACAAACTAAGCACGTGTGTTTACTGAGTCTGCCAGATCAGTGGCAGTAGGGATGACCAGAGATGTTCTCTTGATAAGTGTGTGAATGTCAAAATGTAACGAGTACTTTTGGGTGTCAGGGAAAATGTATGGAGTAAAAAAGTACATTCTTTTCTATAGGAATGTAGTGAAGTAAAATTAAAAGTTGGCAAAAAATATAAATAGTAATGTACAAATACCCCACAAAACTACTTAAGTAGTACTTTAAAGTATTTTTACTTAAGTACTTTACCCACTGCACATTACACAGGTAGAAGGGTGTCATAAGTACCACATCATATGACATCACATGAGCAGAAATTTACAAAGAGACTTTCACAGTGATGTGGCCCATGGGACCCAGTCAGTTTGCTGCAGGAGCAAGACCCGAAACTATAAAAGATCATTGTTATTTTACGAAGTTTCATTGAGAAAGTCACCAACCCAGTTTTGCTGGAATACAAATCAACCCAGAAAATTCTAGACATGCAAGGAAAAGGGCAACATTTGCATTTTCTCTCCACTGCAGCACAGAATAGTCCAATTCATTAGCTGTCTTTTGTGGTCACCGAAACCACATATAAGAAACATCCGATCTACGAACAGAGCTTTCCACTCCATGAAGTTATCCCTCAGCTCTCTCGCTCTCTTACTTTACTCTCTGAAAGGTTTCATTATACATATAAAGGCTGAATAACTTTAATGATAAAAGTCAATAAACTTCAATTGAGGGGGTACTTTTACATTTCTTCTGCAGTAAAAGAGAAGGGCATGGCTTTGGGGAAGGCTCCAGTGATTCTGTAAGGGTGCAGAAGGGGAAGGGATTGCCTTCAGATGTCATTTGGAAGGAAAAGGCTGATGCTGTGGTAACCGAATGCAGACTAGGAATTAGGGAGAAGATCATTTTCATTTAAACCTTTTGGTGACGAGAAAGATGGGCCGTGGGCCAACGTTGGTGACTGATGGAGAGGGCTGTCTCTTCAGCTACCTCCTAGCCCAGGGAGATAGCGGCCCAGAGAGGTAGAAACTAAATATAGAAGGCTATTTTTCACCAGGGGTGGGTGGATTACTACAAAGTGAAACAATGTACAATGTCCAGTGGGGTAACACTATGGCAACAACACATTATGACATATGCATTCATTCAGCATTTATTGTCTTGTGAGGAAACTGCATTTGAAAGTACCATGATTTAGCATGTTACAATAGACTTGATTTAGCATGTTACAATAGACTTGATTTAGCATGTTACAATAGACTTGATTTACCATGTTACAATAGACCAGTTTTTTTTGATGTTGTGACAATTTCTTTTTGTTGTTGTTTTACTACAGGACGTCACAAACTAGACAAAACAAAAACAAAATGCTCACTATAAAAATATTCTGCCTCACATCCACAACGCCACTTGTATGGCGTTGTGTGGGCGAGCGGTTGGTTTGCTGATGTCAACATTGTGAACAGAGTGCCCCATGGTGGCGGTGGGATTATGATATTGGCACACATAAACTACGGACAACAAACACAATTGCATTGTGTCGATGACAATTTGAATGCACAGAGATACCGTGGTGAGATCCTGAGGCCCATTGTCATGCTATTCATCCACCTCCATCACCTCATGTTTCAGTATGATAAACAGCCCCATGTCGCAAGGATCTGTACACAATTCCTGAAAGCTGAACATTTCCCAGTTCTTCCCTGGTTTCCATACTCACCAGACATGTCACCCATTGAGCATTTTTGGGATGCTCTGGATTGATGTGTACGACAGCGTGTTCCAGTTCCCGCCAAAGTCCAGCAACTTTTCACAGCCATTGGAGAGGAGTGGAACAACGTTCCACAAGCCACAATCAACAGCCTGATCAAGATGTGTCGCGCTTTATGAGGCAAATGGTGGTCACACCAGATACTGACTTGTTTTCTGATCCACGCAACAACCTTTTTTTTCATTTTTAAAGATATCTGTGACCAACAGATGCATTTCTGCATTCCCAGTCATGTGAAATCCATAGATTAGGGCCTAATAAATGTATTTCAATTGACGGATTTCCTCATATGAACTGTCACTCAGTAACACCTTTGAAATTGTTGCGTGTTCCATTTATATTTTGATCCAGTATAGTAAAGATTTGACAAAATGGACAACAGACACAACAAAGTCGACAGATCACTGGACCTAAGTTTGACAAACTTGGAGAAATACTCCAGCATAACCCAACCAACGCATCCACAAAGTACAACTCAAAACATATGGGTGATGCACTTCCTGAAATTCCATTATGTAGATGACTATTTCACTATTCATTAACCGCACCATCTGTGGCGGAACACAACTAAGTAGAAAAATAAAAACAAAGTGCATATTGAGTCTAAATTGGAAGCTACTGCAACAAAGAGTGTGGCATGCTGTTTTGAAAGGAGGTCTGCACTCCTCCTGGGGTATTTTGTTGTCAGCTGGGTTTGTGTTCTTTGGAGAGCGGCCCAACAACCAGATGTTTCTCTTTGAGCAACTGAAACTGATATCTCATAAAGCAGGGCAATTTCTCAAACCCACTCCGACTGCGCCACTCAACACCCACATAGTGTTTCATTTATATACGTGGAATGAATATGGACTTTGAGGTAATATTCTCCAGCAAAATGTAATGGGTGTTAGAGTGGCATCTTTAAACTTGCTAAAAATGATCTTTCCAAGGCAAAACTCTGTGTGGGAGCATTTGGTTTCCGAGAGAAAAAAATGCAAAAAACAATCAATATGATTTTAAATCGAGCAACATGTCATTAACTCCTGTCCTTTGTTTGGTGAGCAAACACGAAAACACATTTCGGGGAGGATTTCCCCCTTTCCGTTCTCATATTGCCTTGGTGTTTTCCTCCTCTGCAATAGTAAATTAGCACCGGGGCTAGATGAGGTTTGCTCATGGACAGTTGAATAATTTCCACAGTGATGCGCAGAGACAGCAAAGATCAATACCCAATGAAAAGAGGTGAAATTAAAAGACAACAAGAATAATGTATTTCTAGATGAGTTTGGATTGTTAAGCTTTTGGAACTTCTCACTTACGCTATTCAATGCCCTCATGGTATGTGTGCATCCTTTCAACACTGGATGAATTTATGGATGCTATTGCATAGACAATCTCACTGAAATAAAGCGTGCCCAGGTTCTATAAATATTGTCACAGTCAAAAATACCCCTGCCCTTCCAGGAAGTCTTTTCACTTGTTAAATCACCAAGCGCATCGGACAAAACTATCAGGACAGAGGGGAATACTATAAAGAATAATAGAGCTTCTCTCTCTGACACCAGATCATATGACACATAATACAGCATTGTTGAATACTCATTCCTGATTGGCTAGAAGGGTATTTTAGGGTGGACATTACATTCATATATACTGGACAGTTGGAAACAATATAGGACACCTCTGTTGTAGTTCCAGCAGTAAATTACTTTTTACCGTTTTAAAAACTATGGATTAATTTATCAAAATGAAAATATCTTTGAACATTTTTTCTTCAGCAACCGTGGGATAAACACCCCTGTTCTCTACATTATCTTGGAACTATTGAACCCCGCGGACCACCATTTGAACTCTGTGGACACCCATGTCGTCCATTATTTCAAAGATAATATGCAGAGTGTCTGCGTTTATCCCTTACACATCCCAATGACAAAAGAGTCAAAGGTCACAACAGATGCCAGCACCCCTCTTGAGACACAAGGAAAAAACTAAAATGCCAATAGTGACCATTTGCCTCATGGGGGACCTTTTTGAATTGTCCGTATAGCTCACAAAAAATGTGTGCCATTGATATCCCTGAAGCAATGTTGCACAAGTGGCTCTTATTTGCTTGTTGATTGGGCAAGGTTTCATTTCTCCAACAAATCTTGTCATGGAACTATGACAGAGACGTTCCCAGGGCATTAAAACATGCCCTGACAGAACTAACTTATAGCTTTTCTAATGGATCAATCCATATGTGCGTCACAATAAATAAAGGAGGCCTTCATTTGAATATGTGCCAGAGTTATTTTTGCTACAAATGTATGTACGTCTCTGATTTCAGCACCGTTCCAACATACACATCACAACAAATACATTTATTTCTGAAAACAGGTTTTTCTTTTTTTAGGACCTAGCTAATTTGCAGAAGGGGCATTACCTACATAATGGAGGAAAGTAATCAAGCAGCATGTGTGGGGTGAGATGGCTTACATCATGAAAGTTCCTGGTTGTTTGAACTGACCCAAGTATTTTCATAGGGATGCTTATGGTCTTGATATTTAGCTCCTTGTTGTAATCCTTTGCATTGTTCTGTTAGTGGGGAGCTATGTCAGACACGTCACTGGATATAGGACGGCTAGAATATAGAGGGGAGGACGCTGGGAGTCAAGTGCAGTCCAAGTTCGCCTCGTGCCATTGTGTCAACGACCAGAAATGAAGAATCACCAAACAACTGGAATCGCAGGGGTCAGGGGTCATGGTTTCGGGTGTCTCTTCAGCTCAACAATAACCAATCAATGTCAAGAAACAGAGCACAACTGAGACTAGCACAGCAGGGGGATGTTCAGTTTGTTGGCTTTGGAAGTGGTGGATAACAACTTGTACATGGTTGTTTAAGCTCCTGAGACTTATTAATGTGGCTACACAATACAATTTGTCAGCATTTCCCAATTTCCTCGGCTGTTGTTTCCCCTTTGAGTGACAGAGAATCCCTCGACGTGATCTGGATACAAGGCAGTATTTTCAAGTGTTTCTCTCTCTCTCTCTCTCTCTCTCTCTCTCTCTCTCAATCAATGTTGAAGTTTGTCCAAATTTTATTTTAGAAATGTGATGTGCAAACAAATGTTTGTGTTGTTTATGGTACACAGGTACTTAAGCTGTGTCCATGAGTACTATCACAATGTATTGTTGTTGACATGGTCACATTGCCACTTCCCCTCTTGTTTTTATCATTGTTTCCCAACAAAGGGCCAAAGGGTTAAATCACACATGTTGACGGCCGCTTGTAAAATCGACACACATTCTCAAGAGGTGTTCTCATATCGACATTCCCCGTTTTGTTTGTCAGTCGAAAGGGGTGTGTGGCGGTCTGGGAAATTAATTAACTCTGTAACAGGGTATCAAAGGGGGAAACCCAATATCTATGCAGGCTACAGTGGGGAACCCCACCTGTTTAGGCAGATAATGGGGGTGGTAGGGTTCTCTGTCCATAGTGTGCTTGATAGGGTTTCCATAATACCACTGCCTCCACTCCAACCCTACCAGACCAAAGCATCACAGGTGGGTCTCAAATGGCCGTCCTAGCCCCACGCCGGAACGACAGGTGGGCGAGTGCTTTTTCTTTTCTTTACGATGTCTGCCCTTTCCGTCTGTAACATTTGGGGAACGCAACATGAGACGTCAGAAATGCCAGCTGTAAAGAGGAGGCTAATGGAGGCGAACTTGGGGGAACTGTATACCTGAACTGTTAAGTTTGTGGTTCTGGTCATTGTGACGTGACGTGGTTGGGCATTTATTAGGGAACAGAGAAAAGCTATTGGTTTGAATAAAGTGTGAGGCATAACAGAAAAACAGAAAAATAGATATCTACTTTTTTTTAAAATCTGTGATCCAGTGTGGTCAGCCAAACACCAGCCACGCCACCTTGTTTGGAAAAGAGCAAGCTCTCGTCAGTTCTCGGTTCTTAACTCAACAACCACTGTTCGACCTAAAAAGCATAGACAAACTCAGTAGCCTAATAATAATTGATAATTGGACAAATATGTGAGAAGGCTCTGTCATAACATGGCATTTTCTACATAAAGCCCTGAGTCAATCTTCAAAGTCTACTGGGCCTAAATTAGAGCTGATTTTGAAATTGCTTTTGCAAGGCTTGGATGTAAAATTGGTTTCAGCAAGTAGGAATCTGGTCAAAGTAATGATTCATGACGGTGAAAGTGACAGAAACCAGACATCACAGACAGAGAAGTTGATGAAAGACGAAAAATTATCATGTCATCATTACTCACATGCAGTAAAACGATATAGACCAGTATTCTCAGAATGAACAAAATCTCTCCTTTAAAACCGTTGCGGTAGACAGTACTGTATCATTTAACTGAGGTATGCTTGAGTTCCGACAACTGTGTTGAATCGTACTCAAGTTCCCTTATTAATGCAAACCGTAGGATTGCTGAAGCAAGGGGAGAATAAAATGGAGAAGCCTAGTAAGTGGTAGCTGCAGTATTTGTCAGCTAAAGGGTTGGTACGTTACGCCATGGCCTCAAGACACGTGCAGGCAGCCAAAAGGCAGAAGGTACTGAACGCTTAAATGAACAGCCAAAGCCAGGTAAAGCCCCATCCAAACCACTTGGAAAATAACACTTGTGCGTTTCTACTCCCAAGTTGGGGAAAGTCCAAATGACCAGGGAACTAAGCATCTCCAAACCTACCTTAGGCCTCTTACTACTTGACTTCTTATTTTTTTATTTGACCTTTATTTAACTAGGCAAGTCGGTTAAGAACAAATTCTTATTCTCAATGACAGCCTAGGAACAGTGGGTTAACTGCCTTGTTCAGGGGCAGAACCACAGATTTTTACCTTGTCAGCTCGAGGATTCGCTCTTGCAACCTTTCGATTACAACACTCTAAACACTAGGCTACCTGCCGCCCCCACCCCAGACTTTAGGTCTGGTGTAATTACAAGACAACGTTATGCCCATATAGTGGCAATACAAATGACAAAATAAATACATGTATTTTTGGGGTGTTTATATTTCAAATGAGTCCCCCTTTTCATCCTACTTGATTCTGGTGTATGGAATGCTAAGAAACCACAGCGTCAAGATTTATTTTCATTTTTTGATATGTCGAATTCTATTCATTCCAGTTGAGGCTCCTTGAGGAATCCTTTAACAAACTGGCCACCACAGTTTTTCCATTACATTTCAAAACATTTCCATAGCACCACATTTTACGTCCCATTGAACTACTGCCAAATGGTACAGGTTTATCATATACCACCCTATATGTTAACCAAATAACCATACAAAAATTGTCATTATTCTCGCTGCTCAAGAAGCCAGCATATAGTTAGACCAAAGTTCCATCTCAAGTGGAATCTGTTCCCGTCCCATCTATCTTTAGATCTCCTTGCTAACTACCTGCTATTCTGGACTTGACTGGAGATTAGCACATTTTCCTTCTTGGAACAGAGTACAAGTAGATTTGGCAATGGGTGAACATCCATCCTTTTATTTAGAAGCTTTAAGTCCTCTCCGTCTTCGAACTGGATGTGCACCTTCTATTTCTGGAGAATAGAGGCAATGGGCTTCTAAAGAGTACAGCATGTTGATCAGGACTTATTAATAATGGTCCCCAGGGGTCTTTGTGTGTGTGAGTGGGTGTCTGCATGTTTGTAGGGATAGTGTGTGTGTGTGTGTGTGTGTGTGTGTGTGTGTGTGTGTGTGTGTGTGTGTGTGTGTGTGTGTGTGTGTGTGTGTGTGTGTGTGTGTGAGAGAGAGTATTGTCAGCAAGTGAAACTGTGTGTGTGAGTGTAGACTGTAAGAGAGCTCCCAGGTCCTTGGCTGTAGACTCTATAAGAGAGGTCCCAGCTCCTTGGCTGTAGACTCTGTAAGAGAGGTCCCAGCTCCTTGGCTGTAGACTCTGTAAGAGAGGTCCCAGCTCCTTGGCAGGAGACTCTATAAGAGATGTCCCAGCTCCTTGGCTGTAGATTCTGTAATAGAGGTCCCAGCTCCTTGGCTGTAGACTCTATAAGAGATGTCCCAGCTCCTTGGCTGTAGACTCTGTAAGAGAGGTCCCAGCTCCTTGGCTGTAGACTCTGTAAGAGAGGTCCCAGCTCCTTGGCTGTAGACTCTGTAAGAGAGGTTGCAGCTCCTTGGCTGTAGACTCTGTTTAGACATTCACAGGGCAGCATATGGGACAGACAGCTGGTGGGGCTCAGGACTCTGAAGGTTATGATCACAGTGCTCCCCTCCCGCCCCACCATACACACATACATGGACATTCTGTACACACACACACACACACACACACACACACACACACACACACACACACACACACACACACACACACACACACACACACACACACACACACACACACACACACACACACACACACACACACACACCCCATGGCCCTCTCAGACCCCCCTAGACAGGTGGGCCATGGTTCTGGTTTCACCACCACCTTTATTCAATATAAACTCACTCCGCTAGAGGAAGGGCACGCACAAAACCCAGGGACTTCCTGCAAGAACTCTTCTCGAGTCTGGACCTGCGAGAGGCTGAACCATCTGTCCGTCAACAGGCTCTCACTCTCTCCTATTCTCCCTGACTTTTCCGGTCCCCACCTCCCCTACTCCCTTCCTCCTCCTCTCTCTTTCTTCCTCCCCCCTCCGTCCGTCTCCCTCCCTATCACGCCAGCTGTGGTCTAGCACAAAAACAGATTTTTGGAGCGTTAACCATGATGTTCTTCCTACCCGGCGGCCGGATTTCATTTGCAGAGCACAGGGGGGCAATATCTAGGGTAATTCCTGGGGTTTAGTGTCACTGATCTTCTCACAGCTCACCTCGGGAGAGAAATTAAAGCCCAGATAAGGCCATCTCTGCTTCCATCTCCGTCTTAGGCTGACCAGGACCATTCCGAACAGCACTGTGCTGTCAGGGCTGTCTGAGATGACACTATGGTACTGCTGTCCTACTGCATGTCCACCCTCCACTGGCATTGTAATAGGTGTGATCTAATCTCTGACCCATAGAATTTACATACACACAACACTTAGATTCTGCATTCACACACACCTGAATGTTCGACATAAAGGCAATGAAAGAAAAGGTTTCGTACGTATTAACGGAATAACGGATCTCAGCTGTACTCGAGCACCCTTACCGGATCAAATGTAATCGACGCTGACCAAATATCATTCAGTGTCATGTTTGATTTAGTTGTTATAAAGGTGTGTGTGTCCTTTAGTTAATGACTCTCAAACATAAGGAATTGTTATTTTAACATATTGCAAGGACTTAAGGTTTGAGGTGATGGCTACTTACATGTGGATTTGCAGTCTCTTGTTTGTTGGGTAAAGGCCATGCAGGGAAAGCAATAAAAAAGACCAATGATTTTAGTAGAATTTTTCTCCTTTTCAAGCAGCAAATGGCTTGCCTAGTATTTAATGAAAACCTTGTCAACCAGACTTTTTAGGACTCTGGTAAATGTCATCTAGTGGAAATGGGACTTCATAAGAATCCTAATTTAATTTAAAAGCTGTTAAACTCGACAGCAACGCCTTCAAAAGGGGGGAGAGGACACATTTCTCCTGATTGTATCAATGTGATGAAACATAAATGAAATGTCAGAAGATTTATTAATTTTTCTAAATTCAATCAAAATATGGCAGAGCGGAGCACTTCGAATATTGAACTGAGTATTAAAATGAAAAATGACGTTCTATTCCCCGGTGCAGGCATATACTAGCTTTAACTTGGTGGTCCTGCCAATGACATTGGTTGTCATCGCTCAAGTAGTGTGTCTGAGCTGTGCGGTGGGAGCAATTAAAACAGGAGGCCTTGTTAACCATGTGCTGTGGCTTAACACAGTGGAAAATAAAGTTACAGAATAGTGCCCAGTCATGTGCTTTATGGCCTTCTCTAAACACCATACAGGCGGCCAAGTGAATACACACACCACACACACTCACTTTACATCTCTATATAGTAGAGATCATTCCAACGGATTAAGGCTTCCACATCACACGCACACGCACGCACACGCATGCACACACACGCACACACCATTCCGCCAAAGCACTTGACCAACACAGCCCTGCATGTCGGGGGGCTTCAGAGTGTGAATCCAAGTTTGACTAATCCAACCATTGGGTTGCTGATTAAATGGTTCAATTACCCTAACTGTTTCTCATACTCATTTCAATCTTTTTACGCCTGGCACAGAAAAAATAAATACTTGACAGCATCAACAAGCATGCCTGTCGGTTGGTTTGACATTATAACAGCGAGCACCTCAATGTGTTTTCAATGTGAAGGAGATACGAGGGTCTGTTTTGTGACATGCTTCCCTTTGAAATGATGTGCCAGCCTGAGGAAAACATAAACAAATGTTTACCACCAAGCACGTTCAAGTTCCCTCTGGAAAAAGCCACAGCTTCACATGAGAACCTTTACTGGGAGGGAGGACTCTGAAAACCTATTTTTGGAATTAAAACTTTCAAACCAGATCAATTCTCTAATTAGCTCCTGTCACAACATTTGCATATCGAGTTAGATTGAGGAGGTTGATTGGCTGTGGTGTCTTGAGACTGAGGTGATCGGTGGGTGGTACAAAGACACAAACACACACACACACACACATACACACACACACACACACACACACACACACACACACACACACACACACACACACACACACACACACACACACACACACACACACACACACACACACACACACACACACACACACACACACACACACAGTGCATGTTGGAAAGCTGCTGAAGATAAAAGCCTCTCTAGGAGAACAGAGACCGTGTTGACATACGAGGCAAAACAAACAGTCTGACTTCTAAGCTTTGACATGCCGGGTGACTGGGACCTCAGTTTCTCAGCTTTGTCATGCCGAGTGACTGGGACCTCAGTTTCTCAACTTTGTCATGCCGGGTAACTGGGACCTCGGTTTCTCAGCTTTGTCATGCCGGGTGACTGGGACCTCAGTTTCTCATGCCGAGTGACTGGGACCTCAGTTTCTCAGCTTTGTCATGCCCGGGTGACTGGGACCTCAGTTTCTCAGCTTTGACATGCCGGGTGACTGGGACCTCAGTTTCTCAGCTTTGATATGCCGGGTGACTGGGACCTCAGTTTCTCATGCCGAGTGACTGGGACCTCAGTTTCTCAGCCTTGTCATGCCGGGTGACTGGGACCTCAGTTTGTCAGCTTTGGCATGCCGGGTGACTGGGACCTCAGTTTCTCATGCCGAGTGACTGGGACCTCAGTTTCTCAGCCTTGTCATGCCAGGTGACTGGGACCTCAGTTTCTCAGCTTTGTCATGCCCGGGTGACTGGGACCTCAGTTTCTCAGCTTTGTCATGCCCGGGTGACTGGGACCTCAGTTTCTCATGCCGAGTGACTGGGACCTCGGTTTCTCAGCTTTGTCATGCCGGGTGACTGGGACCTCAGTTTCTCATGCCGAGTGACTGGGACCTCGGTTTCTCAGCTTTGTCATGCCGGGTGACTGGGACCTCAGTTTCTCATGCCGAGTGACTGGGACCTCAGTTTCTCAGCTTTGTCATGCCCGGGTGACTGGGACCTCAGTTTGTCAGCTTTGACATGCCGGGTGACTGGGACCTCAGTTTCTCAGCTTTGATATGCCGGGTGACTGGGACCTCAGTTTCTCATGCCGAGTGACTGGGACCTCAGTTTCTCCGCCTTGTCATGCCGGGTGACTGGGACCTCAGTTTGTCAGCTTTGGCATGCCGGGTGACTGGGACCTCAGTTTCTCATGCCGAGTGACTGGGACCTCAGTTTCTCAGCTTTGTCATGCCCGGGTGACTGGGACCTCAGTTTCTCAGCTTTGTCATGCCCGGGTGACTGGGACCTCAGTTTCTCAGCTTTGACATGCCGGGTGACTGGGACCTCAGTTTCTCATGCCGAGTGACTGGGACCTCGGTTTCTCAGCTTTGTCATGCCGGGTGACTGGGACCTCAGTTTCTCATGCCGGGTGACTGGGACCTCAGTTTCTCAGTTTTGATATGCCGGGTGACCGGGACCTCAGTTTCTCATGCCGGGTGGAGAGAAAGAGAGCGAAAGAGAGAGAGATTGCAATTAATTTAGTAGGCCTCATATTTTTTGGTAAATAATTGGCACAATTTAACACACTGACACACACACACAAACACACACACACACACAAACACACACTTTGTTTTCCTGAAATGGCAGGACTTTAAGGAGTGTAAAAATGTTTGACCATTAAAAACGCTGGTTTCCCTAACTCTAATACTAACCCTTAAAGTGGAACTGACAGCGTTTTAACAACTTTGCGGATATGAAACAAACAGACAATAATAATATCAATCAAAAATATCAAATTCCCCGTTGATGCTACAACACCAGCTTTATAAGAGGTCTTAAAAATAGGTTCTGTTTGACTCAACATTCCATGACGTACACTAAAGCAAAAAACAAGGAGGCTACTGTTCGCTAGATAGGTAGCTGCTGGGAGGATGTCATGTCATTGCAGGACTGGGTGAGTGACTGACTTTTCCCCCTCACATCGTTTTTCAGTGGCTATACACAGCTAGAGATGCAGGTGCTAGCAAGAACTTGAATGACTGTTATCCAGTTAGGATGTCTACTCGGATTTCAGAGCGCTCTCATCTGAGTGTGCCTGGGGGCAGAATAACTGATACATTTGCAACACTCACTCGATATGACAGTGTCAGTAAACATAGTCAAAAAAGGTAATAGTTAGTCACGACCACTCTAGATAACAAGTAAACAGCCTAACCAACTCTGCTACTGGGAGTAAAATGGTCAGAGTAAGGTGTGCTCTCATTTGTGTCTGGAAGTAGCTAGCTAGCCAACTTTAGCAGTTAACTGGGTGCTTGGTTGGGACAAGAATTAATGCATTGGCAGGCAAGCTGCAGAAGGACAAGTAGGCTTCAGTTCCCCATTGTTTATCAGTGCAATCTTGATGGGCAACTGGCTGAAAAGGTTTGAGAGGTTTTATGTAATGTTCCTTCGTTAAATATTAGCTCATCTCTTGCTCTGGCTAGCGTTAGTTTTTGATCTTGTTGTTGTGCATCACTGAGGGAGAGAGAGCCTACCCTTTCATGGTTGTCTGATCGATAGGACTGTAAAGTTCCCAAATGTTAAAGGACTCCTGTAGTATTTACATATTTGCAGAAATCCGTTCAGGAATATTTTGTCACTTTTGGCGAATGTTGCAACTTCCTGTAAACACACAGTCAAGTTCAAAGTGAATGTTGGCAGGCCAAATGGCTTGTTTGTATAAAGGCCTACTGTAACTCTGATTGGCTATGGCACATCGGTCTGCATAGACTTCGGTTTTGGACGAGACAGATGTTTTTATTAGGTTTTATTTAATTAAGTGTCTATTAATTGTCCAAACGCACGGCTGCTTTCCCGCTCTATATATATATATATATATATATATATATATATATATATATATATATATATATATATATATATAGAGAGAGAGAATTTTTACAAATGCTTTAGTATATGTAATCCCGAAACGTTCTAAGAATTTATGAAAACGTGAAACTGACCATATATATACTTTTTTTTAAAGTGTCATATTCTCCTGGGGGTGTATATGAACAGATGATTTTAATAAGATTTCATGTTGCCAAATTGCCGTCAGTTCCACTTTAACCTAACCTAACCCTAATGTTAACCCCCAAAACCCCAAACCTAACCGTAAACTTAACCCAAAACATAACCCTAACCCTAAACCTAACATAAACCCTAGCTCTAAATCTATCCCTATCCCTAACCTTAACCCCAAAACCCTATATCTAACCCTTAAGCTTACAATAGAATTTTAATAAAATCTGGACCTGAAAAAGTGACTTTGGGGTCCTTATAATGTAGGAAATCACACACACACACACACACACACACACACACACACACACACACACACACACACACACACACACACACACACACACACACACACACACACACACACACACACACACACACACACACACACACACACACACACACACACACACACACACACAGAGAGTAGTGCACTCTCAACAGCTCACCTTTACAATAGCGAGCACAGCTAACTCCCCATTACAACCGCATCATAAAGAGACACAATAACTCCCCCTTTTCACCCCTCAATACGTGAGTCCTCACTTTTGCTGACAAGTCGCGACAACACAGACGTCGACGGCACCACTCAACGTTTTTCTCCTGTCTTTTCCTCCTGTCTTTTTCTCCTGTCTATTCCTCCCGTCTTTCCTCCCCTCTTGTCCTCTTGCCCTCCTCCTGTCTTTTCCTCCTGTCTTTCCTCCTGTCCCGTATAGTGTCTTTCCTCCTGTTGATCCCCCTTTTGAACTGCTGCCATGTTAAGGAAACCCAATCTATTGTTTGAAGTGAACAGACAGATTTCCTTCTAGAGATTGTCAAATACTTTGTTTAAACAGTGTGGTGCTTTGTTGAACCTATCCTAGGTGTGACTTAATAAAGATGAAGACTATAAGGTGCTGGTTGAGAATGCAAACCACATGCACAAATACGGCGCGGTGCTCAACGTGAGTGTGTGAGAGAAAACAGTAATCACATCGGTTTCCTGTGACAAACAATAACATTTGTTTTAAACCGCCGGCATTCTTCTCAGAGCGACTCTGTAGCTCCCGTGGTAATATATCCCAGACTGTCTAGGTCCCTGAGTACTGGGAACTAGCTAGCTTCATAGGCTACTTCTAGGGCCAGTAGGACGACAGATTGGGAAGCTATACGCTAAAAGGGGTTTATTTGAGAGAATTTATTTAATCACAGAATGAATACCAAACTTACAATAGACTGTGCTCATGGCCAAAGTATACAGTGATATTAGTGGACAGAAACGTAGCAATGATCTATGAAAAATGATTTTCGTCAGCATATAGATGCTATCTCAGATGTAGCATTAGCAACAAGTAAACCACTCTTAGACATAAAAATATCTCTCCTCGACATTGTGATCAGTTGCTGTATATAGGCCTATGTACATACACACACAAAAAAACATTTCAAATCATTCCTGCCTCTATTTAACCAATGATGCCATGCGCAACCCACTTGGCTCCGCTTAACCTTGATCAAGAGGAAGCGAACAGGGTGTCTCGTCCCTTAACGTATAGGGGCACTGTGGCGATGATAGATCACACTGTTTTCATCAGAAACCCATCGGGCTCTGCTTGCCTCAACTTTGGGGTTTCTGACCTAAGAGTTTCCCCCCTGTCGGGGTGATTTTACTTGAACAAATTTCTCCTCCTACTGGGGCCTCTTTACTGCAAGGGGATCCATGTCAGACACTCATCTGCCTCCCATTACACTTCCCAAATAGAAAACCTACACGGTGGATGTGTTAATGGATGAAAATGCAGCGCAGGAACATTGAGTGCCGGACTGTTAAAGAGCAACTCCCCCCGAGCCCCTTAAACTGCTGGTGCAGTCAAACCTCCGTCCTTAACCTTGCTACAATCCTACTAGCCATCTTATGGGTGTTCTTCACAGCTCGGTACATGGTGTTACCAGCAGTTATGTCACAGGACTAGCAGACAAGGCCTACACATTTACAATAAGTCAGTCACATATTGGGAACTTTCCGTTGAATTTACATGACTTGATTCATTTGAGTTTTCCTTTCAACTTTTTGTTGTTGATGGTGTAAAACCCTGTCCACCACTTACACTATGCCACTATTTTCACGCAATGAAAATATGGCACCAGATGGCAGAGTTAGCGATAAGGTATGAGGATCTACGTCTATTGTAACATCGACTCTGTTTGGTGTACAGTAGACCTAGTCTTCCAACCCCAGCCTTTGTCCTCACATTATTAGAATGTTGGTCCCATGTCACTTTACAGAACCCCTAACACCCTGAAAGACCCCAGATTAGATCAGATTAGTTATCGGAAACAAGCGGAGGTGGGTTACCTTTCGTTAGCTGTCAGTGGTGGCGGGTGCAGGGTGCAGTGTCAGTGTGGGCAAGTGTCTCTGATGGCAACAGAGAAGGCTGGATGTTTGATACTGTCGACTGGTATGATGGGTGCCACTGTAATCCCACAGGGGATCATTCTTGACCCCAACACTTAAATATAGTAAACTGCTATTCTGGTGGATGAGGACAATGGGCTGATGGGCCTTCCAAAGCAGAGTGCTACTTGTTATTCTTCAATTAAATCACATGTTTTTGTTGAGTGGTCATCTACTTAATTAGTCTTGGACATTATAATTTGAACTGTTTTAAAAATTAGGCCTACAGTACCATGAAAAACTATGACAAAGCATATCAATCCGTTTTCTCTATAAAATACTTTAATTTAGTGATTTACTGTTATGGTGTTTTACTATAAACAAACTTCACACCTGTGCAGATGAACAATTGACACTAGGATGCGATATAGATGCTTTTCATATCCACAACTGTCCTAAACACAGATTTTTGCCATCAAATCAAACTATAACAGGGATACCTATCAGAAAAGGCATTTTCAATAAGCAATTGAATACCCTCAGCTGTAGCGTGACCCCAGACACATGAGTCTGACCTGGTCATATGACTGGGTAATGGATTTCTAACCATTAATGAATGCTCTCGTTCATTTATTATTAATGCAATTTTCAAATACTGCAATTATACCCCCTTGATCCGTTTATCTTACACATGGCAGTCCAAACCCCCCACCACCAAATTACAGTGAGGGCACAGTTGAGAAAAAAAAGGCATAGGTGGAATGAGTAGGCTAAAAGGCAATGCAACCCAGTGGTAAGGCCCGCTGACGCTACCCATAGTCTTACTCAATAACCCCCCCATCACCACCACCAGCATAAATCATAAGGTTCATTCAGTGAGCTGTCTGGTCTAACCAAAGAAAGATGTGCACCGCTAAACCTGCCAAGGCTCACTTTGATGCTGAAAAGTCAATGTCTTCTGGATGGATTATGATACCAATGAATGCAATTAGGGGAGCTAAGGATAAATTCAACATATTCTGTCTTACTGGCGCATCCTTTAACAACTGCTGTGTCAAAATACGTTGACTGTTGCCAAGAGAAAACATTTGAATATGTACCACATTTTCTCTCACTTATGCACGAGATGAAGTCCAAATGAAGAAAAATAAATGGAGTAAGTATTATGGACAGGCTTTGGTCTAAATTGAATTAGTCCTTTATGAGATGACTTGCAGTAAGAAATGAAATGTCATCCTCTCCAGAGAGAGAGAGAGAGGGAGTAGAAATGTGAAACATATGAATGTGAAAGAGAGTGCGGTTCCAGCTACACTTTTCTTATGTGCTGACTCCACTTACTAAGATGTGTCACGCATAAATCAGTGCTGTGTTGTGGGATGAGAAGCAGCGCCCCACAGAGCCTCAAAACACACACAGACACTGATTTGACTCCACAGTCTTTTGTCTTTCATTTTCCAGTGATAACTAACCCGGCATAGTATCATTGCCATCCCAGGTGTTTATAATCAATAAAACATATATGTGTCATTTTAACTCCTCTGAAAGTGTCGGCGAGCTCCTCCTAATTTCCAAGAGTTTGAAATATGACGCTGAGTGCTAACGTGGAATGCTGAGTGAAGTAGAAGGAGAAAAAAAAGATTGTCAATGGTTTTTAATACAGGATCTAAAACCCGGAGCTCACAGAGTTACATATCATGTTTCACCAAGGCTTGAGTAGCTCTATATGTAGAGACACAGAATCCTAACCTGCTGTGAAAGTCTTTTTTCTTCTTCTTGGAAAGTTACACGCTCCCTGCTGCTAGACTTGATGTTGATACTCGCGACTCATCAAAGAAAATAATGTTCTGAGCAGATGCAGTGAAGTGGAATTTGCTTTTATAGTTGGCACGTTTTGAATTTTCATGGCCCATAAAGTGATACTGTCAGTTAGGATATCAGGATTTTGTCAGGTTAGTTCTCCCCTAACCTAATCAAGATGACATTCTAGCCATGGACTATCACCATCCTACATTGAAAATTGTTTAATTGTTTTAAATAGTCAAACGATTCAGAAACAAACAGAAACGACTTTTAATCACTACTGAATGATCTGACAGGTAATGTTATTAACTCTTATATAACTGGTTAAGAATGTTACCACCAAAGCTGTGAAGCAGCCTGGGAGATATTTGGATGTCTATTTTGATCATTAGCTTTTAAGTATTCCACAGTAGCACTCTGAGCATGCGTCAGAGCCTGTTAGCAGTCATATCATTATGTTTTTCAGATATGGGGCAGAGAACAGGAAGTTGACAAACTGTCACTTCCTGTGTCCGTGTCTAGACCAAACTCAGCCTGGGTGGGGGTCATCACACTGCAGACACATTGCACATGTTTCTGGGTGATGATGGGTTTGAAACTATGTTATCCATCACCGGCCTTGCTAAGTCCACTGGCCTCCTGCCAATACCACATCCATTTTCAGGTCGCTGGGAAAAAAACGGATAAAACGACCAGGCTTTTTTCCCCCCACAGGAGCCTACATTAGAAACGTATGGAGAGATGTGAGAGTTAGACGACCTTCCACACATACTGTACTATCCTGCCCAAATAAGACAGCATCAAAAGACTGCTCTCTACACTCAACAATGTTTCATAATTGATAAAATACTACATGGTAGATTGGCAGAATTTCAATTGAGCTGGCTTCAGTTCTGTCTGTCTGACTTTTAACCAAACAGGCCCCAAACCCCACTATTTTTCCACTGCAGTGCGAGAGATGAAAAAATCCCACCGAGACTGGGCCAAAAGTACTTTTTCATATTATAAATTAGGGAGAAGACTGGGGCTTTCAAAGCAAACCATTATGATAGTTAACATAAAACCACTTAAAAGGCCAGCTGTGGGAGTGACGTGAATAATGATGTTTAATTTGTCTAATCTTAGCTGGAGCAGTGGGTGGTTGAGCGAGGGGGGTGGTGAGGGGTGCCTCTGCTTGGTTAGGCTGGTACCCTGCTGGCACTTGAAGAGATTGGGTTTTGCCACAGTGCGGTACAAATGCCCTAAATGGTTGGCTGGCTGTGTTGTTGTTTTTTCTGCGTGTTGTCCCCTTTCATTTGTATTTGGTCTGTTGTTCGCATACTTTGTGAATGCTGTGGACATGGAAAAGCTCTTTGGAAAGTTAGTGCTCAGTTAAAAGGCTGCTGCCACTTGGCTCAAGCCAAAAGGAGCTGATTGAGGAGATGATTTCTTTTTCAAGGCCACTGTAGTTTTCTACAGCACTAAAAAATCTCTAGAAATAAATAATTGAAGAACTTGTTCATGTAGTTCGGAACTATTTTCACGTGTATATGTCTCCACTTTTGTATTGCGCACAGCATAAATCTTCAATGACTTCAATTTAATATTTTTCCTTATTAGTGTACAGCTTATAAGATGTAACATATCTACTGTACGTTGTTAATAAATGTAGCCATTTATTAACAGTAGTTTTAATTTCTTACATCACATCGCATGTGGGGGCAGTTTAAACAACAATTTACACATTGAGAAATTTGCAAGTGTTCATCATATACAGCTTCTGTTTTAAGTTTATACATTTCCTCAGTTTTATGTCCCAAAAGAATAGAGTGGTGTCTGAACTTCGGTATCACTATCCAGAACCAGTTTGGCAGGGCAATGCTTATGGCTGATGTTATACAGCTGATGTTATACTGCTGATGTTATACAGCTGATGTTATACTGCTGATGTTATACAGCTGATGTAATACTGCTGATTTTATACAGCTGATGTTATACAGCAAATGTTTACTGCTGATGTTTACTGCTGTTTACTGCTGATGTTTACTGCTAATGTTAAACAGCTGATGTTTACTGCTGTTTACTGCTGATGTTTACTGCTGATGTTTACTGCTGTTTACTGCTGATGTTTACTGCTGATGTTTACTGCTGATGTTTACTGCTGTTTACTGCTGATGTTTACTGCTGTTTACTGCTGATGTTTACTGCTGATGTTATACAGCTGATGTTTACTGCTGATGTTTACTGCTGTTTACTGCTGATGTTTACTGCTAATGTTAAACAGCTGATGTTTACTGCTGATGTTTACTGCTGATGTTTACTGCTGTTTACTGCTGATGTTTACTGCTAATGTTAAACAGCTGATGTTTACTGCTGATGTTTACTGCTGATGTTTACTGCTGTTTACTGCTGATGTTTACTGCTGATGTTTACTGCTGTTTACTGCTGATGTTTACTGCTGTTTACTGCTGATGTTTACTGCTGTTTACTGCTGATGTTTACTGCTGATGTTTACTGCTGTTTACTGCTGATGTTTACAGCTGATGTTTACTAATGTTAAACAGCTGATGTGCTGATGTTTACTGCTGATGTTTACTGCTGATGTTTACTGCTAATGTTAAACAGCTGATGTTTACTGCTGATGTTTACTGCTGATGTTTACTGCTGTTTACTGCTGATGTTTACTGCTAATGTTAAACAGCTGATGTTTACTGCTGATGTTTACTGCTGTTTACTGCTGATGTTTACTGCTAATGTTAAACAGCTGATGTTTACTGCTGATGTTTACTGCTGATGTTTACTGCTGTTTACTGCTGATGTTTACTGCTAATGTTAAACTGCTGATGTTTACTGCTGATTTTTACTGCTGTTTACAGCTGATGTTTACTGCTGTTTACTGCTGATGTTTACTGCTGATGTTATACAGCTGATGTTTACTGCTTATGTTATACAGCTGATGTTATACTGCTGATGTTATACAGCAAATGTTTACTGCTGATTTTATACAGCTGATGTTATACAGCAAATGTTTACTGCTCATGTTAAACAGCTGATGTTTACAGGTGATGTTTACTGCTGATGTTTACTGCTGTTTACTGCTGATGTTTACTGCTGTTTACTGCTGATGTTTACTGCTGTTTACTGCTGTTGTTTACTGCTGTTTACTGCTGTTTACTGCTGTTGTTTACTGCTGTTTACTGCTGTTTACTGCTGTTGATTACTGCTGTTTACTGCTGTTGTTTACTGCTGTTTACTGCTGTTGTTTACTGCTGTTTACTGCTGTTTACTGCTGTTGTTTACTGCTGTTTACTGCTGTTTACTGCTGATGTTTACTGCTGATGTTTACTGCTGATGTTATATAGCTGATGTTATACAGAAAATGTTTACTGCTGATGTTTACTGCTGATGTTTACTGTTAATGTTATACAGCGGATGTTTACTGTGGATGTTTACAGCTGATGTTATACAGCTGATGTTATACTGCTGATGTTATACAGCTGATGTTATACAACTGATGTTATACAGCTGATGTTATACAGCTGATGTTATACTGCTGATGTTATACAGCTGATGTTATACTGCTGATGTTATACAGCTAACATTATACAGCTGATATTATGCAGCTGATGTTATACAGCTGATGTTATACAGCTGATGTTATACAGCTGATGTTATACTGCTGATGTCATACAGCTGATGTTATAAAGCAAATATTTACTGCTAATGTTAAACAGCTGATGTTTACTGCTGATGTTATACTGCTGATGTTTACTGCTGATGTTATACAGCTGATGTTATACTGCTGATGTCATACAGCTGATGTTATAAAGCAAATGTTTACTGCTAATGTTAAACAGCTGATGTTTACTGCTGATGTTATACTGCTGATGTCACGCCTTGGTCATAGTGTTTTGTGTTTCGTTATATATTTGGTCAGGCCAGGGTGTGATATGGGTTTATTTTGTGGTATTTCGTATTGGGGTTTTGTAGTTATTGGGATTGCGGCTGAGTAGGGGTGTTGCATAGGCTTGGCTGCCTGAGGCGGTTCTCAATCAGAGTCAGGTGATTCTCGTTGTCTCTGATTGGGAACCGTATTTAGGTAGCCGGGGTTCACTGTGTATTTCGTGGGTGATTGTTCCTGTCTCTGTGTAGTGTTCACCAGATAGGCTGTAATTAGTTTTCACGTTCCGTTTGTTGTTTTGTATTTGTATAAGTTATTTCATGTATTGCGATTCATTCATTAAAGAACATGAGTAACAACCACGCTGCATTTCGGTCCGACTCTCTTTCGACAAACGAAGAACGCCGTTACAGCTGATGTTTACTGCTGATGTTATACAGCTGATGTTTACTGCTGATGTTATACAGCTGATGTTTACTGCTGATGTTATATAGCGGATGTTTACTGGTGATGTTATATAACTGTAACGGTTTTCTAGGTGTGAAGGAGAGTCGAACCAAAATGCAGCGTGTAGATTGCGATCCATGTTTAATGAACAACGTAAACACGAATAAACACAAACACTACAAAACAAAGAACGTAAATAACGAAACGAAAACCGAAATAGCCTATACTTGTGTCAACTAACACAGCGACAGGAACAAAGACACTAAGGACAATCACCCACGACAAACTCAAAGAATATGGCTGCCTAAATATGGTTCCCAATCAGAGACAACGATAAACACCTGCCTCTGATTGAGAACCACTCCAGACAGCCATAGACTTTGCTAGATACCCCACTAAGCTACAATCCCAATACCAACACCAAAACCCCAAGACAAACACACCACAATACAAAAACCCCATGCCACACCCTGGCCTGACCCAATACATGAAGATAAATACAAAATACTTCGACCAGGGCGTGACAATAACAGATGTTTACTGCTGTTATACAGTGGATGTTTGACACAGTTGTATGTTGGTATCAAAGCCAGCATTTAAAGATGGTCCTGCAGTGCAGAGAAATCTCCCGTAAATATCCCAATCACCATGCGGGGAGTGATTTGGGAAAAGCCTCTCCTTTAAGTTTTAATGTGTGCACAAAGTTCTACTGTACTGTATATACACATCCTGTATATACACATCCTGTATATAGACAGAACCAGGCTTGTGGAGGTCTACAATATTTTTTTCTGAAGTCTTGGTTAATTTATTTGGATTTTCCCATAATGTCATGCAAAGAGGCACTGAGTTTGAAGGTAGGCCTTGAAATACATCCACGGGTACACCTCCAATTGACTCAAATGATATCAGTTAGCCTATCAGAAGCTTCTAAAGCCATGACATCATTTTCTGTAATTTTCCAAGCTGTTTAAGGCACAGTCAACCTAGTGTATGTAAACTTCTGACTCACTGGAATTGTGGTACAGTGAATTATAAGTGAAATAATCTGTCTGTAAACAATTGTTGGAAAAATGACTTGTGTCGTGCACAAAGTAGATGTCCTAACCGACTTGCCAAAACTATAGTTTGGTAACAAGAAATTTGTGGAGTTGTTGAAAAACTAGTTTTAATGCCTCCAACCTAAGTGTATGTAAACTTCCGACTTCAACTGTATATATATCCTGTATTTACACATCCTGGAAATAGACATCCTTAATATAGAAATCCTGAATATAGACATCCTCTATATCTACTATCCTCTATCCTGGATTATTGGAAGATTAGTCCAAATGGGGACTAAAAGAGATCCAAATAAATTCAAAATCAAATCAAATCTAAATAGACATCCTGGATATTGTGTGCATCTTGTGTGCATGCAGGTCACATTGTCACCTATTGTTTTATATCATCCAAGTTTAAAACAATTAAATGCACAGTGAAGGGTTAATCATAAAAATTATAATTGCATTAAGCATATGTTAGACTACACTCTTAGATGCAAATGCTGAGAACCAAGGCTCTAACCTAACAACGGTGTTTAATGGACAACTCCAACCACTGTTCAGCACTGTGTTAACCCGAACCAACATCAACACCACTAGAGGAGGGTTCAAAACCACTGTGGATGGCACCTACCCCTCCATTATTTCAAGAGGCCTTCGTTACACCCCCATCCCCTACCACCACCACCCCAGCCCAATTCTTCCTCCTCAATACCCCCTCTCCCTCCTTCAAATCAGGGCCTTCCCAGTGCCTCATTGTCCCAAAGTGAGTTTTGATTACCAGCTTAAGTCCTAAGAAGGCTTGCCTCGGTTGCCACAGCTGATCTTTTATACTAATTTAGGATTAATGCGGGGTCTGCAACACTGCCTCAACACCGATGCTGAGAAGGCCCCTGCCACACACAGCTAAACATTAATCCTCCTTAATGCGCAGAGTCAACTCTGAGTCCTTATCAGAATTTGCCTTAATCTCTGCCTAGGCTGTACAAAACTCCCTGCTGATCTATAGTACAAATGTATACACCAGGTACATGCAGAGAAATAGGAAATCCTCTTTTACCTTGGAAAAGTTGGATGAATTGTTCTAGTTAGCAAACTTGGAGTTGAGAGAAGATATTCTGTAGACAGACGGGGTGTCGACTTGAACTTTATTTTTATTACCGCTGCTGGCTATATCTTCCGACTCATCCTAACGGTCCTGATACTCACATGACAGAATATCTGACAAGGCTCTTGTCCAATCACAAGTTATGCTTCTGTTAGCTATCCAATTGTCATCTGATTTGACTTGAAGAATCTCCTTCCTCCCAGTTAACTTCTTGCCAGACTGTTTAGAACAACTTTCCCCTTGTCTTGCTCCTTTTTCCGGTATTCCATTTCAGAATGCTGGGTTCTGCTCTTCTGTGGGTGCTAGTCAGTGACTGGTAGGGAACCCTCCCTTGAAGACAGCCTTGCCTGTAATCAGTGGTGTAAAGTACTTAAGTAAAAATACTTTAAAGTACTACTTAAGTCATTTTTTGGGTATCTGTACTTTACTATTTATATTTTTGCCAACTTTTCATTTTTTTCCACTACATTCCTAAAGAAAACAATGTACTTTTTACGCCATACATTTTAACTAACACGCAAAAGTACTCATTACATGTTGACAGGAAAATGGTCCAATTCACACATCATGGAGAGAACATCCCTGGTCATCCCTATTGGCTCTGATCTGGCAGACTCACTAAACACAAATGCTTTGTTTGTAAATTATGTCTGAGTACTGGAGTGTGCCCCTGGATATCCGGCAATAAAATCTAAATTGTGTCGTCTGGTATAAGGAATTTGGGTTGTTACAATATTTTGGGGCGTGGTTTGTTCACTGCTTTTTTTGTGCAACTGTGAGTGAGAGTATCATTCCAGTTGATCTAATCTGTTGACATTACTGTACATGTTATATATGTCTAGGGCCAGTGACCATAGCATATGGCCTTGTGTCAATTGAGAATGGTTGAATAAGTCAGTGGCTCTCAACTCTCTCCTCAGGGACCCCCAGCTGTTCCAGAGCTAGCACACCTGATTCAACTTGTCAATTAACACAACAATAACACCTATTGGAATGTTTACACTATAAAATGGCTTAACAGAATAAAACAAACCTGTATGGTTCTTCAAAATTATCTGCAAAGGGTTACAACCATAGCAGAAACCTGTTTTGGTGCTATAAAGAACATATTTTTCAATCGTTCTTTATAGAACCTTAGGTAAGGGTTCTTTATAGAACCTTCACAAAAAAGTTTTATATAGCACCAAAAAGTGATCTGCTATGGTTACAAGCCAAATAACCCTTATTTGGCACTACATAGAACCATTTGTTTTTAGTGTGTCATTGATTCACTCTGTAATTGCTAAGCTGACCTCATACAAAGAACATTCCTTGATACTCTTTAATAAAAGTTTAAAATAAATGACATGGTGCTTTATCAACAACCATGTATGGTCTGACTCAATGTTGCATATAGGCCAGAATAGGCTTTTTCAATTACCATGTAGTTATTTTTATTTATTTAACCTTTATTTAACTAGGCAAGTTAGTTTTAGAACACATTCTTATTTACAATGATGCCGGCTGGTTGTGATATAGCCCAGGATGAAACCAGGGTCTGTAGTGACGCCTCTAGCACTGAGATGCAGTGCCTTAGACCGCTGCGCCACTAAGGAGACTTTAAATCATAGGCAGGTACCAGTTAGCACTTCGGTACACACTGTTTTCATCTCACATTTTAAAAGAGTATTAGCTCGCAATACTATGCAATACTGTTACCTTCTCTTGTATTACTTTTTTTCATTAATCATTATAATTTTGATTTAGGTTCCCATGTGGTTCAGATGGTAGAGCATGGCGTTTGCAATGCCAGGGTTGTGGGTTCGATTCCCATGGGGGACCAGTATGAAAATGTATGTACTCAGTACCTTAAGTCGCTCTGGATAAGAGCATCTACTAAAATGTCAATGTTGTTCCAATTTAGACAGCATGTAACTATTCTAATGGTTATAAGTGGTGCTGTGTTCTCCAGCATTTTGTTGGTGCAAATGCTAATATTGTTCTTATTGCATTTGAAATATCCTTCATCTTTCAAGTTAGAGTCATCCAAACATCCCCCAGACAAACATGTTCAAAGATTCATTGGAGGGGATGCCATAAGAAATTAGTATCTTTCACTCATAATTTGTCAAATAAAACTTCAGGGTTAGCCTACGTTTTTTACAGTATAGCAAGTCAGCCAATGTGAATGCCGGTACAGTGTTGTGAAGAAAAATGTAGTTTATCACCCAAAAGTATGTTTTATTTGAGCATTAACTCACATAAAATACAAATGTTCTTATATATTATGTCATGTATGAGTTCACTGCTCCTGTTTCTAGCAGGAAGGGTTACTAAGGAAAATAAGGGGTTATATCAAAGGGGGGGTGGGATTTCATAGGGAAAATGAGTGGTCGAGCCCTTTGGGTGAAAGTGCGCTACGGCGCGGCACCGAAGGGAATGCCAGAGGGCTAATCTCACTGTAACCTGAGCCCACAAACTGAACTGCTAATACGATGTGGAGCGGGGAGTCAGTGTGACTGTGTGTCGAAGCGGGTCCTATGCTTGTTAAGCTGGCAAAAGTAAACACGATCAGCCTCGCAAAAAAACGGGGACCGCTTAATTATAACGTTTTAAAGTAAACGCCACTGCGGACAGTAAGCTCTTATAAAACAGAGAGCATGGAGTAGAAAAGGGTCTGGAAATGCTACGCCCATACCGGCATACTGAGGCCTTAACAGGCTCACTGTTTAAAATGACTTTCGCTTTCACACGCCACTGTCTTTTTTTAAAAAGAGTCTCTGTTGGCCAGTTCTCAGCTCTAATAAACAAATCGCTCGTTCTGAGGTTGAGGGTTGGAGATTTTAATTGAACGCTTTCACATTTGGCATCAAGGACTCCATGCTCTGAAATCCATAATTCTCTAGGCAACTTTTTCTCCCACATTCAGTCTCAATCGAGTTCCTTGTAATTATGGATATGAAGAGATCAATGTTCTTGGAATATTTTGTTCATATCTCTGTGGTCCAATAACTCAGTAGTATTCTTCCTGAACACAACTCTGCTCTATTCCAACTGCATATTGCCCTTCTGCATGACTCACATCCACTACATACTCTTTTCTTTCCTTTATGAGCTGTGAACTGACCACAAACCTAAGCCACCGTTCTTAGCGTTGTTGTACCTCCACTTCTTTTCTCATCCTTTTCCAGTGTCCTTCTCAAGCCTCTGAGGAAGAAAGGAAAAAACTCCAAACCCAACTTTCAAACGGAAAATCCCTTAATGCAATTCCTACCTTATCTAAAACACCTACATACTGTCTCCAGTCTGCGGCCTTTGAAAGGATATTTCAGGCCTGGGATTGAGGGAAAAGCTCCCTTCAGAGACAGGGCTAGGGATGAGTTATAGGCATCTAGGAGATGGTGAATCTCAGGGGCCTTACCATGGCTTTAGCAAACAGCTCCAACTACGAGCAGGGCAGCAGCAGAAACAGACGAAGTCCCCAGCGCCCTAATAATTTGGAGAAATAAAGCAAGCCAAGGAAAAGGAAGGGAGAAACTAAGAAATATTAGACTTTAATTTCTGTCCAAGTAAAAACGCCTTATGTCTCTGTCCAAGCAAATTGTCTGTGAGGGAAACTAGACACTGGTTGAATCATTCCCCTAGTAGGGTGGAGATATACAGAGCATACTGTTACGATGTTCTGTGATTGAAGATATGTTAAGTTGAACAAAGGATAATGAGGCACATAATGCACGTATTACTATATATATATTACTTCACTGTTTCCATTAATTAATGGGTCAAATCCTAAATTGAGAAAAATTGCTTTAAAAAAAATTAACTTTTGCAGAACTCATGCATATCAACAGGACATTTGTGTAAAATGTTTAAGTTACATTCAAACATCTAAACATCTAGTCCTCATCTTATAAATCAGGACTAGACATTGTAACATCATTCATTTTTATGACGATGCCAACACCTCTAACCTACTTTCCTAAGATATCAGAACACTATTCCCATAGCTTTAGTAAAATGTTGAATTGGAAAGGTTTGGCACTGCATTCATGTCATCCTGCCCCTGTTACCCTTATTTTAGTAAGACTTTAACAGGCTGGACCGATCTGGCTCGGTAAATCATCCAGAGGAGGATAAAGTTCAAGTAGTTCAAATCAAACAGATGTCGGTTGGAGGGTAGTCTTCATGACCCATAAAAGTGTGCTCATCAAAGAGCTGAATCAATTGTTTTGAATTATTACATTGTTATCAAAAGCGACGGCATCGGCCTGTTTGCGGAGGAATAGGATCTGTTTGTGCGAAAACAAGGGGAGAGATGCCCGAGCCCAGCGGAACCTTGGGAGAGTGTGGCGAGAGTGACGGCTGACAGGAGGAGCCAGCTGGGGGAACCGTTTGATTGACAGCTGTCACGTCTGGGTTTGTGTTTGTGTTGTGCAGTGGAGTAGACAGTGTTCTGTCTGGATCTAGCCTATGCAACAAAGTCAACGCAAACATCAGTCCTCAGAAAAAGATTAAAGAAAGAGGAATGTTATTTCCACAATAGTGTTGTTGAATTTCATAGAATATCATACTTGTGGTTCACTGATCATCATTGCCTATATAGGGTGTTTCCTGTGTTTCAAATTCGATTAAGTGCCTCCAAATTACATTTGGGATAAGATCAAACTCAAATCAAGATTCTGAACTGATAAACTGAAATAATGTTTACTTTTTCTGTATCATCGGGCACACAAAGGACTTTTTTCATTCAATTTTAGACCTCTTGAAGATAATTCCATTCGGGGTTGGATATTCAGTGAAAGTTCAAGTCGAGGTTAAATATTTGCCTTATTTCTTAGCTCTTGTCTGCAGTGATCAGTATAAGTGACGGCCTGGACAAATCAAAGCTTTCCTTTGGTGAATATGCCCCTGAAATACTTTAATTTATGTTTTGGTGGAGGAAATAAATATTGTCTATTTTGCCTCACCTTCCAGACAATGGATTTGCAACTGCTGTGATAATTCAGCCCTTCTGAGAAATTCACAACGAGGATAAGTTGTTTGTGAGAGGGTGCAGTTCCAATTTAAAAATGTCTGATGTGCTTGCATTTACGGCATTCTTAATACTTACTTTTCACACATAATGTACCTCTTAACTTAACAGCAATCTAAGATATATAAACTGGATTTGTTCACTGCGATGAAATAGATTAGATACTGTAAAATCATTACCTTACAGAGACAAAGTACTGTAAGAATGAAATCAACTTATTTTTCCCTGGCTTCCATTTGTGACCTTGTTAGTCACGAAAGCATGTACATCCAACCCTCTTTAAAATTGCATATTGAAACCTTACAGCGTCACTGGGAGTTTCACCGTGACCTTTTTATCATTTGGAAAAACATTGCATGACCTGCAACTGAAGCTAGTTGAGAAGCGTCTCATATCTCTCCCTGGGCCTCCCTACTATCAAGTATACAGCTGACCGAAGAAAAGCAGCTCTCCATGAATGATGACAGCAACTGACTTATACAAGTGCAATACCGGAGGATAGTTTCATCTGTCAGTTTACACAACCTCTGAAATGCAGCACCAATGTTCAGTCTTACAAAGGACGTCTATCATCACGGAAAATTCACACAGAAATTGTGACCTGTTTGGTAAAATGTTGAAACAAGACTCATCTCTCCGCTAACATCTACTAACAGCTTGATCTACTGTAAGTCTTTTTCTATTTCCCAACTGCAACGATCCTGGATTGTCCACTGAGTTTTGTCTTTAGTGAAGCAGAAGGTATTTTTGCGGTCAAGGAGGCCCCAGAGTGCAGTGCGCCCACTAGATTATTCTCCCAGTCACAGTGTGGGGGCAGCAGACCGGTAACCAGATAACTCCCCTCAGCAGTCATTAGGCTCTTTATAGCCTTACTTCTGAGTTTCTTACTGCCTCCTCTGGGGATCGAATATCACTGCAATATCACTCACTAATACAGCTGTGTTACTACAGTTATATTATAACTATCAATTATTGGTATTGCTCTTTCAATAAACCCATTAAACAGTTGGGAACATTCACTAGTTTTACATTTTAGTCAACTTATCCAGAGTGACATACAGGATCAATTAGGGCTAAGTGCCTTGCTCAAAGAAATATTGAAAGACTTCTCACCTAGTAGGCTTGGGGACTCGAACCAGCGACCTTTCAGTTTTTGTCCCATCACTCTTAACCACAAGGCTACCTGCCACCCATACTGTACACAAAAATAAATATAAAAAGCCATATTTTGCTGTAGGGAAATCTTAACTTAGCCAGACAGGAGAAAGTCATTTCATAAACAACAGGTCACAGAGTATGAGAATTGCCCCAAATAAAGAAGAATTATGTCAGGAAAAGCTGTTGTTTTTCTAAGTGAATTCCTTGCCCCTTGCAACACATGGGGTCTTTTGCAAGGCAGCTTTACTTTGAAACATACAATAGCTCCCCAAAGGATGTAATTGCAGAAGCTTGTAATTGCAAGCATAACACTAGTTCAAAACTGCCTGGGAGTTGTTAGTCAACACCCATTACCTGTGGGTGCTGCATTGATTAACCTGTGTCACATTTCTTTGACACCCAGCAGGGTGAATAGGACTGGTGGGAGGGACCGTAAGGGTTACATATGATCGAGAATCTGCCCTAGTCTGACTTTAAGTTCATATAGGCTATATATGTCCAAGCCTATATGAACTTAAAGTCCGACTAGGGCAGATTCTCGATCATATGTAACCCTTACGGTTGGACATATATACGTAAATATATCAAAATTGTGAATCCAGAAGTAAACTGTAATATGGGAGTAGCCTAAATGTAAAAAAAAAGAGGAATTGCATTTTCACATTGGGCACGATTTAGGTATTAAAGACCCTCAACAGACGTCACAAAAGTATAGATAGCTTGCTTTGACTATATTTCTCAATACTTATTTTTCCGAAGACACCTGAAGGCACTCGAAGACAACAGTAGACACCTGAAGGCGTCCTCCAGATGTGTACTTGGTTGATGCGCGCTCCTCCTAGATAGGCACGTGTTAAGACAGTCGTGGTCATCATAAGACTCCTGCACCGCTGACTCCATGAGCGGGCCAACCGTACGCGGGGAACTCAGTTGAGATTAGTTGATATTTCACATTGACATTTAGCAGTTACCGGTGACGCTCGGCAGAGAGGAGAGCGGAAAAGGACAGCCGACCTTCATATCTGCCAGAGGCTACACACCTAATGAACAGTGTGGTTTCTCCACTGGACGTCTCAGTTATTGATACTGTACGGTCGGTCGAAGATAGCTCTAGTTTTTCTTCCCGGGTTCTGGCATCAGTGGCGTAGCATGGTAGTGTTTACATACTGTATTTCTCCGTGTTTGCACTGGGGAAAGGGGCCATGGCGGAATTTTTTATTGACTCTGCTAATGTTTAGTGGGTAAGCAGCAACACAGCCTCTGGTTGCTGATGAAATGATGACAAAAGAGTTGTGGGTACACCCGTGTGTGACTGTGGCCAACAGACAATAACAGCCAATGACTGACTGATGTAGAGGTGGAGGAAAGGATGACTGACGGCTGCACAAGCATTATTGTGTTGGATAATGCTTCACAAAAGACACTCTACTAGACTAATAGAGTATAGTCCGGAGATTATTTTTGTTGCACTTGATTTAGCTCGCCCAGCATGCTGCAAAGGCAGAGATTTCGCTATTGAAACCATGGCCCTATCCCTGGGGTGTAATTTCAGCTAAACTTTGTGAATGGCAAAGTGATGGGGGGGGGGTTACCGCATTTCTACACAATTAAAAAAACATTCAAATGCTATTTGGAGAACAGCAAATCAAGCAAAATTGACTCCAGCCATTATCACATTGGCTGCTGTAGCTTCATTCACATCAGTCGTTAGGGGATTTAACAGTCTACAAACATGTCGTACAGCAAATAGCTGCTACCCACTAGCTCAGCAATGGGATTAAAACTCTAGTTTAGTTTCATGTCAAGTCAAACAGCAGTTAAACCACATGACCAAAAGTATGTGGACACCTGCTCGTTGAACATCTCTTTCCAAAATCATGGGCATTAATATGGCAAACCATTTCTGTATGGACCTCGCTTTGTGCATTGGGTCATTGTCATGCTGAAACAGGAAAGTGCCTTCCCCAAACTGTTGCCACTAAGTTGGTATCACAGAATCATCTAGAATGTAGCGTTAATGCTGTAGCGTTAAGATTTCCCTTCACTGGAACTAAGTGGCCTAGCCCAAACCATGAAAAACAGCCCCAGACCATTATTCCACCACCATCAAACTTTACATATGGCAGTATGCTTTGGGGCAGGTAGCGTTCTCCTGGCATCTGCCAAACCGAAATTCATCACTCCAGAATGTGTTTCCACTTACACCACTCCAGCCGACGCTTGGCATTGCGCATGGTGATCTTAGGCTTGTGTGTGGCATTTTGTGAAGTTCCCGACGAACAGAACTTGTGCTGACATTGCTTCCAGAGGCAGTTTGGAACTCGGTAGTGAGTGTTGAAACCGAGAACAGAACATTTTTACACTCTACGCACTTCAGCACTCGGCGGTCCCAATCTGTGAGCTTGTGGGGCCTACCACTTCATGGCTGAGCCGTTGTTGCTCTTAGATGTTTCCACTTTACAATAACACCACTTACAGTTGACTGGGGCAACTCTAGCAGGGCAGAAACGTGAAGAACTAACTTGTTGGAAAGGTGGCATTCCATAACGGTGCCACGTTGAAAGTCCCTGAGCTCTTCAGTAAGGCCATTCTACTGCCAATGTTTGTCTGTGGAGATTGCATGGCTGTGTGCTTGATTTCATACAGCTGTCAGCAACGGGTGTGGCTGAAAAAGCCAAATCCATTCATTTGAAGTGGTGTCCACACACTTTTGTATATATAGTGTACCTAGCCATGCCATCGACTACAGCCATCTTTGCCTCTGCACTGTTTTGAGAGAAACGTTGCGCTGTTCTCTGCAGTTGCATGGATGCACTCTCAGCCACATCTCAGTCAGTGCTCTCAGAAAGCTGGTCAAATAGCCTGCCTGTCAGCTCTGAGCCGTACGCATGTTCCTAAAAGCCAGCTTGTTAATCCTGATTTGCTTTTTAATCAGGATTGGAATGATTTTAGTAGCCTATTTGAAACTGTTGGAGTTGAGCTGGGGTATTGCAACTGCAGGGCCGTGCACAGAACTTTCAGACGGCAGGTGCTCAAACTGACCCCTCACCCAACCCCCTGCAACCCCACCCCCAGCTAAAAAATTGCCACTTTCATTATTCAATCTCAATCTTCAAAACATGCCAACTGCCTCTGTAGCAAAACAATATATATTTTGTGGACTATTTATTTCTGCAACAACACACTCATTATCACAAATTGTAAGCAAATGAGTTACAGTGCCTCCTAAAGACGTGATTGACATCTGGAAAAGAGGGTGGGCTATCAGCTGATCATTCATGTTGATGATTGTTGAAAATCTGCTCGCTAGCTAGCTTGATTTATTTTGGATTCATCCTAAATGCTCTTAAATAATCTTCATAATATAATCTTCAAACTAAAGCTAAATGACTGGCTGGCTGGCTAGTGGCTTGTGTAGATATTTTAGTATATGGTGGTTAGATAGAGTCGAGACTACCTGTGTCGCTGCTGCTGACTGAAGAAGGGATGGAGTTGGGTCGGAGTGAGGGTCGTTGATGCAGCCGCTCCTCTGTCTTTTTGCCTCTCTCTGCTCCTCTTATCAGCCAACCAGACCGAATTTTGATGATGTAAATCAAGTGTTATCAAGTGTTAATCAAATGTTGTGCTGCTGTGGCAGTACTGTTCATATTTAAACTAGGTAGCTAGCTACACACATTCGACCGGTCCCACCACTTGGTGACTGGGATGGCAACGGGGCAGGTAGGAGAGCAACGGGGCAGGTGGGAGAGCAACAGGGCAGTTGGGATGGCAATGGGGGAGGAAGGATGACAACAGGGAAGTTGGGAGGGCAACGGGGCAGGTGGGAGGGCAACAGGGCAGTTGGGATGACAATGGCGCAGGAAGGATGGCAACGGGGCAGGTGAGAGGGCAAAGGGGCAGGTGCTGGGCACAGGTTGACTCCTGTCTGCGCATGTGCCTGGGTTGCTATACCCAATTGACCCATTGATGTTCCCCTATCCATGGCACTATGCTTTCAATACTCTTTTGGGGGGGTTTCAGAAATAATTGGACATTTAAATGTTAACCCACTGGCAGTTAGCCCACTGTTCCTAGGCCGTCATTGAAAATAAGAATTGGTTCTTAACTGACTCGCCTAGTTAAATAAAGATAAAATAAAATATAAAAATGAGGCCTGCAAGTAAATGTTTTGTGTTCATTGAATAAATAACCTGTAACGGTTGTCTTGAGTGGAAGAAGGAGAGGACCAAAGCGCAGCGTGGTTAGTGTTCATCTTTTTAATAAACAACTGAACACTTCAAAAATACAAAACAACAACCGAAACAGTTCTATCTGGTGCAGAAACACAGACTGAAAATAAACACCCACAAAACACAAAGGTAAACAGGCTACCTAAATATGGTTCTCAATCAGGGACAACGATAGACAGCTGCCTCTGATTGAGAACCATATCAGGCCAAACACAGAAATAGAAAATATAGAAATACTAACAGACTGCCCACCCCAACTCATGCCCTGATCATACTAAATAAAGACAAAACAAAGGAATAAAGGTCAGAACGTGACAGAACCGTTTTAATCACTCCATGCAAGAGTTGCTCTACTCCACTACGGGCTTATTTTAGCTCTACCTTTCCACACGGTCATTTCTTTGGGTTACAGAGGGACATACTTGCCTCATTACATTTTTCGTACCTGTGATGGTACTTGGTCCACAGTGAAGCCAACATAATACTTTCCATGTCTCTAATCTTTCAGTTAACGTGGATAGTACAGTTCACAAAGCTAGTGTCTCTGTCGCTCGACAGTAGAATTGCAAGCCAGTTGAATTGAGATCGTTCAATGGATCTCAGCCAACCTCCCTTTCTATTAAAGGATTTAGCTAGCAGATACTGCAGGATATTTCTGCATGATTCTAATGTATATGGTGCGAGTGAACTGTAGCATTAAGCCAGTAAGTTGAACGATTTTGTCTCCAAGAATGTCCAGGTATGTTAATGTTGTCACGCCCTTGTCACACCGTAGAGATCTTTTTATTCACTATGTTTGGTTGGTCAGGGTGTGACTCGGGTGGGAAACTCTATGTTCTTTGTTTCTATGTTTTGGCCGTTATGGTTCTCAATCAGGGACAGCTGTCTATCGTTGTCTCTGATTGGGGATCATACTTAGGCAGCCTTTTGTCCTTTTGTATTTGTGGGTAGTTGTCTTTGTTATTGGCAGTATAGCCTAAGTAAGCATCACGGTCGTTTCCTTGTTCTGTGTTTTGTTGGTGACATTTATCAAATAAAATAAATGTACGCTCACCATGCTGCACCTTGGTCCGGTCATTTCCATGACGACAGCGATCATGACAAATGTAGGACTGTACACCCCTGTCTCTTTCACAGCTTCAATGGAGAGGCAGCACAATATGGATATTTTAGTTCACCTTAACTGATAATAACTAGGTAACTTGTGAGCTTTTTAGAATGAAAGCCATACCTGAGTATTTCCCTAGCTGGCCAGAGTTGGCCTGTCTGTCTGTCTGTCTCTAGTTCATGGCTGATAGACTCTAATTTTAAATCAGACACCATTCCCTATGATTGAAAATACTCTGACCCCTGCCCTTGGCCAATGCCCTTCATTCTCTATGCCTCCTCTCCCCGTTCTGTACAATAAACTAGACAACCAATTTGGTTTCCATTAGATAGTTTACCTGAGTTCTTCAGACACTATTGATCTATTTTGTTTCTTTGAGCTCTGTTAACCAACCAGTGTTATTGACTCAGCAGAGGTGTCTTTCAAAAACAGAGGCCTTCAAAGAATTAGAGTTTTGGTAGACTTTCAACATGTACAGTGTTGGATGTTGAACAAAGAAATGATCAGTGGTATGAATTTTGCAATGTTAGATCACCTTTGAGTAGGTTCCATGATTAGCTTACAGTCCCTCAAAAAATAAACCTCAATCCGTCATGGTTGGTTATATGGTTGATGACATTACAAGCAATGAGTATGGACTTCCATGGAATTTAAATGGATATCTCTTGACCACAAGTTAGAACTAAATAAACACTTGTGCCTTTACCCTAGTACTGCTTCAGTCATTTTTACTGTCAAAGCTCATGCCAGATATTCCCAAGGAGGGTTCATTTCATGGTAAAAGTTAATTTCTCCGCTAGAGATGGAGGCATCCTGAGTCCTGACCTTTCTCATATGACCAGTAATGACTAGATGGCAGCCACCTCCCTGGCACTTCCCAGATCACTATCCAGATCACTGTTAGCATTTATAAGGCCATGCCCTCTTATAAAAGTGTATTAATACACCAGAACCAGAACATTCAGTGACATTTTTACAGCCAGAAAAACCTGTAAAACTCACATTACAACACAGCACAATTGAATCAAGTGTAATTCAGGGATACTTACATTTACTCTTAATTCAGAATGAGCTGATTGGTTATTATTCTTCCCACTGTCATGCATAGGTGGTCACAGAGAGACAGTTACACCTGTAGGCCTAAATACCAATGGCAGCTAAATACATTTAGAAAGGATGCAAAAAAATACAGCACATTTCTTAAAAACATCAACACAGTGGTCAAGTTAGACCGACATAAGTGATTGAGGACACATGCATCATGGTGTCTATGTGGGCCAATGACAGCCATTTTTGGATGCTTTGCCCCTTGTGATGTCATTCCCTTTGGATTTGATTGGTCAGCAAAGTTTCCACAGGAACTCATGGAATGTCCTGGCCACTGTGGTAGACCTATGTTTTGGGCCAGTACCTAGTACCAGCTAAGGTTTGGCAAATGGAGCTCAGATTTTAGAGCCATTTAATTTAAGACGATAATCCAAAAGCAGGCATGAATGTATCATATGGAAAATTGTTTAAATATAATGAATAGTGGCAGAATAATACTCTGAATCTGAACGTTTTGTAATGCCAACTCAAAATCATTTTCAGCTTCTTTATAATGCATTATTAAGAGACATGTGCTGTATGTTATGGATATTATATCTTGACTGACTGACCTTATAAATTCAAACCCAGGCCAGCAAACTGATACTGAATTACCAATCTGCGAGAATATCATCCCCGGCTCATTTATTTCCATGTTCTGCAGGACATTCTGAGGTGGAAAAAAAAGAAGATGTAAATGAATTTAGCCATTTTCTTCAAGTTAGCGTTCAGGAACATCTGTTTACATTAAATGTCAGGCTAACATGACTAAATATTACCCTCTCTCACCAACCCCTATTGCACGTTCCTCCTTATTATTACTACAATGGTGGTTTCACCTTTTCATTTGAATCATTCCCGTAGATATTAAACTGCACATGCAGCTGGGGGCTATATAGCATAGGACTTACTGAGGGATTTGCATCTTCCTGTCAGCAGTTCAAATCTCTGTCTTCACAGATCAAATTATCATAACCACCATCGGGCAGAACTGCACTATGAAAATACGGCACAGAGAAATAAAAAGGCTGTCAGCGATTCCCATCGTGTGGAAATATGGTCTTTTTACTCGGTGGTAAAGCCTGGGATGTTGTTCTGGTTCTCACGCCTGTGTATGGCTGTGTCCTAGCAAGACACATTTATTGTGGACATGGTTGCTAGACAACTCAGTGTATTTCATTGAAGTGACGCCTGACGTATGACATTTCACAAGAGGTAGAAAAATGATAAGGGTTTCAGATGGTGCTGGGTTGAAAATGACTGGTGTTCATGTTGACACTACACTGCAAATGTAAACAGAACATATTGTTTAAGACATAAAAGCAGAAACATGCTATGCTGCATTTTTATTTTAGTTTATATACAATACTTTGTTTAATAAAACAATTGTAAAATATAATCTACACTAGCAGATGTAAGGCCTATATGGAGGCTTCCATGCAAAACTTGAGGGGCCATTGAATTTTTCATACTGGTGAACTTTCACCTATGACCTAAGCATTATTTACCTAACTTAATACATCATCAAGGAGTCTACATACCATCGTGTGACTGGCTGTGATGCCATAACGCTGAAAGTAGATGAAGATGACGCGGAGGAACCCGAGAAAGTATATAAAAGATTAAACTTGTATTATTATTTATTTTATTTTGGATAAGCTGAGAGTGGCTGAGGCAGGTCAGCACAATCTACAAATAGTTTGGCACCTCAGGCACCTATATACCATCCAGGGGAGGGCAAACACACACACACACACATACAGGGGTACCGATATATTTCCTGACCTTAAACCAGGGCCAGGCTAGTGTGGGAAAAAACACTTTCTTTCCTTTCTCTCCGGAACAGGTCAAATCCTCTGCTAGGCGCCTCAGGCTATTTTTCCACTCCTCTTTTTCAGAACACCTTCCTACCAATTGAGCAAAATCCCAGTCAGTAGAAAAAAATAGAACTACTCTTCTGTTTCCACTTCAGAGTTTGTTCTCCAGGGCTGAAATAATTAAGATCAATATATATGAAAGTTCAAGATGTTTTTTTAAGTTGGTTCATTGCGAGGTAATTAAAGTGTGGAGCAGATTGTGTGAGCCTCTTCAGATTGGGCTCTCTGCGTTGACATAGCATTCGCTCTGCAATGGCTAGCTCACTAGCCCCACATTTCAGACATGCTAATTGTTCCTCCCTCCATTTTTTATCTGCCCCCCCTACACTGTAATGAGAGACATTCAGAGCCAGACATGAAGGTTTGATGTTTGTGCGCCAATTATTGGAAAATTAGACACACACACACACACACACACACACACACACACACACACACACACACACACACACACACACACACACACACACACACACACACACACACACACACACCGTTAAGACTATATTTCTGAAATATATTTCGTTTGCATCTTTCAATTATTTTAGCTTTTATATTGAAAATTATTTAACAATATTTTCAACACAGACATTAAAAGTATATTAAAACAACTATTTAATTTTCCCGCACTTTTCTTTCCTCTATATTATTTTTTGCATCACAGCATTTATTAACAAGGATTAAAACAATAATTTCCTTTCCATTTTTACAAATAAAAGTTTGACATGAGGTTACAGAACACACTAAATTCTTCCAGTAAATATCTACGTTTTCTGACTCTGATCCCATACTTAGATATACCGTGCTTTCAGAAAGTATTCACATTCCCTTTACTTTTTCTACATTTTGTTGTCTTACAGATAGATTCAAATGATCTACACAAAATACCCCATAATGTCAAAGTGGAATTTTGTTTGTAGAACATTTTAGAAATTAATCAATAAAATTAAGCTGAAATGTCTTGAGTCAATAAGTATTCAAACCCTTTATTATGGCAAGCCTAAATAAGTTCAGGAGTAAAAATGTGCTTAACAAGTCATATTATAAGTGGCGTGGACTCTGTGTGTAATAATCGTGGTTAACATGATTTTTGAATGACTACCCTACCTCTGTGTCCCACACCTACAATTATCTGTATAGTCCCTATGCTCAAAGCATATCCCTTTGAGCAACATAAAGTTATGAATTAGGCTTTGGATGGTGTATCAATACACCCAGTCACTACAAAGATACAAATGGCCAACTCCTTCCTAACTCAGTTGCCAGATAGGAAGGAAACTGCTCAGGGATTTCACTGTGAGGCCAATGGTGATTTTAAAACAGTTACAGAGTGTAATGGTTGTGATAAGAGAAAACTGAGAATGGATCAACAACATTGTAATTACTCCACAATACTAACCTAAATGATAGTGTGAAAAGAAGGAAGCCTGTACAGAATAAAAATATTCCAAAGCATGCATCTTGTGTGGCAAAGAAAGGAGCTTTTTGACCTCAATACAAAGTGTTATGTTTGGGGCAAATCCAATGCATCACATTACTGAATACCTATTTTCAAGCATGGTGGTAGCTGATTCATGTTATCGACTAGCACTAGGGAGTTTTTTAGGATACAAATAAATTAAATACAGCTAGCTACAGTATGAGCACAGGCAAAATCCTAGAGGAAAACCTGGTTCAGTCTGCTTACCAATAGAAGATTGGGAAATGAATTCACTTTTCTGCAGGATCATAACTTAAAACACAAGGCCAAATCTACACTGGAGTTGTTTACCAAGATGACAGTGAAATGTTCCTGAGTGATCTAGTTACAATTTTGACTTAAATTGGCATGAAACACTATGGCAAGACTTGAAAAGGGCTGACGAGCAACGATCAACAATCAACTTGACAGAGCTAGAAGAACTTCTTAAAGAATAATCGTCAAATAATGTACAATACAGATGTGTAAAGTGCTTAGAGACTTTACCCAGAATGACTCACAGCTGTAATCGCCACCAAAGGTGATTCGAACATGTAATGACTCAGGGGTGTGATCACGTAAATGAGATATGTCTGTATTTAATTTCCCCAAAATGTGCAAACGTTTCTAAAAACAGGTTTTCACTTTGTCGTTATGGGTTATTGTGTGCAGATGGGTGAATGTTTTTTTTAATCAATTTGTCATTCAGGCTGTAAAACAACTAAATGTGAGGGGGTATGAATACTTTCTGTGAGACACACAACGTATGGAGCAAAACAAGTGGTGAATTCCCCTGATACAAAAAAATATGGAAAGGATTGTGGGGTCAATAGTAAGGAAATATGAAATATATGGCTACTTCTCTTTCAGACTCAGTCAATAGTTTTTTATATAAAAATTGCAAAGTATCCAGAAATAATAGGAAATGATTGTGTTTTCCATTTCTCCCTAACATAATTTTCCTACACCCAATCTCATGTAGTTAGGTTGCACTATGTTGTATTTTCATGAATTGAAATTCCTCCTGAAATGTGTTGTCTCAAGTAGCACTGGGTGCCATGCATCTCCCCATTACTAGTACCATTATAGTACTAGTAAACCTGTTCTCTTAACCATGGCATGTGAGAAAACATTCTCTCTGCAATACACAGTTTAGAATGGCGTAAGTCCATTACACTGGAGAAGACCCCCCTCCCTGTAGAGGTCACCTTGGCGTCTACATCACTCCCTGGTCCACCCCAGCCCACCCTTCCCCATCTATACCCACTTACTGTAGTATACAGATGCACAGGGAACCTCCCAGGGGCCATCAGGAGATAAATAGAGGATTGTTGAAAAGATGTGTGAGAGAACCAGAGAGATGGAGAGAGGGAGGAGAGAAAACGTACATCTTACTGATGCAATGGAGGATTTATGGAGGAGCTCTATCCCATGGGTTCTGGTGGAGGGTTGCAGGGCTGCAGCTGTCTGGGGCTGCACTGGAGGGAAGTTATAAGAGAGTTAAGGGTGAACTCACATAGGCATCGTAGGACCAGCTTTATATGAGGAAGAGACACACACATGAATGCACGTACGCACACTAGAGGTCGACCGATTATGATTTTTTCAATGCCGATACCGATACCGATTATTGGAGGACCAAAAAAGCCGATACCGATTAATCTGACGTTTTTTTTTTTTGTAATAATGACAATTACAACAATACTGAATGAACACATATTTTAACTTAATATAATACATCAATAAAATCAATTTAGCCTCAAATAAATAATGAAATGTTCAATTTGGTTTAAATCATGCAAAAAAAAAGTGTTGGTGAAGAGAGTAAAAGTGCAATATGTGCCATGTAAGAAAGCTAACGTTTCAGTTCCTTGCTCAGAACATGAGAACATATGAAAGCTGGTGGTTCCTTTTAACATGAGTCTTCAATATTCCCAGGTAATACGTTTTAGGTTGTAGTTATTATAGGAATTATAGGACTATTTCTTTCTATACCATTTGTATTTCATTAACCTTTGACTATTGGATGTTCTTATAGGCACTTTAGTATTGCCAGTGTAACAGTATAGCTTCCGTCCCTCTCCTCGCCCCTACCTGGGCTCGAAACAGGAACACAACGACAACAGCCACCCTCGAAGCAGCATTACCCATCGCTCCACAAAAGCCGCGGCCCTTGCAGGGCAAGGGGAACAACCACTCCAAGTCTCAGAGCGAGTGACGTTTGAAATGCTATTAGCGTGCACCCTGCTAACTAGCTAGCCATTTCGCATTGGTTACACGAGGCTAATCTCGGGAGTTGATAGGCTTGAAATCATAAACAGTTGCTGGCAAACGCACAAAAGTGCTTTTTGAATGAATGCTTACGAGCCTGCTGCTGCCTACCATCACTCAGTCAGACTGTTCTACCAAATCATAGACGGTTATAACATGATAACACACAGAAATATGAGCCTTAGGTCATTAATATGGTAGAATCCGGAAACTATCATCTCGATAACAAGACGTTTATTCTTTCAATGAAATACGTAACCATTACGTGTTTTATCTAACGGGTGGCATCCATAAGTCTAAATATTCCTGTTATATTGCACAACCTTCAATGTTATGTCATAATTATGTAAAATTCTGGCAAATTAGGCGACCCAAACTGTTGCATATACACTGACTCTGCGTGCAATGAACGCAAGAGAAGTGACACAATTTCACCTGGTTAATATTGCCTGCTAACCTGAATTTCTTTTAGCTATATATGTAGGTTTAAAAATATATACTTCTGTGTATTGATTTTAAGAAAGGCATTGATGTTTATGGTTAGGTACACATTGGAGCAACGATACGCACCGCATCGATTAAATAATTGGTGTCCAAAAATACAGATTTCCGATTGTTAGGAAAACTTGAAATCGGCCCCAATCAATCGGCCATTCCGATTAATCGGTCAACCTCTTTATGCACACACAGGCACACATTCAGTGAAAGGATGTAAGGAAATTGAGAAATGTTACAGGAATGGACCAGTAGTTTTAATATGGGCCATTTCATAAGGTCAATATCAGTGTACTGTAGATAGATAGTATGGTGTGTGGCCATCTAATCCAATTGTATCATCGTGCTCATTCAGTTGTCCAGCAGTGTTCAGTGCCCACCCAATTTGGATTTAATATTGTGGGCAATGTGTGCCCCCTCAATCCCCTAAAACTACAGATGGGATTCCTCTTGTGCCCTGGGTGAGCTAGAAATGTGATTGGCATCATTCCAGGCAGGTGCTGCCAATGTACATGGTGCGGATGTAATTCTGGCTTGGGTGAATGATATCATAGTATCATATATTCAATAGTATTATCATATGGTTGACCTGAGATGGCAAGCTAGTTTACATTAAAGATCTGTAATTTCACTGAGTAGACATGTTGACAATGCTAATTTGATGTCCATATGACACATCATTGTCAAAATGCTCACCTTTCGTGGTACAGTGATTGACCACCTTACATGCTTGATTGGTTTGTGAAACTTGAAACTGAGGTCCACCTAAAATCCATATGACTTTATGCCTACCATGGTGTATGTCTATTTTATATCTGATAACACCTTAGTGTGTAATACATATTTTATATTTAGGAAAACTGTGTTCTAATGCAGGCTTAGGGTACGCTGCTATATTGGTGGCATATCATACCTCCAAGAGACAACCAAGTCAGAGCGAAATACAGAGAAGAAGTAAACTAATTCCACTGAAGTGCAAAGGACCACTGTTCTAAATGAAAGGTTTAGAAGGTAAGTCAATGGTGCGCTGAGGCAGGATTTACAGTATAATAAGTTGGGGCGTCAATTTGAATGTTACTTTTACAACCTGTCCACTACACTTTGTAACAATTTTTTTGTTCTGTACGTGTGTGTTTGTGCTTGCATACGTGCTTACATGTCTTTTTAGTAGTTGCTGGGATTTTGGGGATAGTAGCATCAAAACAGAAAATCGTGGTACAAAAAATACAGTTCACAGATAATGATACAGTGAGGTAAATCTCAAAAACCAAATGAGAACGTTAATAAGAGACTCTAATACACAATTTAATGTCTGAAATGTATAATACAACGCATCTCTCTGACAGTGAATGATCTTTGTCAGGGATATTACAGTATGTAATAACATCATCCGAAAAGGAAAACAATATAGGAGCCAAAATAGAGATATTATTCCCAGGAGCTTTGCCACGGATTCAGTGGAGTTAGTAGCAGGGTTATCCAGAGGGCAGCCAGAAGCAGTGTTTAATTTGGTAGACACGGAACAGGCACTAGCATGGACAGCAACAGGCCAATATACTGTTTCTTTACATCAGGAAATAACAGGGAAAAGGGTGAGCTAAAGAGAGACAGGGATGAAAGACAAATCTGAGACAGAATACAATAAAAGGGAGATGGGAAGAATTGAAGCAAGATTCGTAATTTAAGTGAGTAAACAGGAAAATGTTCCATAAGTGCAGTTCACAACTGCAAAATAAACCGTACTGAGAGAAAATGAAGACATTTCATGGTACCAGAGTGGTCCACCTGGGATACTGAGCAAGAGGATTTTTGAACCGAGTCCAAAGGCAAGTTCAGCCAAACACACAAACTGTTATTAAACTTCCTGTTTTGAGCCACCGGGAACAGACACACACACAAGAACCAAAAGAGCTGTGGTGATATCAATGACCAACCTTCAAGGTCAATTTGAAATGGTGAGGTTGAAATACTAGGCAGCAGAGGGATAGACCCAGCAACTTGCAAACAATTCCAATATACAACTGTACACAAACACCTCACTCTCCTCAACACTATTTCTTACCCCTTCCACCTATTTGCTCTGAACACCTCCAATTTTCCCAGCATTATCAAGCAGGCTTAAGGCCAATGGTAACACAGTAACTATTGGTCTTCAACCATAACTGTCCACATAGTCTAACCGCTACTAGCTGGGATGGGCCACCTATATGATCAAATGAAATAAAGTCACGATAAGTAAAAGTAAATGGATTTTCCTATTGAATGTTATTACTTGAGAAATTGGTGCAGATGGCTATTGATCTGCCTCATCCTTGTCCATTACCGTTGGGATGGCAATCAGGGCCTCAGTCTGTTCGCCGGGTAAACAAGCATTTTCTCCTCCTGCTCACTGGAGCCTCCGTGGAGATTGAGAGCAGTAAGAGGTTTTGGAAAACATTTCTATCAGACCTCTTCTTCTACCAACGATTCTGCTTGGACGATTGAAATGTGTCTGTCATTCCTGGGTGGCCCCAAAACACACTATTGATTCTTCCCCCACTGTGGTGTGTAGCGTTTATAGTGATGTGTATCGGCCTTGGGATGGAAGGTGTTGGTTAGAACCCAAACACACACCCAGGAAGGAGAAAATGTTTACAGATACACAAGGCTAGGCTTGAAATGTGCTATATCGTATGATTACATATCATTTTTAACGGCATATACTGCAGTGGAGGCTCCTCAGAGAAGGAAGGGGAGGACCATTCTCCTCAGTGAATTTCATAAAAATAAAAAATAAAAAAACATTGAAAGATTATCATTTTTAGATACTATACTAAATATATTCACATCACCAAATAATTTACTAAAATGAAGGTCTACAGTAGCCTCAACAGCACTTTATAGGGTAGCACCATGGTGTAACCGGAGAACAGCTGGCTTCCGTCCTCCTCCTGGTACAATGACTTCAATACAAAACTTAGGAGGCTCTTGTTTCTCACCCCCTTCCATTGACTTACACAGTAATTATGGCAATGTCTGGAGGACGTCCTCCAACCTATAAGAGCTCTTGCAGAAAGAGAGAGAGAGAGATTGTCATTTTCTTTCACTTTCAGTTTCACTTACTTAAGAGGCAAATGCAGCTGGTTAGTTTAGATATTCAAACACCTGGCTCAAACAGAGGGCTGCTACGTTAGCTAACTGGCTATGACAATCCAACACAGCACTGGAACTCTTTTCCATGTGAAGGTAAGCTTTTGGTTTTATTAATTTATTGCCACTGTGGCCCACCGGTGTAACTGCTTACTGACTATACCCTGTAACATTACTGCATGATTGTAGCGGGTTTACTATCGCATTAGTTCTATTCGCTATGTTGACTAGGACATTACTTTAGCTAATATGGCTACAACAATGTAGGCTGTGTGTAGCGGTTATGACAAGGTTTGGCTTGGATTTCTTTTCCGCCTGGTCACATACAGTTGATGTGTTGTTCACTGAAGTTCACAAACGTAGGGAAAAGGTGAGAGGAGGAGAGTCCATAGAGGTGAGAAGGAATACAACATGGCTGCTATGAAAGTAAACTGTGTTTGTGTGATCAGGGTGTATTCATTCCGCCGATTCTGTTGAAAAACATTTCTTAAACGGAAGCAAATGAAAGAGGGATATAAATACCTGATTTTGTCCAATATAAACTCTAATTTGCAACTGTTGGACTAATGATTACACCCTAGATAAGCTAGATCCAGGCAAGAGTGTGCAAGGCGATATTGAATGTGTTGCTGTCTGTCCATATGTCACTGTCAGTCATCTGAAATCTGTGTGCTCCTACGTTGTAAACTTTCATTCATAGGCTAAGTTGTAGCAAACTCACGATGGGCATAGGGAAAATTTGAATATCATGTGGTAGCCTAAACCAATCGATGTTACATTGAACTGGGTGAATGGAATATGAATGACAGTCAACCAACATGCTGTAATAGAAATAAGGCTACTACATGATACTCTTAAGTGGGAAGTGCATGTTTTTTTCTCTTTCATTAATAGTTGTACCCTGCAATTCATTCTGCAGCAAATATGAGTGACTATGGTGGTTCTCTTTGGATCAAGTCAGATCAGATGCAGCTAAATACAGCCTCTCCGTGGCTAAATGTCATTCCAACATCATTAAGTTACTCTCATGTCTGGCCAACGACCCGTCGCGCTTCTGACCTTGAGAAAATGAAGAGAAAGGTAAGAAGAGAGCGACCATAAAATCCTGCAGTGGAGGTGGGAGTCTGGGGATGGGAGAGGTGGTGCAGCATCGTGAGAAACATTGAATTGGTTAACATCAATCAGTCCATTTTGATTATGTGTTATGGAGAGACTAACTGTGAATGAATAGCAGCGCTGGTGTTGACTGAATACGAACACCTTGTGTAGTAATAGAGCTTGACCTTACAATCCCTATGCCATCGTTAAGATGATTTTAAGATGACAGGGGCTCACTACGATAGCTTTCCACAGGTGAGAATTGGACTTCTCACCAACAGACCAGACATGGATTGGTCTGGATCCAGTTAATACTGAGCTATTCCACTTTGAACACTTCAACAGACTCATCTTGATTTGAGTGGTGTATGACGCCATCTTTGGCGTCCTTGTCTTTGGCGACATTGTCTCCCAAAGTCATGCAGGTTTATTGTTGTTTTTCATCGAAGTCCATCTATCTCTGTCCTTCACTCCAAACTTCATCCCAAATCTATTCTTGACTGAGATGGAATCACACAACAATATACGTTCGGAAGACCCTATTCAAACATCTTCCAGTAGCTTCCTCAATTCAACCATGAGCTTGTTGAGTTTTCACACTAGTCAAGAGAAATAAGATTGAACCCGTGTACTTTCCTCAAATTACCTAATTTAATGAGGAAGATAGTCCCCACTGAATAAGTGTCATCTGAGTGAGAAGTTCAAACGGCACTTGGCAATATTGCTGCCTGTCAGTGTAAGGTTATTACTACATTCAAATGCTAATTTATGACTCAGATGTAGTTATATTTAGGAGCACATGGCAGTATTGATTTAGTCAACAAAAATAGTGACTAAAAATACGAGTTAAATACATATTATGTAAAAACTTATGAGACTATTATTGACTAAGTACACCCCGACAAAACTATTACTAAGCGAAAATGTTTTTTTTTTTCATTTCAGTTGACTAAAACTAGACGTGACGAAATTGTCTCTGTGACTAAAATCGGACTACTAAGTGGAATGGAAAAAAGTTTTTGGAGAGATTTTCAGTGATAAATATTGGCTGTACAGATGCGCAGCACAGTTCTGTTCAGCAGTGGGAAGGACACGGCACACCTGGCACACACAGCCTACATCAGCTGGTGAGCTGTGGGGGAGCAAGCAATGAGTGTGGGCAGGCAGGCTCCAATCCGGCTCCGCCTCCGATTATACACATTGTGCAGGTGACTCTCTTGCTTCCCCATAGCTAACCAATCACCACTAGGCTTCTAGTTAGCTAACCTTTGCCCGATTAAGAAACACAAGCTGCAATGAATTCAATAATAAAACAACAGTCTAGCTATGTTTTTCTCTCCTTTGAGTATAGAAAAGTAGGCTGTCTTGAATTTCTAGTCTCACTCAACCCTTGCATTTTCCCCACTGCATTACATAGCCAGGTTCTGTAGCCAATGTAGCCAAGACTCCCTCTTTTCTTCAGAGAAAACGACTTGATTCTAGCCCTTACTGTTCGTAAGACATGATCCACAATACCGGCACTACGTTTTTGACATTCTATCATGCATTGGTGGGCCGTATTTTACATTCATAAAGTGGGCCATTATAAAACTATGCTACTTGCGGACAGGACCGTTAACCATTTGTTTAAGTTATCACCTTATTCAGTCATGTTACCTCATTAGCTAGCTGTAGCTAACAACCTGTGGCGCGTTCACAGCAGGACGCAACATTTTGGAACGTTCAGATGGGAATATGCTATGTCATCGGGACTCAGACTTGGAATCAGACTCGAGCACAGGGGACTTGGGACTCGATTCAGACTCTAGGTTTAGTGACTCGACTAAATCACTGGTTGAAACGCCATGAAGTCCCGTTCAAAGTCATTAGCCCCCATGTTACTTTTGGACATCAATGTTGCTGCAGCGTCTGTAGAAAGTTGATAACAATGGCAATGACGTGATCGAGTGACGGAGACGCAATCCATGCTACTTTGCCAATACTTTCCGGCACCATCTGGTGATTGTGCTACTTCTCTCTCTCTCGCTCTCTCTCTCTCTCGATGCCTTTGTGTGTCTGTTTGTTCTGTATGTAATGTGCAATATCTACAGAGCAGTTAAAAGTTTGGACACACCTACTCATTCAAGCGTTTTTCTGTCCTTTTACAATTTTCTACATTGTAGAATAAGAGTGAAGACCTCGACACTATGAAATAACACATATTGATTGAATCATATAGTAAACAAAAATTAGTTTAACAAATCAAAATATATTTTATATTTGAGATTCTTCAAAGTAGCCACCTTTTGCTTTGATGATAGTTTTGCACATGCTTGGCATTCTCTCAACCTCCTTCACCTGGAATACTTTTCCAACAGTCTTGAAGGAGTTCCCACATATGCTGAGCACTTGTTGGTTGCTTTTCCTTCACTCTGTGGTCCAACTCATCCCAAACCATCTCAATTGGGTTGAGGTCGGGTGATTGTGCAGGCCAGGTCATCTGATGCAGCCAACATCACTATCCTTCTTGGTCAAATAGTCCTTACATAGCCTGGAGGTGTATTTTGGGTCATTTTCCTGTTGAAACACAAATTATAGTCTTACTAACCGCAAACCAGATGTGATGGCGTATCGCTACAGAATGCTGTGGTAGCCACGCTGGTTAAGTGTCCCTTGAATTCTAAATAAATCACAGACAGTGTCGCCAGCGAAGCACCCCCACACCATTATCCCTCTTCCTCCATGCTTCACGGTGGGAACCACACATGCAGAGATAATCTGTTCACAAACTCTGCATCTCACAAGGACACGGCGGTTGGAACCAAAAATCTCAAATTTGGACTCATCAGACCAAAGGACAGAGTTCCACCGGTCTAATGTCCATTGCTCGTGTTTCTTGGCCCAAGCAAGTCTCTTCTTATTATTGGTGTCCTTTAGTAGTGGTTTCTTTGCAGCAATTTGACCATGAAGGCCTGATTCACGCCGTCTCCTCTGAACAGTTGATGTTGAGATGTGTCTGTTACTTGAATTCTGTGAAGCATTTATTTGGGCTTAAATTTCTGAGGCTGGTCACTCTAATGAACATATCCTCTGCTGTTGAGGTAACTCTGGGTCTTCCTTTCTTGTGGCGGTCCTCATGAGAGACAGTTTCATCATAGCACTTGATGGTTTTTGCGACTGCACTTCATGAAACATTCAAAGATCTTGACATTTTCCAGATTGACTGACCTACATGTCTTAAAGTAATGATGGACTGTCGTTTCTCGATGTTTATTTGAGCTGTTCTTACCACAATATGGACTTGGTTTTTTACCAAATAGTATTCAGTATACCACCCTTACCTTGTCACATCACAGATGATTGGCTCAAACACATTAAGAAGGAAAGATATTCCACAAATTAACATTTAACAAGGCACACATGTTAATAGAAATGCATTCCAGGTTACTACCTCATGAAGCTGGTTAAGAGAATGCTAAGATTGGGCAAAGCTGTCATCAATGCAAAGGGTGGTTACTTTGAAGAATCTCAAATATAAAAAATATTTTGATTTGTTTAACCCTTTTTTGGTTACTACATGATTACATATGTTTAATTTCATTGTTTTGATGTCTTCACTATTATTTTACGATGTAGAAAATAGTAAAATGAATGAGTAGGTGTGTCCAAACTTCTGACTGGTACTGTATGTAGAATACATTAGGAATTTGCATGGCCAGATAATTCTTATATATTCTTATATATATTTGACATTTTTCTGCTCTTGGGAATAGAATAGAATGTTATGCAGAAAAATATGTTGGTAAGATAAGGCTATGTATGTTTGTGCACATGGAAGTCAGTGATATATGTTTACTATAGGTTAATGAGGCAAAACAAATGTGATGTAACTAAAGTGAAAGGAACTTTAGTTGACTAAATTGGCCCAGAGTTTTTGTCATTTTGACAATAACAAAAATAAATCATTATTCAAATGAAAAAAAAGTGACAATTATGTTTTTAGTCAAAATCACTAGGACTAGACTAAATCCACCCCATGAAACCTAATCCTCTCTGAAATTGCACAAGGCAGCCAACTACCATTACAGTGTGATACATTTCTTATTTCTTCAGATTATTGTGGCTTTGGGAGATAAAGTGGTAATACTGTATACTCAAGGAGAGGAGCGACGATGCAGCTAGTAGAGTCAGTCTTCCCTGTGCCAAAATATGTGGAGACATGCATGGCTCCCACCAGATTAGCAACATGGGCTTGTTTCCCTGGCATTACCCGAGTATCTTAGCAACAGGACCACGCCAGATTATTACCTCACCGTGTGCGGCTCCATGTATTAACCTCAACATAATATTTGTTCTATTTTTTTGTTTCAGAATTTCACCAGATTGAAGAGATATTATTGGTACATGTGTTCGGTGAGAGATCTTTATTTAATAAGAGAAATGCAGCACCAGTTGAAGATTTGCTCAGTGTCACAAGTGGACACCTAAGAATGTGATTGGAACTAAAACCCCACCTTGTCTTTTGTCCTAGATTGACAGGAGTCTTACTTAGCCAGATTAATCTGGGATGCTTAGCTTCATATCTTTGAACTGAGGGATTCAAAACTATGCCGGCAGAATGCTTAATATCGGCAATATCATCCGGAGTCAAATAGAATGCAAATTACTTCTACATTTGAAATGTCAACTTAAACATGCCACGCATTGGGCTAGTGGGTAGCCAAGGAACTAATTTAAAGTAATTTAGTTGATTCAGAGCACCACTAATCCTTAATTTTCTTTCTGACATTGAGGTTACAGGAAGAATGGGTGGGAAGAGAACAGACGATGACACTAGTGAGAATCGTAGATGTATTTCTACCTGGCCCTGTAGTCACTGACGTGCTAATGTGGAGTTATTTCCTCCTGTAGACTTCATTTTATGTCAAGAACAACTCTATGTTGTAGATCACAACAACAGACATACTGTACACTGGAATTGCCTGGGTACAGACAAGAATGCTATACTTACACATACAGTACCAGTCAAAAGTTTGGACACCTACTCATTCCAGGGGTTTCCTTTGTTTGTACTATTTTCTACATTGTAGAATAATAGTGAAGACATCAAAACTATGAAATAGCACATATTGAATCATGTAGTAACCAAAAAATAATAAAACAAATAAAGATATATTTTATATTTGAGAAGTAACCACCCTTTGACTTGATGGCAGGTTTGCACACAATTTAATTCAAAACAATTGAAAGTAAATCATTGTTTTGAAAAATATTTGTACCAAAAGATTTTACCGAAGAAATATCCCCCCAAAAAATCTACCAAAGAAATATCAACATTTTATTTTTGTCATGAGATGTTAGGTTGTTCCCTTCCATTCTGGAATGTTTTATTTGATCTAATGAGTGTCTGTGTGGCAACAAGGACACACTGCACTGCGTGTGAACAACATAACTGTATGCTACCATAGGACTACTGCAGTCCAGTACAACTCAACAAATTATTTTATCTCCCTTATAAATGAAGATCCTGGTCATGGACCTCCATCAGGAGCAAACACAGGTGCTCCCAAGGGGGAGGCAATTCAAAGAGAAGAGAGGAGGGGGACAGAGTAGGAGCTAAAATACAGCACAAATTGATGGCCACATGTCAATGAGATGGAGACAACCAGGGCGAAAGGTAAATGTCCCTGGGTAGATGTTTGTGCAGGTATATTAGTGGAGTTCACACTGGGCCCCTGGCTGTGTGTGTGTGTGTGTGTGTGTGTGTGTGTGTGTGTGTGTGTGTGTGTGTGTGTGTGTGTGTGTGTGTGTGTGTGTGTGTGTGTGTGTGTGTGTGTGTGTGCGTGTGTAAATCATGACTATCCCCTCAGCCTTTCCCTTTAAGGGCCCAATGGAGCACTTTCAGCTATTTTATACAACAATAATAATTTTTATATTTCATAGTAACAGGATACAGTGGGAAGAACAAGTATTTGATACACTGCAGATTTTGCAGGTTTTCCTACTTACAAAGCATGTAGAGGTCTGTAATTTTTTATCATAGGTACACTTCAACTGTGAGAGACGGAATCTAAAACAAAAATCCAGAAATCATGGATGGTATGATTTGTAAGAAAATGTATTTGCATTTTATTGCATGACATAAGTATTTGATACATAAAAAAGCAGAACTTAATATTTGGTACAGAAACCTTTGTTTGCAATTACAGAGATCATACGTTTCCTGTAGTTCTTGACTAGGTTTGCACACACTGCAGCAGGGATGTTGGCCCACTCCTCCATACAGACCTTCTCCAGATCCTTCAGGTTTCAGGGCTGTCTCTGGGCAATACAGACTTTCAGCTACCTCCAAAAGATTTCCTATTGCGTTCAGGTCTGGAGACTGGCTAGGCCACTCCAGGACCCTGAGATGCTTCTTACGGAGCCACTCCTTAGTTGCCCTGGCTGTGTGTTTCGGGTCGTTGTCATGCTGGAAGACCCTGCCACGACCCATCTTCAATGCTCTTACTGAGGGAAGGAGGTTGTTGGCCAAGATCTCACGATACATGGCCCCATCCATCCTCCCCTCAATACGGTGCAGTCGTCCTGTCCACTTTTCAGAAAAGCATCCCCAAAGAATGATGTTTCCACCTCCATGCTTCACGGTTGGGATGGTGTTCTTGGGGTTGTACTCATGCTTCTTCTTCCTCCATACACGGCGAGTGGAGTTTAGACCAAAAAGCTCTATTTTTGTCTCATCAGACCACATGACCTCCTCCCATTCCTCCTCTGGATCATCCAGATGGTCATTGGCAAACTTCAGACGGGCCTGGACATGCGCTGGCTTGAGCAGGGGGGCTGCAGGATTTTAATTCATGACGGTATAGTGTGTTACTAATGGTTTTCTTTGAGACTGTGGTCCCAGCTCTCTTCAGGTCATTGACCAGGACCTGCCATGTAGTTATGGGCTGATCCCTCACCTTCCTCATGATCATTGATGCCCCACGAGGTGAGATCTTGCCTGGAGCCCCAGACCGAGGGTGATTGACCATCATCTTGAACTTCTTCCATTTTCTAATAATTGCGGCAACAGTTGTTGCCTTCTCACCAAGTCTACACTTTTATCCCTGATGTCCTAACACAGCTCTCTGGTCTGGGCCATTGTGGAGAGGTTGGAGTCTGTTTAATTGAGTGTGTGGACAGGTGTCTTTTATACAGGTGCAGTTGATACAGGTAATGAGTGGAGAACAGGAGGGCTTCTTAAAGAAAAACTAACAGGTCTGTGAGAGCCGGAATTCTTACTGGTTGGTAGGTGATAAAATACTTATGTCATGCAATAAAATGCAAATTAATTACTTAAAAATCAGACAATGAGATTTTCTAGATTTTTGTTTTAGATTTTGTCTCTCACAGTTGAAGTATACATATGATAAAAGAATTACAAACCTCTACATGCTTTGTAAGTAGGAAAACCTGCTAAATCGGCAGTGTATCAAATACTTGTTCTCTCCACTGTATATCATATGCAGTTGAGTGGGAGCTCTCCAACGTGACATTGTTTGAAGAAGCATGCCAGTGTGTCACAAACATTATCTCATCAATGTGATCATTTCACTGGGAGATTCCAGAGTTTACATGAAGGACATTCCAACATGGCTACATCTCAAAGTGATCACAAATGATATGAAACAACTCATGCTGACTTGAGGCTGTCCTAATATGGACACCAGAAATATAATTTAAGGACTTCCCACAGTTAACATGTATATAGATACTTGCAGTGGTGTAAAGTTCTTAAATATATTTTAAAGTACTACTTAAGTAGTTTTTTGAGATATCTGTACTTTACTTTTACATGTATATTTTTGACTACTTTTACTTTTACTTCACTACATTCCTTAAGAAAATATTGTACTTTTTACTCCATACATTTTCCTTGACACCCAAAATGTCACGACTTCCACCGAAGTCGGCTTCTCTCCTTGTTCGGGCTGCGTCCGGCGGTCAACGTCACCGGTCTTCTAGCCATCGCCGATCCATTTTTCATTGTTCCATTTGTTTTGTCTTGTTCCCCGCACACCTGGTTTACATTCCCTAATCACATTGTATATATACTGTATATTCCTCTGTTTCCCCCATGTCCTTGTGTGGAATTGTTTTGTGTTACGTGTTTTATGGGACACGCCAGGCTGGTTTTCCATGTTCTCTGTTTATTTCACGGAGTATGTTTACTTGGTAACTACAGCTTTTGTGACTGTTTTCGCGCTTTGCACTTTTGCCATTTTTGCTGGAGGTTTTCACGCAGTTGCGTCCGTCTGCTGTTTGCTCCTGTCTATATAAATAAATAAACTCTCTGCTCTCCTGCACCTAGCTACGTACGCACACCCGAGACAGAATTCCACACCACCCATGGAGTCAGCAAGAGCAGGTACCCCGGTTAGAGGAGTTGAGGAACGCGTCCGAGAACACTCGGCAATGCTGCAACATCTCGGCGCCACGATGGATCGCGATGTCCAGGCCATGGACCTCTGGGAGAGACAGGGAGTCTCTCCTGCGCCTCGACCAGCACAACCAGGGGTATCTCTACCTGTCCCTCCTGGATCCAATCCCAGTGGGATGCAGCACAGTGCCAGGGGTTCCTATTACAGCTCGACCTATACCTGGCCAATGTTCACCCAGCTCCCTCGGGAAGGAAGAGGGTGTCCGCCCTCGTCTCATGCCTCTCAGGGTGAGCTCTGTTGTGGGCAAACGGAGATGCGGAGTTGGACCATTTAGAAGAGTACCCGCTTCCGGGCAGTCTTTGACCATCCGCCCGAGGGTAGAGCGGCGGGGGAGCAGCTCTTCCACCTGAGGCAGGGGACGAGGAGTCCCCTTATCGACCACTACTGATGCAGCCTGCGCGAGGATGTCCGGCGGGAGCTGGCCTGCAGGGATGCCACCATCACCTTTGACCAACTGGTGTATCTGTACATCCGGTTGGATAACCTGCTGGTCACCCGCGGACGTCCAGAGAGGGCTCTGTCGGTTCCTTCCGCTCTGGTGCCCATAAAGCTGGGAGGGGCTGCACTTAGGGAGGCTGGAGGAGGGGCCTTCACGTGCACCATGTGTGGCAGCAGAGGCCACACTGCCGGTCGGTGCCTGGTTGGTTCCTCTGGGAGTCGAGGCAGCAGGCAGGGCTCTCTGGCATCATCCCAGGTGAGTAGGCACCACTCTCATCCAGAGCCCTCTATTGACCACCTGTTTGTTCATGTTTGTTTTCCTGAGTTTTCGCCGCATTCCCAGCATAAGGCGCCTGTCGATTCAGGCGCGGCTGGGAATTATATCAACAGACCGTTCGCCCTTAGTTTAGGGATCCCCATTGTTCCTATGGTTAGACCTTTCCCGGTACACGCTCTGGATAGTCGACTATTAGGGTCCAGGTTAATTAGGGAAGCCAACATCTCCATGGCCATGGTGACGTGGGGGAGACACGAGGAGAGCATCAGTCTCTTCCTCATTGACTCTCCTGCATTTCTCGTGGTACTAGGCCTTCCCTGGTTGGCTCGTCATGACCCCACCATTTCATGGCAACAGAGAGCTCTAACGGGGTGGTAGCGAGAGTGCTCGGGGAGGTGTGTAGGGGTTTCAGTTGGTGCTACCACGGTGGAAAGTCCAGACCAGGTCTCCACCGTGTGCATCCCCCAAGAATATGCCGATTTGGCTCTCGCCTTCTCCAAAAAGAAGGCGACTCAATTACCACCCCATCGATGGGGGGATTGTGCGATAAATCTCCTGGTAGACGCTGTACTTCCCAGGAGTCACGTGTATCCCCTGTCGCAAGCGGAGACGGCAGCTATGGAGACATATGTCTCTGAATCCCTGCGTCAGGGGTACATTTGGCCTTCCACTTCACCTGCCTCCTCAAGTTTATTTTTCGTGAAGAAGGAGGAAGGTCTGCTCCTGTGCATTGACTTTCGAGGTCTCAATCAAATCACGGTGAGGTACAGTTACCCGCTACCTCTCATCGCCACGGCGATTGAGTCAATGCACGGGGCGCGCTTCTTCACTAAACTGGATCTCAGGAGCGCTTACAACCTGGTGCGTATCCTGGAGGGGGACGAGTGGAAGACGGTGTTCAGTACCACCTCAGAGCATTATGAGTACCTCGTCATGCCGTATGGGTTAATGAATGCTCCATCAGTGTCCGTATGGACAACGGCAGCCACACAGTGTTGGTGTCAGTGTCACACAGACTTGGAAGAAGTACATTAGAAGTATGGATACACAGGATACATAGTTATCAGAAAGTACCAAGTATGAGGTTTCCTCGACATTCATGTTTCATCTGAAGGTGAACAGTAAAGTGAAGAAAAGTACCCACATCAAAGTTCTCGTGTTAAATTGTTCTGGCAATGTGTGGTTGTATCGGTTGACATGGGTGGGTTTGGAATCTGTGATCATTATTGTTGAGCAAAATTGGTCCAACTACATACAGAAACTCTATCTGGGTAAAGTTTTTGACAATTTGACAATTGTAGATTATAGCCTTGCTTCTCATTGGCATTAGGTTTTATGCAATTGTTCCAGGGAAGACTCAGTAACCAGGAACATATTTAGGACCATCATTGTGTTTTATTTGGAACAGTCCCTTCCTCTGATGTGAGTGAAGATCGAGGGAGTGAAGCAATTAATTGGAAAACGTTCTATTGCCGATCTCGGATCCAACTCCAGCATAAGCCAAAAACATGTGAATAATGCATTTCAAAGTATGTTTTCTTCTCCGTGCTTAAGAGGAAACTTCATAAATGGAGAAAATGCCCCTTTGATTCCCATTAAATGACAGTGTAACAAATGGCTTTGTTTAACAGCCCCTTCAGTGTCTGGGGTTTTATTGATAGAAGCTGGACCGCTGGTTCAGGATTTATGGAAGAAAGAGAGGAGAGGGTGATAAAGTATTTGTGTGAAAGTTACCGATTTCTCAGGTGGCATGTCTGGACCTTGGGGAACTATTGGCTCCAAGCGGCCGTGTCGGCTCCTCCAGTGTCTGTCCTCAATAACAAGTGTTGGACAGCTGTGATTTCATATTAAGGAGTTTTCCTTTGCGTTCCTATCCCGTTCGGTCTGCAATGCACCCCTGGTACCTTATTGTCGATCTAAAGTGTTAGGTCTTCTGGGAGCCATTGAGGGCCCAGCTGCCAAACAACGGGGAGAGAGACCATTTGTCTAAGCCTGCTCATCTCCAGCTGAGCGCCCTACTTTTCCCTCTCTCTCTTTCCCTCCCTGGTGGACACAGGCTTCTGTGAGGACACAGGATTCCAGTGAGGACACAAGGGCAAAAAGAGGGAGAAAGAGAGGAAGTGAGTGAAGAGGAAAGAGACCAGGGAGAGATGAGGGAGTGAAAAAAGAGGACAGAGACCAGGGAGAGATGAGGGAGTGAGGGAAGATGACAGAGACCAGGGAGAGATGAGGGAGAGAGGGAAGAGGAAAGAGACCAGGGAGAGATGAGGGAGTGAGGGAAGATGACAGAGACCACGAAGAGATGAGGGAATGAGGGAAAAGGACAGAGACCAGGGAGAAATGAGAGACTGAAAAAAAGAGGACAGAGACCAGGGAGAGATGAGGGAGAGAGGGAAGAGGAAAGAGACCAGGGAGAGATGAGGGAGTGAGGGAAGATGACAGAGACCAGGGAGAGATGAGGGAGTGAGGGAAGATGACAGAGACCATGAAGAGATGAGGGAATGAGGGAAGATGACAGAGACCAGGGAGAGATGAGGGAGTGAGGGAAGATGACAGAGACCAGGGAGAGATGAGGGAGTGAGGGAAGATGACAGAGACCATGAAGAGATGAGGGAATGAGGGAAAAGGACAGAGACCAGGGAGAAATGAGGAAACAGCTGAGCATGCTCCTTGTAGTGCACTCTAATCAGACAAGACTGATATACATATTTTATGGTGTTTTATCTTTCTTTATTCAAGTCTTGTGAACATTATATTAATGTAATATCCTATATATTTTAGTTTATACGAATGTACAATGTATGTTACCATTGATCAACATACTGTATCAGCAAGCAACTGAAAGGGAACACCTGTGATATTTTCACAACATAAATATAATTAAGAAAATTAATCACCAAATTGTCTATATAATACTTCAACAATTCTTGCCTGAGATAAACCTGTCACACTCATTAGCTATCATTTTTGGCTCCATTCTCCATATGACCTGTCTTCTGTTGTGCCATCAAAGCTAAAGAGTCAAAAGGTAAATGTGATCATAACCGCAAATAACATCAATAAAGGCTAAATGAAGGGAGTAACATCAATTTCATCATGGTTACCTAATAGTCATTACTTATTTACTTTACCAGGCAAGTCAGTTAAGAACAAATTCTTATTTACAATAACAGCCTACCCCAGACAACACTGGGCCAACTGTGCACCACCCAATCACAGCCAGATGTGATGCAGCCTGGATTTGAACCAGAGACTGTGGGGACACCTCACTGAGATACAGTGCCTTAGACCGTTGCGCCATTCGGGAGCCCAAATTGCCTCTGTAAGAAATCTAATTATAATGTATGGTATCCATATTAGGGCAGCCTCACTCTGATTTATTAAGATATTATAATATGTAGGTTGTAGAATGTTTTTTTTTTAGGTTTGGTGTTTTTGTTGATGGTACAGTAAGCATAGCCGAAATGCCTATGAGAGTATTTGAGACTGTAGTACTGATTACTATTTTAAAGGCCTCTAATAGTACCAGACAGGATATTGATGACTATGGCCTGTGGAAGACTTCACTCCTGGGGGATTTCCTGGAATGTTATCCAATGTAGGTCTCTTCTCCAGCAGAGAGGATGATGTCCCAGAGTTTCTCCCTCCCCTAGACACTTTTTCACATTATACCTACTGTGTATTCACAACTGGTTGCAATTATTTCACTAGTCATCAGGAAACAAAGATGGTTCTGGATACATTAGTGGTACATTTTCAGAGTCAGTCATCCACCACCCAATGACCCTGTGAATGGTACATTACACTGCAGGGAAGGCAACAACATGACTTTTGAAGAATAGTATAAGGGGCTTCAGACAGGTATTGTTGTTTGTTTGCTAGGGGGTAAATTGTGTGTACTCCCGGGTTGGGGGTTTCAAAGAGACAAAACAATGAAAAACGTCCCTAATATCACTGGCTTCAGACTGTATCTAACGGGGAAAGCCGGCCTGAGAAGATCATTTTTAACTTTTCCCAAAGCTTTGTTGGAGGTAAAAAAAAAGGGAAAAAAAAGAAGCCTAGTCTAGACATGCAATTGGACTAGGAAAAGGGGAGCAAGAAATTCATGGATTATGCCGGCAGGAAAGAGTAATCTCTATGCTACTTTGTTGGGCTTACTGTTGCATGTCAATGTTAATGGCGCTTGAAAGATCCCTCAGAACCAACCCTGATATTTAGGGGTTTGCATCGGCTATTGACCCATAATTACCTGTGTTTTGACGAATTACAGGTGTGCGAGGCATGGGTTTCACATCCTGTGTAAACAGTGAGAGAGAGATGATGCCTCAGGCCTTATATCATCAAGGGACCTTGTGAGCTGGGCATGATAAAAAAAAGAATACTAGTAGTCATATATATATACATATATATATTTTAAATCCCCATGCTCAGACTGGCCCCTGCCTGGGGCCTGTAAATCACTAAGTCTGCCCATGCAGTTAGTGACAACCAACGTACAGCGGTGAGACACCTCAGCCTTGCTAGAGACCTGAGAGGTTGTGACACTAGCCGTTGGCCACAGGGGTGAACTGATCCGCTGCCAAATTGATCCGTGTGTCGATTTCCATGACAGCCCAATTGAAGAGCGCCGCTCCTCGAATTTATCACCTTGAGCCGAGGCAGTCGACTGACAGACCAAGGAAAATAAAACATCCTTGTAGAATCCCCACATTGAATGCTGGAGAGAGACGATAGGGACTTGGGGTGTGTAACTGACTATCATGTTCAGTATGTCCTAATAACCTGTCCGCAACATGTCCTATTTACATCTGAAATATATTCTTCAAAGTGCCTGAGTAGGAGAAAAAAAACGATAACAATTTATTATCAAATAAATCTATTTTCTTTGAATCATGCTGTAGGAATTGCAGGAGTATGCTGGCACATTTACTCGAAGAGAAGGCATGACAAAAGATGCCCTATCGAGTGAACTGGGACGGTAACCTCTGACTGAGTCACAAGTTGAAACCAAAAGCAGTTTGTTTTCTCTTCCTGGGCTTGATTAGCAAAGGCAACAATCGGCGTGCATGAAACATGTTCTAACTTTCTAAGGAGCATAAGTGTAGTTTACATAGGCTCTTGTCACTGAAGCAGAAGGTCAGCAGGAGATCGGCAGAAGATCAGCGTGAGGACAATGTTTTGAGAACCACATTAAATGTTGGTTTACCCTTCAGAGTTATTTTTAAGACTTTATTGACCACAGATGGCTCCTGTACAACCAAACCAGGCAAAGACAGACAAAGTAGGTCCCCTAACTTGAGCACTTTATCACTATCGGATGAGATTCATGACACCTAAACCTGAGGGATATCTAGAACTGAAAAGGGTTCTTCAGCTGTCCCCATAGGAGAACCCTTTGGAAGAAACCTTTTTGGTTTCAGGTTTCCTCTGTGGAAAGGGTTCTACATGGAACCCAAAAGGGTTCTACTTGGAATCAAAAAGAGTTCTCCTATGGGGACAGCCAAAGAACCCTTTTGGAACCTTTTTTTTGGAAGAGTGTAGGTTTAAAAATGAGAGAATAATTAAAGGCAAGGCCTTTAAGGGTCATAAGGGCGAACATGTTCATGTTGTTTTTATACCTAAACCTTTATTAAACAATAATGTTGCTTCTTACAGGCAGACATGGAAGATTAATTCACTCTATTGAATACAAATAATTCAATATATTTAATTTGTAAAAATCACAAAAGTGTAAATGTATATTGTAGTTCAATTGTACATGTCAAACCCTTAAAAAACGGCAATAACTCATAAGTCATAACTCTGCCTAATTGTCTAATGTTGCTGCAATTGTTACCATTTCTCCTTGGATGCTCATAATATACAGTAAAATATTGCATTAACCTAAATCAAAACAATTTTAGAACCTAGCAATGCAGACATAATGTCACAAAAACAAAATAGATTTATCAGTGGGTAAAGAGCTTGAAATGTCCTATCTGTCACAGAGCTATGGTCAGAACAAACTGTTTGTTGTGGTAAAAGGCAGCGTACGTTTTTGTTCAAACACTCGTTTGTGGGAGCTTGTGCACTCTCAAAGAGTTCAGTCTGCATCAAAGTGTAGCAACATCTGGTTCTGGGCAGAGGGCAGGTGGACACAAGAGGCCTTCATTTTATCTAGAGGGGTTGTTAGGGGGGCACAGCGGGGTTAGTGGGTTAGTGGCAACATAGTAACGCACAGCACACTGCTGTGAGATTAATTTGACTCAGGAAAAACAGCATTGCTATTTCCTGGATCAATGTTTGAAAATGAACCTTATCCATACATCTTTCTGGGTCCCTCTGTCATGTGGGCTTTTGTAACAAGTAAATGTACAAAGGATGGAGTCAGGTCATTTAGATTGATTCAAGGCATACCAAGATTATTATCTGTTCCCGTTTCATTCATTATCTTTTGATGTTTCAACGGTTTTTGAGACACTTTGCATTTGTGTGATTATGTTTCTATTGTGTGGAAGAGATCATTGAAAACAAGGAATGCACATTACATAATGTGCCTGTTATTAATACCAGTAACAATGAAATCATAATAATCATAATTGTCCTTTATTGCTGCTGAAGAGAACTGTGAATGAGAGACAATTAGTGTGTATGAGTGTGTGTGTGTGTGTGTGTGTGTGTGTGTGTGTGTGTGTGTGTGTGTGTGTGTGTGTGTGTGTGTGTGTGTGTGTGAGAGAGAGAGAGAGAGAGAGAGAGAGAGAGAGAGAGAAAGAAAGAGAGAGAGTGTGAGAAAGAGAGAGAGAGAGACCTCTGTGACCACCGCAATGTCTTCTTGAGAAAGATTGCTGGCAGGCCTGGGGTCAGAGGTTGGGCCTCTCAGGGAATTCTCTCTTTAAAAGGTTATCTGGGCCTCGAAGGATGCTCTCTGATGTGATTCCAATTTGTAATTGGGTATGATTGAAATAATATATAATATCAAACACTCGCTGGAGGTCACCTTCTTCCCAGGATTCTTTTTTTGCTCAAGACATTTGCCAAAAATGTGTCAAATGTTGCACATTTTATTTCGCAAGTGAAATTTGATAATGCATCCAACATGATGCATACACTTATTGATATACTGAGGTGAATTGACATGGTGTTCAATTCTACCTTGCAGCAAAGACACGACAGCTGACACATTTTAGTCAGCTAGTTCTCACAGAATATTTCTCTAACTGTGCTCAGCTACGCTTCAGTGTCTCTCAACTGAAATGTAAGTAAGGACATAGCGCACAAGGGTGCATTTCACCTTAAAAATGCTGTTTAAGACAAAATAACATACATTTTCTCAGTATTTCTCGTGTTCTACTTCCTCTCTTATTCCTTATTAGGGGGACTTTCATTTGCCAGTTCAGTTACATCCTAGCGTCTAAACCTCCCTAGATATTTTTTTCTTGTTGGGAGAAAACTCAGCTAAATCCGGGAAAGCTTAATATTTATTCAATGTGAAAATAATTAGTCAAAAGTGTTTTTCTTAATCCTGATAATTAGAGCGCGCCGAAAGACAGATCAGTGTCATTGTAAATCACGGGCCCTGGCCGATTGACTTCTGGTCCTTATAAACTTCAGGTGAAGATGTGAGAGGATAAAGGTTAGATTAGGCCTAATCCAGAGTAGCAGCAAGCCCTTAATCTGTTATGATACAAGGATGATCACTTAAAAAGGTCTGGATTGAGGGCCTGTGTCCTGGTTGGAGGAGAGAGGGCTCGACTGGGACCGGTCTTAAAACGTGCTTAGCGGACATGGTGGGTGGCAGCTGTGAGCACTCGGGTGGTGAAAGAGAGAAAGAGAGAGAGAAGGAAGGGAAGACATCTCAGTATCACCATCTCACCCCACGTCTGGGTTTCCCACAGAGGGAGGGTTTAGGGGAAACCTGTTGTCGAGCAATAATCTGAAGATCAACAAGCGAGGTTTGAGGCCCAGGCTATGATTTCACTATGGCGCATAAGGGATCTGCCGAATGAAGCCTCAAAGTGGCATTAAGGGTCCACATGGAAAACAACTCATCTTGTTAGAGAGGGAGACAGGAGACATGAGGCTCCGCAGCCCCGAGTTCCTCCGTTGTTTAAGGGATGAGGGAATGAGAATTTGGTCGTCTCTTCTCCGTGTCATATTACCCAGGAGAAGGGTAAAGGGAAGGGATGGGAAGAAGCATGGAGAAGGGGATTAGTGTAAACAAAATCTGCATGGCTGGGTGAAATAGGGGTGGAAAGGACTGGCAGACTGACAGGATGCAACGCTGGCATCTTTGCGGTGCCGGCCTGAGTGGCAGGGTTGCTTATGGATGGCCTTGCCAGCCAGCTGGGGCACAGTGATGTGTAAAATCCTCATTGATCCTTGTTTTATTGAGATTTGATTCACCAATATTTAAATAATTTGTTTACTGTAGCACACATTTGTCCATGCACGCACACACACACACACACACACACACACACACACACACACACACACACACACACACACACACACACACACACACACACACACACACACACACACACACACACACACACACACCCTATAAATTACAAGAAATACATTAAAACCTGGAGAATGAGGCAACCACAAGTGCTACCAGTATTGGCATTAGTTTCTGGCAAAAGACTGGTACTATATAGTTTGCCTTGTGGGCTAATCAAGAGGCAAAGGGGGATCCGTTGATATGCTATGTCACTTATTATTGCTGTGACACTGGAGCATTTTGTTGTCATTATAGTGTTGAATTATAGTGTTGAATTAAAGAGATATAATACATGACATAATTCATCTATCAGGTTGATGCATAATGGAAGCAGATAAGGGTTTTATCAGGCTATGAATATAAACATCATGGTGAGACCAATGTGGAGAGGCTTGTCGCTCAAGTAGCAAGTGGACTGATATTGAAGAGTGTCCCAGGAAATCATTTGCATATTCACTGAGCTGTTTTATATGATAATAACTGGGATGAAATTAATTCACGCATATGTTTATTGACGGGCCTATTGATTGACACAGAGATGACCCGATACATAGTTACTGGTCTGGTTCATTATCTCATTTGGAGATGTGTCATTAACATGGAATTTAAAATGCCACACCAGATGTATTACTGCTCATGATTCCCCATGTCTTTTGGCCATTGATATGTGAAATGATTTGTGTATTCACTGAGCTGGGCAAGTAGACTTGTACTGCTCATACATTGCAGGCAATTTGAAGGCAAACGACAGAGACACAACATAATATGAGAGCATGATGCATCGTAAGGCCATGACCCGTGTGTAACATCGTGCTTAGTTTATCATTAACCAATGCATATGCTTAAACATCACACATGATATTACCCATACAAGGCTATTCATTACTAATTATTTTTCTGTTACTATGCTAACTGCCAAGTTTGTCAACTACAACCAGTTAAAACATGGGTTTAGTCCATCTTTTAGTTCTAAACAAATAACTGAATTGATGACTTGCCCCTGTAGCCACCTGTATTTACGCACAGTATGATATATGCGCTGTAGGTATATCATGGACGGACGGACGGACAGATAGATTTTACAGACTAGTTCAAATTGATGATGTAACATGGATTACTATTGTCAATACTCCACTCTCCACCATTAATAAAATGTGTCAGTGTCTCACTATGGTAACTTCCCGTAATTATAAAACCAATCAACCCATATGCTAAACAATGCTTTTAATAAACACATAAGTCTCTGTCTACAGGGGTACAGGGAGAGGTTTTATTAGATTTTTATTCTGCTCTGAATTTAAACAAGCAGAGGGATCACTCTCATGTCGACCACCTAGCTGATTAGCTTGGACCGCAGAGTCCAGAGGTCCACTGAAGTCAAACTTATTAGAAAATACTTCTCTCATTTAGTTTCCTAAGGAGCCATTGAAAATAATACCAAGGAACACATGTTCCAATGAACATATAACAGCCTCTGCTGTTAGCCTGCTACAATGTGCATTTATGCACGATTATGGCCAAACCTAGACAATCGTCTTGATGGAGTCTCATTACATTCTGGCTAGTTTCTCTCTGATTTACCAGAGGGACTCTGGCGTACGCGGGAGGGCATGTGCAATCTCTATTGTCTGGATATAAAAGAATAAATATCCCGCTAAATCCAGAGTGCTCCCAGGGTTGGGCTAAAGCTGCCGCTCAGTATTCACCGCTGTGTCTGGGTCTTTGGTTCCTCCATCCTGGAACTTTCCTTGCCTCTTTCGGAGCAATAGTGAAGAAGAGAGAAAGAGAATAGGAGGAGGGAGGGGAAACGAAGCGGGGGGCGTTTGATGTGTTGATTGGGAAGAGGGACGAGAACAGCAGCAGCTGCACTGGGGAGATTCCCTTGGGGGAGCCGACTTGATCGCTAAATGAAGACCTCTAGTGCTTTCTTGTTAGCCAAGATGGATCCCCGCGACCAGATGAAGCGGCAATTAGTCCATGGTGGCCAGCTTTAGGTGCACGCGATCAGAAGCCACAAATCAGTGGTTCTCGGGGCGAAGGGGTATTGGCAGCTACTGCCCCGGGCTGTGTCCTTGCCCCGCTGGCCCTTTTGCCGCCTCTTTACCACAACAGAGGAGAGCGAGGATGGGAGAGAAATCCCAAGCCGAGAGGGCTGCACACATCTCTCGTTAAATGATCTCCTTGGTATTTGGGATACAGCTGTGCACACCTGATTAGACTAGAGCCGGCCCTGGCTAGCAAAGGCTGCTAAGAAGCATTTTCTCTTAGATCTCAGAACCTTTCTTCTAGCACATAAGAAACAACGATTTGCCACATTTCTGTCTGGTCTGTCTGTGCAGTGGATTCTTCATCACTGTATGTCCATCTACCAACACATACACGAAGCTGCTTTTAAAATAATCGTATTTCTTTGTTTTTTGATTACTTTGCAGGATTAACTTAATTTTATTTGGGGGGGATTCACAGAAATGTGTCGTAAGGCTGTTATGTCACATGGAAGCTCGTTTCAATTGTGCCCGCTAGACAAAACCAATCAGAACGGTCAACCAGTCAGTGTAACGGTTTTCTTGACTTGAAGGAGAGGCGGACCAAAGTGCAGCGTGGTTATTTTGATTCATGTTTAATAAAGCACTTCACATGAACAAACTAACAAAAACAAGAAACGTGAAAACAGCCTTAAAACAGCCTTATCTGGTGCAAACACAGAGACAGGAACAAACACCCACCAAACACCCACCAACACACAGTGAAACCCAGGCTACCTAAGTATGATTCTCAATCAGAGACAACTAATGACACCTGCCTCTGATTGAGAACCATACTAGGCCAAAACATAGAAATACCCAAATCATAGAAAAACAAACAGACTGCCCACCCCAACTCACGCCCTGACCATACTAAATAATGACAAAACAAAGGAAATAAAGGTCAGAACGTGACAGTACACCCCCCCCCCAAAGGTGCGGACTCCGGCCGCAAAACCTTAACCTATAGGGGAGGGTCTGGGTGGGCGCCTGTCCGCGGTGGCGGCTCTGGTGCTGGACGCGGACCCCACTTCACCATCATCTTAGTCCGCCTTCTCAATGACCCCACTGGACAGAGGGGCAGCTCGGGACAGAGGGGCGGAAGCTCTGGACAGAGGGGCTCTGGCGCCTCTGGGCTGAGGGGCTCTGGCGCCTCTGGGCTGACTGGCGGCACTGGCGGCACCTGGCTGACTGGCGGCACTGGCGGCCACTGGCTGACTGGCGGCACTGGCGGCCCCTGGCAGACTGGCGGCACTGGCGGCCCCTGGCTGACTGGCGGCACTGGCGGCCACTGGCTGACTGGCGGCACTGGCGGCCCCTGGCAGACTGGCGACCCTTGCTGACTGGCAGCGCTGGGCAGACTAGCGGCACTGGCGGCGCTGGGCAGACTGGCGGCACTGGGCAGACTGGCGGGCACTGGCGGCGCTGGGCAGACTGGCGGCACTGGCGGCGCTGGGCAGACGGGAAGCTCCGGCAATGCTGGAGAGGAAGGCTCTGGCAGCGCTGGACTGAGTAGCTCTGGCGCCTCTGGAATGAGGGGCTCTAGCGCCTCTGGACTGAGGGGCGGGAGCTCTGGCAGCACCGAACAGGCGGGAGACTCCGGCTGCGCTGGAGATGAGGAAGGCTCTGGCAGCGCTGGAGAAGCGGGAGACTCCGACAGCGCTGGAGAGGAGGAAGGCTCCGGAGGAAGGCTCCGGCAGCGCTGGAGAGGAGGAAGGCTGGCGGGAGGACCTGTAAGGATGAGCCGGAGGGACAGCCTGGTGCGGGGGGCTGCCACCGGAGGGCTGGTGCGTGGAGGTGGTGACCGATAGACCGGACCGTGCAGGCACACTGGAGCTCTTGAGCACCGAGCCTGCCCAACCCTGCCTGGTTGCATGCTCCCGGTCGCCCTGCCAGTGCAGCGGGGTGGAATAGCCCGCACTGGGCTATGCAGGCGAACCGGGGACACCATGCGCAAGGCTGGTGCCATGTAAGCCGGCCCAAGGAGATGCACTGGAGACCAGATGCGTAGAGCCGGCTTCATGGCACTTGGCTCGATGCCCACTCTAGCCCGGCCGATACGCGGAGCTGGAATGTACCGCACCGGGCTATGCACCGGCACTGGGGACACCGTGCGCTTCACAGCATAACACGGTGCCTGCCCGGTCTCTCCAGCCCCCCGGTAAGCACAGGAAGTTGGCGCAGGTCTCCTACCTGGCTTCGCCACACTTCCTGTGTTCCCCCCCACAATACATTTTTGGGGCTGACTCTCGGGCTTCCATCCACGCCGCCGTGCTGCCTCCTCATACCAGCGCCTCTCCGCCTTTCTCCGCCTCCAGCTCTTCTTTGGGGCGGCGATATTCTCCAGGCTGTGCCCAGGGTCCTTTACCATCCAACTCATCCTCCCATGTCCAGTACTCCTCGCGCTGCTCCTGCTGCCGCTGCCTGTTACCACACCGCTTGGTCCTGTTGTGGTGGGTGATTCTGTAACGGTTTTCTTGACTTGAAGGAGAGGTGGACCAAAGCGCAGCGTGGTTATTTTGATTCATGTTTAATAAAGCACTTCACATGAACAAACTAACAAAAACAAGAAACGTGAAAACCCAAAACAGCCCTATCTGGTGCAAACACAGAGACAGGAACAAACACCCACCAACACCCAGTGAAACCCAGGCTACCTAAGTATGATTCTCAATCAGAGACAACTAATGACACCTGCCTCTGATTGAGAACCATACTAGGCCGATATAGAAATACCCAAATCATAGAAAAACAAACAGACTGCCCACCCCAACTCACGCCCTGACCATACTAAATAATGACAAAACAAAGGAAATAAAGGTCAGAACGTAACAATCAGAATGGTCAACTGAGACAAAAACAAAAGAAAATGTTTTGTTTTGTCTGCTTTCACAGTAGCTTCTCGTCCTATGGAGCTGATAATGCCACTGGAGCAATGCAGCATGGGAAAGTTTGTGCCACTGCATGATGAAGCTTTCTATTTATATTAAAATGAGGATGCTCCTCGGGGAGACATAGAGGGGAATGGAACAACAAACATGGAGCTTTAGAGACCGGAGAGAGTGTAGGGGGACAGTGACAGCAAAATGGCAGCTCCTCATACAAAGCGGCCCTAAGGACCTTAGGAAGAGTTATAATACGCACAGGGGCTTGAGATACGCAGAGTGTGGCTAGCACTTTGCCCATAAAACAACACCCACGGTAATAAAGTAAGTCCGCTAAATCCACCGACCATACTGCCTCGATCCCTTAAATTGGCGTTACTTGGGATTTTGCCTTGTTAAATGTGTTGACCAACAGTGTAGCAGTGCCGCCTGACCTCTGATAGATTGGGAAATGTGCCTCTGTTTGGTGTAGTTGTTTTCAAAGCCTGTGTTTGTTGCTATATTGACTACTGACTTCGTGGGTATTTTTCTGGACCAAATTATGTGCTCTGCTCTATAAACCATGTGCGGGTTTGAAAGTGTACAATGTACAGCTCTTTGCTCAGCTCATATAGACTGGTCACATTTCTCAGCTCATAGACTGGTCACATTTCTCAGCTCATAGACTGGTCACACTTCTCAGCTCATAGACTGGTCACATTTCTCAGCTCATAGACTGGTCACATTGCTCAGCTCATAGATTGGTCACATTTCTTGGCTCATAGACTGGTCACATTTCTCAGCTCATAGACTGGTCACATTTCTCAGCTCATAGACTGGTCACATTGCTCAGCTCATAGATTGGTCACATTTCTCGGCTCATAGACTGGTCACATTTCTCAGCTCATAGACTGGTCACATTTCTCAGCTCATAGACTGGTCACATTTCTCAGCTCATAGATTGGTCACATTTCTCGGCTCATAGACTGGTCACATTTCTCAGCTCATAGACTGGTCACATTGCTCAGCTCATAGACTGGTCACATTTCTCGGCTCATAGACTGGTCACATTTCTCAGCTCATAGACTGGTCACATTTCTCAGCTCATAGACTGGCCACATTTCTCAGCTCATAGATTGGTCACATTTCTCAGCTCATAGACTGGTCACATTTCTCAGCTCATAGACTGGTCACATTGCTCAGCTCATAGATTGGTCACATTGCTCAGCTCATAGACACACTTTCACATGAATTGCATAAACACAAAAGACACGTTTAAAGGTTTTAAAATAGACCACTGAGCTGTTGAATGTTAAAGTCTTCCACAGGAATATTCAGCAGCAAAATGATGATCATGCAGGTTAAATTATCCTATTGATAAATACACCAGAACTACACAATTTTCTCAAAAACAGCATCTTGCTATAATGGCCTATATCATCATCCAGTCATAATAATATTGGCCATTAAATAGGAAGATTTTTATAGCAGGGTGGACTGTAGTAGGATGGACCCTGGCCCCACGGTCTACTGGTTAATTAAACTCAAGGGTGAAGGCATTATTTGTGGGAAAGAATCCAATTATTTTGCCTCTCCAAGCTGAAAGAGAGCGGCTGTGTGATAGTGGTGGTGATGACACCACTCTGAGGGGAAATAGATAACCACTTCAGCGCTGAAGGAGTCCGTTGTTCATATACTCAACCCCTTGATTAGTCCATAGGCACCTCCTCGCCTTTTCACAGACGTTCAAATAATATTATTATTGGGTGGTGATATAATGGTAACCAATGGAAAAAACAGGTCATAATTGTCATGTTCTTATTTTGCATAATTTTTGGGGTGGGAAAGTGATGCTAGAAAGTAGTCATGCCTTAGTTAATTATAACTTCAAAGGCAGCAAGATTTTACAAAAAAAAAGAACCAATTAAAAAAATGGTACAACCTCGTAACACCTAAAAACAGACAACTATTACCCTGTCTACCACTGTGTAATGGATGGCCTTGTTTGAACATAGCTCCTTGGTTTTCTCAGCGCAATTAGGAGACTTAACATGGGATCAGGACTGAATTACAAAAAACATGTTTTAAGATGTTTTAAGAAATGTCTTATTGAGGGTATACTTCAATGAAGTCAATTTTATAACACTCATTCAATGCACTTTTTTTTCACAAGGTATGCAGAAAAGTAAACTTTCATGTTGGGAAAGCCCAATGCCTTAATAAACATAGACAATGGGATAGTCCAACATTCTATAGTACACATGGACTGAAACATCCAGTCACAGCAGTAAATGGTAAAGACTTCACAAAAGTCACATTTTATTGTATTTAGACATTATTTAACTTACTCTCACTCCTTTTTCTATTTACCAAGCTGTCAAACATGACCCATCTCACTAATTGATGTTTGTGTACTTGCATTTGGTGAGCTGGGGCCTGTTTGATGTGACTGGCCCAGTTCGTGTGTGCGTGTGTGTGTGTGTGTGTGTGTGTGTGTGTGTGTGTGTGTGTGTGTGTGTGTGTGTGTGTGTGTGTGTGTGTGTGTGTGTGTGTGTGTGTGTGTGTGTGTGTGTGTGTGTGTGTGTGTGTGTGTGTGTGTGTGTGCATGCCACATATCATTTCACACTTTCATGTCTCCGCTGGGACAGGCAGGCCCCTAATCTGCTCCTGGGAGCTCTCACCCCTCCTGAACTTTGGCATGGCGTGGGTCACCTTCACGGGCCTAGGGGACCTGCCTGCAGCCTCAGCCAGCCTTAATCCTGGGGAGTCGATAGATGCAGGGCTGCAGGCCTCAGCTCTACACACAACCCCTGGGGATCCGCTCATTTCAATAAATGTAAAGTGATGCAGTCCACAACCAAACATGATGAAACATGAAAGCTGGCGGAGCATTCTCACAACATGTACATGGAACGTGGTCAACGTCCACATAGCCTCACACATGATTACGATCCCATAGGTACACAGATGCGCTGGATAAATTGGTGTCCTCGGGGCAAAATGGGAAGGTGTGACCTGGTGAGATTTCGTTAAATGACAGGCAAGCGAGTGGAACATTTGATCGCTTGACGGAGTCGATGGAGTCTGCTCCCACGATATGATCTCCTTACTGTTCTTCCTTCAGCTAGCAACATAACTCTTCTGCATATTCCATATTATTATTAGTGTGCTTGCTTTAGCTAGAATGAATACTTTGTATAACGTTTTTGTAGTATTCCTTTTGCTCCTGCTCTTTTACAGAATGTCAAGTTAATAGGACAACAACGTTTACAGCGTTAAATAACCCGGATTGATAAAAAGGCCCTATGTCAGCATCTCACAGAGGGAATGGCCGACACAAACTCTCAAAAGATCTTTCATTTCTGGTTTGATGTGTGACAGTGACATGTGGCGATGTTAACCCTCTGTGGAGGGTGGAGGAAATGGCCAACTACCATCCTGCTGTGAAGGGAGCCAGTGGGGACATGCATGTCTAGCTGGGGGCTGGGCAGAGTGTGTGAAACAATGAGATGGGTGGCTGAGCGGGGCCTCCCTCCATCACAGCCCTAAATAGGGTATCCGGGCTCAGCCAGAGTTTGTGAGGGAGCAGAACTCTCATGGGAGGCTAGGTTCACTGGGTTTCTGATAGGAGTGTATGATTAAGGTCACAGACTAATGTGACAGTGGTGGGGTGAGGTGGCAAGACAAGCACTACAGGGTTAAGTTTATAGTTGTGTAGCTATAGGGCCGGGGTTAAGGTCATGCTGAGTTAATGGTCATTGTTGGTTAATGGTCATCAACTGGTTAATGAACGAGGCAAGGGGATGTTCATATGGAAGAGAGGCAGTGGGTTTTGCCTTCATGTAAATGATGTAATGATCATGTTTGATGTGCAATGCCTGTTCGTCTTGCTTTAATAAAATACGCCCCACATTGGGTGCAAATTTAACTTGACGTAGATACGGAACAAAAAGAAATAGGTGCTCAAATGTGAGTCCTAGTCGATTAAAGTACCAGAAGCATTGTACCTTTACACCCTCTACCCACTACTGTGACTGTCCTAACATGGACACTGTATATTATGCTATGTGCATAAAATATGGAGGTTAAATGAGCAGTATACCTGCTCTAGCACGGTATACATTTCAGGACATCATCAAGGTCCTTTAGAAATGTCACAGTGATCCTAAGTAACTTTGAATCTCTCTTTTGAGCTCTCCGGGTATTGATGAATTAATTCAACCTGCTAATCAAAGCTGATGATCTAATTATGTTGAGTTTGGCTGATAGAAGATGGTCTCAAACAGGAAGAAGGTCTCAAAAAGGAAGAAGGTCTAAAACAGGAAGATGGTCTACAACAGGAAGATGGTCTCAAATAGGAAGATGGTCTAAAACAGGAAGATGGTCTCAAACAGAAAGATGGTCTCAAACAGGAAGATGGTCTCAAACAGGAAGATGATCTCTAACAGGAAGATGATCTCAAACAGGAAGATGATCTCAAACAGGAAGATGGTTTCAAACAAGAAGATGGTCTCAAACAGGAATATTGCATTTGACAGTATAATTAAATAAGATTATTTTTCTCTCTTTAATTTCTTTGCATTGTAATGGTGCTTTGTGACTGAACAAGATAGAATTTCAAGTAAAGATGAGATTTTACCAGACGGTCATCAAAGGGGGCCAAGTCAAGGGATGCTTTCAAAAAAACAATCACAGGATCATACTATTCCCAATGGTGATCATCCACACCAACCATAGGAGATGGTCGAACAGACTGACAGTCTGACGGACTGACAGACAGACACAAATAGATAACTTTGACCTCCAGCTCTAAGGGTATTTCACTTAGGCACCAGACGGGCCGCACCAAAAGTGTTTATTACCAATGACCCCAAAAAAATACATTAGGAGTGGGCTCCCTGACCATCTGCCTCAAATCAAATGCCAAAAGATTATTCCACATAATTATTCTAAAGGGCAATTGGTTGATATGTGTCAGGGTCGTAGGTCGTGGCCGGTATAAGCAATCTGATTGGGGCTGGGTGTTGGGCTGTAATATGTATCTGCGTGGTAGGCTCTAACCCTATTCCCCAGGCTGATTGCTCTCTGTCACTTCCCTTCAAGTCATGTAAATTGTGTCTGCTGCTCTCCTATAGCGACTGGAGGACGGGGGATGGTTGAGTTGTGTGTGTGTGTGTGTGGTGGAGGGTGATTTGTGTGTGAGTATGTGGATGATGGAGACATGCTGTGCGTGCGTGTGTGTGTGTTTGTGTGTGTGTACATCTTTCTGATGTCCACTCTCACCAGAGCTGTCCCCGCTCCTGTGTCGTGGTAATGGCTTCTTTCGGGCAATCAGAAGAGACGGTTTCTTGACTTATCTCCTTTAATGGCTTGTCCTCCTCAGGCAAAAATTGAATAGCCCCGACATGGCCTTAGGCGGACGATGAAAATTCAATAATTCGTCGGGGTCAACGTCCTGTCATTTTTGGGGGGTTGGGGCGAGTAATTACACTGCACTAACATGGGCCCGGATGATGGGAGTGTGGGGTGGGTTTGAAAGAAAATGTGAAGAGGAGGAGGTGGAGATGGTCACCTTGATGTACCCACTCATCCGGTACCTAGTCCCATTCAGGCCAAAACCAGATGACCATAGCTCTGTGTCACAGACCAGCGGAGGTAGAAAAGTGTTAAAATGGATTGGGTTTATTCTGTGGTATCAGAAATGGCACCCTTTTTCCCTGGGTCTGTGAAAGGAGTAGAAGTTTGCTCATTTGATGTTGCGCATGGTTGTTCTGATGGCCAGTGTGTCCATTTCGTATGTGTCGATTCGATTTTATTTAACCATTTCGAACAACACAAAAGGACATGGGCGGGAATTTGGAACTTCAAAAACATATGCATAGTGAAAAAAAAAAAAACTATTTAGAACAATAAATCATTCAGACAAAAACTCATCAAATATTTATTCCACCCTATCCATTTAGAATAGTACTTCAGAGAATATGGATAGATCATCTTAGAAGTCATATAAATATCTTATCGTGTGACAAAGTGTCCCACAATTCCACATAGACATGGTACATTAACTGCTGCCGATCCCCTCCCCGCCTCCCATGCCAAACACAAACGTGTCATATTCTCCATAAAACGGAATACATTTCCAATGGAAAAGGATCGGGACGGGTAACCCCCGAGAGAAAGATGGAGATAGAGAGCAAAAAAAGAGGGTGCCGTCTCCCCTCTGTCAGTTTTATATGACATTATTATTCCCCGGGTTGTAAATTCTGGCATGTTAAGATCTCTGACAACAACAATATCAAATTCAATCAATTCAATCTCTCCCGGGCCTTCTTCCTCGCCATCCTAGGATGATTTTCAGCCGTTGATAGTTCCTAAATCAAAGGGATGTGGATTCTGCATAATTGTGCTGTGACGATACGGTGGCTAGGGTTGGGTTGTCGTGAGTGGGTCGTCGGTGGCTTCATCGAGTTAATGTGAATTGCTGTATAATGCAGTATAAAATGTGGCCTCATTAAACACTGCACTGACATATTGCTAAACAGGCCATATGTTTATTTATCACACCTCCATGATCGAGGAAGAAGAGGTGGTCCTTCATATGATATTCAATACCTCACTCTCCATTCATCGGTCGGTCTGTATGCTAAATCTATTACACAGAGTTGTGTGTCTGTGTGAAATGCTGTATTCTGGATGTGTCTCAATGTGGGCATAGTATTGAATTAGGATTTTCACGATTTCTGGGGGAAATAATTCTGATATGAACTTAAAAATAGCAGCAAATTAGACACTTAAAAAATCATGCTTGTTTGGTGTGTGTCTATGAGTGAGTGTGTGCCTGTGCACATCTGCATGAATGTGTATGTCTTTGCAGCGAATGATTTCTCTGATTGATCATTATCTGATGGCCTCTTAATTACAACGCTAATGAGAGGTGGTCATGCTTTCCTGCTCCGACCGAGGATTTTCTGCCCTGTCACTAAAAACATGCGGAATGAAGATGACATGGCTGATCTGGGATGGATGATCCCCCAGTTAATATTTCCAATCTGTTAATCAATGGACCCAATGGCCACCACATTGCTGAACCACCTCAGCTACCCAAATGTGGTGTATGTCCGCAACTACTGTAGGGGGGTGGCTCACAGGTAGAACCGGAGGTTCAGGTTGGCAGCTGAATAAGCGTGATAAAAACGTTTCAGAGACACCTAAAAAAAAAGCCTTTTGTTTTTTTGAGACCTAGCATTAGGATAAGTTCATCCTTTTTGAGATGGCGATGGAGATATTGGTCAATACTAAGTATTATACACTGAGGCAGTTGTTCTCTCTATCTTTTCACAAGGTTACACGGATACTGAAATAGAAATCAACTTTTTCATGGGAGGGGGAGGTGTAGTGTAGTGGGGTGGTTTGCTGGAGGTTTGAGATCATAGCGCAGAACGAAAACGTATTAACAATGTAATAACAAAAGATTATGTTCATCTGAGGCGCGAAGCCCTCCGTTTTCTTGGCTCGCACCGACTGTGAAGTCTTTATTCTGCGGGTCGTCCCCCTTAAAAAAGGTTATTATGTTCTCTCACTGTGACAGTGCTGGCCCGGGGAGCTCCAATATTGTGGCAGGGGGTCGCTTGTACCACATTAGATCCAATAAATGTGCGTTGGCACTCACTCAATTTAAAGTAAAGCCCTTTCTTCCTTCTACCGCCATTCTTCATTCCTAATAGGTTATTCCACAGACACATTTAATAAGTTGTGGGATATCTGCTAGGCGGCAAGTTGAATATTTCTATTTTTTCTTTCAGTCTTTTGTAGTGAATATTGTTATTTGGCAGTAGTTACTTTGTGTGAGACAATTGTTTTGTTGTTGGGGGGTGGAATTTTTGTAGCTAGTTGTATAGTGCAGCACATAATAATAGTTTCAGAAGTGTATAAGTTTCAAGATGTTTTTGTGTAAGATGTTTGAAATACTCACAAAATGTATATGACGATCAGTTTTCCTTGAGTGTGACTACCTTTTCGTGATCCGATTCCTTTCTAGATTGTTCATCGAACACATAATTAACACTTTACAATTTTACATGATCTACTTTTATATAAATGATTATTTTTACACACAAACAAATGTGAAAACACAACACATTCAGATTTCATACTGACATCTCAAATATTTTGGAAAGTCCAATGTCTTTCTTTTTGCAGTTTAAAGGTCCAATGCAGCAGTTTATTTTATTTATTTTTATCTCAATATCAAATCATTTCTGGGTAACAATTGAGCAGTTTACTGTGATTTGTTTTCAGTTAAAATGGTCAAAAATAAACAAAAATATCTTCTTAGCAAAGAGCAATTTCTCAATCAAGAATTTAGCTAGGACTATCTGGGAGTGGTCTGAGTGGGGAGGGGGAAATGTTAAACTAGCTGTTATTCGCAGGGAGGTTTGGAACTCTCATTCTTATTGGTCTATTAATTAATTTACCGCCTGGTGATGTCACCATCCCACCAAGACAGGCAGAAATTTAAGGCGGTCTTTTCAAACAGCCCTTACACTAAAAGGGCATTATCATCATCTTTACAATTTCCCACTATTATTCCAACCTCATTGAGTGGAAATATATATAAAACACAGGAAAATCATATTTTTTACCGCACTGGGTATTGAAGGAAGTTAAGAGGGGAACAGATAAAACTATGCTAAGGTTATACTGTGATTTTTATCCTGGGAGGTAGTATCAACCTCAGGCATCATCCAAAGCCTCGCTGGGTCTGCTGAGGGTTCAGGATTCATGAGGGTGATTTGTGTGTGTGTGTGTGTGTGTGTGTGTGTGTGTGTGTGTGTGTGTGTGTGTGTGTGTGTGTGTGTGTGTGTGTGTGTGTGTGTGTGTGTGTGTGTGTGTGTGTGTGTGTGTGTGTGTGTGTGTGTGTGTGTGTGTGTGTGTGTGTGTGTGTGCGTGCGTGCGTGTGGGCGTGTGGTTAGATGTGTATTTGGTTAGATGTGTTTTTGATAAGAAACATTGGATAAAATTAGATTTAAAAAAAATTATCATCCACCTTTACAGTCTGGATTTGTTTGTGTTACATTGTCTTCAACCAAACAACATTCCCTATTGAAATAAAACGTATCTTTCACCATCCATACACCAGTAGAATCGGTTTCCATCTTTCACCATCCATACACCAGTAGAATCGGTTTCCATCTTTCACCATCCAAACACCAGTAGAATCAGTTTCCATCTTTCACCATCCATACACCAGTAGAATCGGTTTCCATCTTTCACCATCCATACACCAGTAGAATCGGTTTCCATCTTTCACCATCCATACATGAGTAGAATCGGTTTCCATCTTTCACCATCCATACACCAGTAGAATCGGTTTCCATCTTTCACCATCCATACACCAGTAGAATCGGATTCCATCTTTCACCATCCATACACCAGTAGAATCGGTTTCCATCTTTCACCATCCATACACCAGTAGAATCAGTTTCCATCTTTCACCGTCCATACACCAGTAGAATCGGTTTCCATCGTTCACCGTCCATACACCAGTAGAATCGGTTTCCATCTTTCACCATCCATACACCAGTAGAATCGGTTTCCATCTTTCACCGTCCATACACCAGTAGAATCGGTTTCCATCTTTCACCATCCATACACCAGTAGAATCGGTTTCCATCTTTCACCGTCCATACGCCAGTAGAATCGGTTTCCATCTTTCACCATCCATACACCAGTAGAATCAGTTTCCATCTTTCACCATCCATACACCAGTAGAATCGGTTTCCATCTTTCAATATCCATACACCAGTAGAATCAGTTTCCATCTTTCACCATCCATACACCAGTAGAATCGGTTTCCATCTTTCACCATCCATACACCAGTAGAATCGGTTTCCTTCTTTCACCATCCATACACCAGTAGAATCGGTTTCCATCTTTCACCATCCATACACCAGTAGAATCAGTTTCCATCTTTCACCATCCATACACCAGTAGAATCGGTTTCCATCTTTCACCATCCATACACCAGTAGAATCGGTTTCCATCTTTCACCATCCATACACCAGTAGAATCAGTTTCCATCTTTCACCATCCATACACCAGTAGAATCAGTTTCCATCTTTCACCATCCATACACCAATAGAATCAGTTTCCATCTTTCACCATCCATACACCAGTAGAATCGGTTTCCATCTTTCACCATCCATACACCAGTAGAATCGGTTTCCATCTTTCACCATCCATACACCAGTAGAATCAGTTTCCATCTTTCACCATCCATACACCAGTAGAATCGGTTTCCATCTTTCAATATCCATACACCAGTAGAATCAGTTTCCATCTTTCACCATCCATACACCAGTAGAATCGGTTTCCATCTTTCACCATCCATACACCAGTAGAATCGGTTTCCTTCTTTCACCATCCATACACCAGTAGAATCGGTTTCCATCTTTCACCATCCATACACCAGTAGAATCAGTTTCCATCTTTCACCATCCATACACCAGTAGAATCGGTTTCCATCTTTCACCATCCATACACCAGTAGAATCGGTTTCCATCTTTCACCATCCATACACCAGTAGAATCAGTTTCCATCTTTCACCATCCATACACCAGTAGAATCAGTTTCCATCTTTCACCATCCATACACCAATAGAATCAGTTTCCATCTTTCACCATCCATACACCAGTAGAATCGGTTTCCATCTTTCACCATCCATACACCAGTAGAATCGGTTTCCATCTTTCACCATCCATACACCAGTAGAATCGGTTTCCATCTTTCACCATCCATACACCAATAGAATCGGTTTCCATCGTTCACCGTCCATACACCAGTAGAATCAGTTTCCATCTTTCACCATCCATACACCAGTGGAATCAGTTTCCATCTTTCACCATCCATACACCAGTAGAATCAGTTTCCATCTTTCACCATCCATACACCAATAGAATCAGTTTCCATCTTTCACCATCCATACACCAGTAGAATCAGTTTACATCTTTCACCATCCATACACCAGTAGAATCAGTTTCCATCTTTCACTATCCATACACCAGTAGAATCAGTTTCCATCTTTCACCATCCATACACCAGTAGAATCAGTTTCCATCTTTCACTATCCATACACCAGCAGAATCAGTTTCCATCTTTCACCATTCATACACCAATAGAATCCGTTTCCATCAGAACCATCCATACACCAGTAGAATCAGTTTCCATCAGAACCATCCATACACCAGTATAATCAGTTTCCATCAGAACCATCCTTACACCAGTAGAATCAGTTTTCATCAGAGCCATCCATACACCAGTAGAATCAGTTTCCATCAGAACCATCTGTCACGCTTGGTCATAGATTTTGTGTTTTTTAATTATTTGTTCAGGCCAGGGTGTGACATGGGTTTATTGTGTTGTCTTATTGTTTTTTTTGTAGGCAGGGGTGTGTCCATAGGCTTGGCTGCCTGAAATGGCGGTTCTCAATCAAGTCAGGTGATTCTCGTTGTCTCTGATTGGGAACCATATTTAGGTAACTGTGTATTTCGTGGGTGATCTCTGTTAACAAGATAGGCTGTATAGGTTTTCACGTTCCGTTTGTTGTTTTTTGTATTTATTTAGTTATTTCATGATATCGTCATTCTCTTCATTAAAGAACATGAGGCAACCACGCTGCATTTCGGTCCACTCTCTTTCGACAAACGAAGAACGCCGTTACACCATCCAAAAACCAGAGGAATCAGTTTTCATCAGAACCATCCATACACCAGTAGAATCAGTTTCCATCAGAACCATCCTTACACCAGTAGAATCAGTTTCCATCAGAACCATCCTTACACCAGTAGAATCAGTTTCCATCAGAACCATCCTTACACCAGTATAATCAGTTTCCATCAGAACCATCCTTACACCAGTAGAATCAGTTTCCATCAGAACCATCCTTACACCAGTAGAATCAGTTTCCATCAGAACCATCCTTACACCAGTAGAATCAGTTTCCATCAGAACCATCCTTACACCAGTAGAATCAGTTTCCATCAGAACCATTCATACACCAGTAGAAATGGAAAAACCAGATCATTTTCTCTGCACTTTACTGCAACACAAATAATTATTTTATGTGAGTGCAATTCTTTGTGATATCATTAGTTATTCAAAAAACATTTCAGCTTTTATTTTAATTTGTTTAATTTCCTGTGAAGCACATTGTGTTGCATTCCATAACTGAAATGTGCTTTATAAATCACTCTTGATATGATTTGAGAAAATAAGATAGCTTGTTTAACAAAAGAAACTGAATACAACAGGCCATGATATAGTACATGTCCATCCATGCTACAGTATTGGCTACTCGGCCTGCCTACCCCATACTCTGTTAGTAATAGTACTCGGCTTGCCTACCACATACTCTGTTAGTAATAGTACTCGGCTTGCCTACCACATACTCTGTTAGTAATAGTACTCGGCTTGCCTACCACATACTCTGTTAGTAATAGTACTCGGCTTGCCTACCACATACTCTGTTAGTAATAGTACTCGGCCTACCTACCACATACTCTGTTAGTAATAGTACTCGGCCTGCCTACCACATACTCTGTAAGTAATAGTACTCGGCCTGCCTACCACATACTCTGTAAGTAATAGTACTCAGCCTGCCTACCACATACTCTGTTAGTAATAGTACTCAGCCTGCCTACCACATACTCTGTTAGTAATAGTACTCAGCCTGCCTACCACATACTCTGTTAGTAATAGTACTCTGCCTGCCTACCACATACTCTGTTAGTAATACTCTGTTAGTAATAGTACTCAGCCTGCCTACCACATACTCTGTTAGTAATAGTACTCAGCCTGCCTACCACATACTCTGTTAGTAATAGTACTCAGCCTACCTACCACATACTCTGTTAGTAATAGTACTTGGCCTGCCTACCACATACTCTGTAAGTAATAGTACTCGGCCTGCCTACCACATACTCTGTAAGTAATAGTACTCGGCCTGCCTACCACATACTCTGTTAGTAATAGTACTCGGCCTGCCTACCACATACTCTGTAAGTAATAGTACTCGGCCTGCCTACCACATACTCTGTTAGTAATAGTACTCAGCCTGCCTACCACATACTCTGTTAGTAATAGTACTCGGCCTGCCTACCACATACTCTGTTAGTAATAGTACTCGGCCTGCCTACCACATACTCTGTTCGTAATAGTACTCGGCCTACCTACCACATACTCTGTTAGTAATAGTACTCAGCCTGCCTACCACATACTCTGTTAGTAATAGTACTCAGCCTACCTACCACATACTCTGTTAGTAATAGTACTCGGCCTGCCTACCACATACTCTGTTAGTAATAGTACTCAGCCTGCCTACCACATACTCTGTTAGTAATAGTACTCAGCCTGCCTACCACATACTCTGTTAGTAATAGTACTCGGCCTGCCTACCACATACTCTGTTCGTAATAGTACTCGGCCTACCTACCACATACTCTGTTCGTAATAGTACTCGGCCTACCTACCACATACTCTGTTCGTAATAGTACTCGGCCTACCTACCACATACTCTGTTAGTAATAGGAACATCCTGCAAGAGCAGAACAAGCATTTTCAATGACTGATTAGTGATTGATCGTCTGCAGAGCACCTCCCTAACGGTCACTTGTGAGAGGCTCTTTGTTTCATTGTTTTCAGCCTTTCAGAGAGAGAGAAAGACAGGGAAAGGTGCAGAAAGAGAGAAGGAGAGGTGCAGAGAGAGAGGAGAAGCAGAGAGGGAGAGGTGCAGAGAGAGATGAGAGAGGGAGAGCATGAATTCATTAAATGTGCCAAACCCTTGTCTCAAAAATTGATCTATATTTTTGAGCCTCCATCGCCCCATCTCATCTGTATTCCAGATTTGTCCCCAGACAATACCGCCCCTGATTGAGAGGCAAATGCAAGAGAATCATAAATCGTCTTTTAAAACAATTCTCCTTAACACGTGCATGTCTTAATCTAAGATAACTATTGTTTTAGAACACATGGTGCCTTGTTGACCCGGTGTATTTACTTGTTTGTACTACATCTAAAGTGTTGACCCGGTGTATTTACTTGTTTGTGCTACATCTAAAGTGTTGACCCGGTGTATTTACTTGTTTGTACTACATCTAAAGTGTTGACCCGGTGTATTTACTTGTTTGTACTACATCTAAAGTGTTGACCCGGTGTATTTACTTGTTTGTGCTACATCTAAAGTGTTGACCCGGTGTATTTACTTGTTTGTACTAAATCTAAAGTGTTGACCCGGTGTATTTACTTGTTTGTACTACATCTAAAGTGTTGACCCGGTGTATTTACTTGTTTGTGCTACATCTAAAGTGTTGACCCGGTGTATTTACTTGTTTGTACTACATCTAAAGTGTTGACCCGGTGTATTTACTTATTTGTGCTACATCTAAAGTGTTGACCCGGTGTATTTACTTATTTGTGCTACATCTAAAGTGTTGACCCGGTGTATTTACTTGTTTGTACTACATCTAAAGTGTTGACACAGTGTATTTACTTGTTTGTACTACATCTAAAGTGTTGACACAGTGTATTTACTTGTTTGTACTACATCTAAAGTGTTGACACAGTGTATTTACTTGTTTGTACTACATCTAAAGTGTTGACCTGGTGTATTTACTTGTTTGTACTACATCTAAAGTGTTGACCCGGTGTATTTACTTGTTTGTACTACATCTAAAGTGTTGACACTCTTTGACCTCATGGAGGTTATTTTGGACCTTTGGGTATCAAACGTGGTGGGAGTATGAAGGCAAACCCAAAATGTGGCCATTGCAAATGATAACTCTTTCTGCAATGAATACAGAAGGTTTTAGAAAAATCCTATACAGTTTATTCGTCTCTTGATTGGACAGACAATTGAATTGCTAGGCAGCTGACTTGACTGTGTAGTTACTTTTTTTTTAATAGTGTTCGTCTATTCATCAGATGTCCTGTTTAACCTCTCCACTACCCTCCACCCCAAATAATAATGATTGTCTTAATGAGCTCTTAAAAACGACTTTCCTGTCCAACTTAATTAACAAAATGATATGTATTTATCCCACCTCCATTGTGTTTGCCACTCCACAACAAGAGTGATGGGACATGTCCGTTCAACTGTCCAATAGCAGGCCACTATCTTCCCGTCTGCCCCTGTAAGCGTAATTGTGTCTGTGTCTTTGTTAATTGATCCAGAGTGTATAGCCAGTGAGCCACATTAAACATTAACCGGGAGGCGACTGAGGAACGCAGGGGGCAATTAATAGAGCCGTAATGGATGGGGACGGATCACTTAGGTAGTGGTGAGTGATGGCCAGCGAGGGACACCTGTTTCAGTGTGAAGGGAAATGAAGTAGAACCGGTCTGGAACCTGGCACCCTGCTGTGAGACGCTGATTGAAATCTACAAGGCTACAGACTGCAGCACTGACAGCCATGTCGGATCGCCCACTGTGCTCCACAGGGACAGACGTGTGGACATATCGTAAGGAGGTGGGAAGTAGGGACTGAGGGCTGGTGGAAACATCTTATTATTTGTGATAGTATTGCTTGGTTATTAATGGAAACAGTGCTTTCATTTTAATATCTATATGTTATGTTCACCTACAGACAAAACAAGGGTTTTGCCTTTCATTAATTTCATCTACCTTTTAAAAACTGTATTTTGTGCAAAATTGTGGTTTCCAAATTTGCATTTTGGACATTGTTGACGTTTATATTACTTTTGATAGTGTGGTCAATGTTGTTTGCGTAGTCGTACTTTATATGTCAGAAAGTAGAACTACATTTCAATGCGAACACACAACCTTCAAAACACAGAAAATACCACTTTCTCCATAGCCACACATACTTAAACAAGCATCGTTTATCATCCTTTCTCAATTGCTCTTTTTCACAAGCCAACCCCTAGCCCTCTTCTGTTCAACACACACTACAGTGGAAACAGATGTCCTTTCTGCCAGTGGCACAACTTTCAAGTTGACAACGTTCCCCTAGAGAACGCATGGATCCATGGCAGCAAGAATTTGTGACTAATAGCCGGTTTGATGTGACAGGCCCCTGCCGCCTGGGGAAATTGAGGCTGCGCTCTGTGTCGATACCTTTTGTGGCTCGCTCAGTTGTAGGTTATTGTTGGTCTGGCCTTGGGGACATGGACCCGCCTAGCAGTTTACATTCGCTAGACAGTGTGTGGTCAGCACCAACGTTTTTATTGCCGTCTATTGATTGGTCACAGGCCCCTCTCTCCGCCGTGGCTAATTTGCTTGTTAACATAAATTTGTCAGGAGCAGGGGTGTGTGACTTCCATTATGACCACGTCAAAGGAAGCAGGGCCGTGGTTTCTTCCCCTCCAGTCCTTCGCCTCAACGTAATGTCAGCTCGAGTGGTCGTTTCAAGTGCCCCCTCCCTCCTTCGACACTATTTTTTTTTAACAGCTGCTTGTTAAACTGTCATTTAATCAATACTGTTTCCTCCACCTCACGCTCGCGGGTTAAACACAAACCAGGCTTAATGACCTTTTTACGGGGTCTGCTCAGCCAATAAAATTAGCACCCTGGATGAGCCATTTATACCTACCCTGCGTTTGTCATTAACTTCAGAAAATATCATTTTAGATGACAACACATGGCAGAGAGAGAGAGAGCGAGAGAGAGAGAGAGAGAGAGCGAGAGAGCGAGAGAGAGAGAGCGAGAGAGAGAGAGAGAGAGAGAGAGAGAGAGAGAGAGAGAGAGAGAGAGAGAGAGAGAGAGAGAGAGAGAGAGAGAGAGAGAGAGAGAGGGCATCGTTTTGATATTACATTTCTTGGCTAATCCGATCTGCTGTGCAGTCCAGACCTAGTTTATGCAGCATATTAATAATAATGTATTTGAAAGTGCTTTTTTTCTCTGTACCACAGAGGGTTTAGGAACTGGTGCTTTCTCAAGTTATGCATCCTGGTTATTTGTAAGGACCCAATAACTAAGCAGGTGACAGCTCATTTTATGAGATCTTAAGCCCAGGAAAGCCGTGACAATGCCCCTGGTTGGATTTTCTAAGACAATGGAGAGATAGAGAAGAGGAGTTAACGAATAGGTGGAATATCACATTTCTTTGCATCTTTGAATGACGCCTTGGGCAAATTTCATTACCTTTCCAACAGTCAAAATTCACAAGTTAACCACAATCCACACGTTGATCACAAGTTTTTTGGACCCACAACAGCCGCCATGAATATGAATTTCAAAAACACGTTGAGCAAAAAGTATTGTGCAACAACGAAGACTCAAGATGAACCAATCATGATCGACCATTCATGAAGTCATACAGCGAAACGCTAAGTGGTTTTGTCAGGCGCAGACATATAGCTGGCGTTGCCATAAGAGCCGTTGAGTCCACTACTACAGAGTCATGAGAATGTTATTATTCCCATGGCTGTCGGCCCATTGGACAGACAGATTGTTTGACAACACAAGTCCAGTCTGTCTTTGCCTCTTCTTCAGGGAGTATCATTTTGGTTTTGAGGGACGGCATATGTCTGATATGACGCACTGTCTGTGCCCCCCGGCATGACACAGGGAGGTTAAGCACATGTACCGAGACTCATCCCTGTCCCCTTCGCCGGACGGTGTTTGGTTTCCCAGAATGCCGCGGCCCTGAGAGAGCAGGCGAGCACAGAAATGGTGGTGACAGCCAAGGGTGACGGGATCATGAACAACTGCCGCGAGATACCATAGAAACATAAATAATATTTTAGTTGACATTTGAAATAAATCATATCGGAGGGCATGTAACTCATCCCTAAGCTGGCAAATCATTGGGGTCCCTGGCAATTCAGCACTGCTGTGGGACCACCGGGCTCTGTTGGCGACCCCATACCTACCAACTACAATAACTCTCCCTTAAAATATACTGAGCCAAAGTACTCCTAAATCTCAAAACAACAATGTCCTATCAAATGTTCAGCAGTTACTGTAAATGCTCTGTATTATAACCTGTACCCCTACAACCTGCCAAATGCGGAAGAGCCTTGATAAAATGACTGTGTGTTGGTGGATGTTAATATATTGGTGAGTCTATTATCCTCTGAAGTATTTGAACACCTAGGACTGATCTAGTTCACCTAATCTAGTGACCACTAATTGGCGGATAGCTGGTCTACTGAACACAGAGCTAAACACGGACTACTTAAACACCACTCCAAGGGGAGTGGACACCCTCACCTTACCCTGACCTCAACCTGACCGTAACCCTGACCTTAAAGCAACCCCTGACCCTAAACTTAACCCGCACCCTGACTTTCACCCCCAGCCCAATGCCCGTGCCTCCCAGGCACATCTGCGTTGGGACCAGGGCCTTTGAGTGCAAGAAGAAAGAGGACAAAAAAAGAGGACCAAATCTGACTCCCAGATGAAAACAGCTCAATTTCTCAATCCTTGGCTACCGTGAGACTAGTGTTGATATTTCTTCATCGGGGTAAAGAGACGGGTGGCCCATGTCGACCCTCCTACGTCATGTGACCCTGACTGTCTCTACTCTACATAGTTCCACTGGGAGGTGTGCTGTCTATTGGTTAATGGACTTGGCTGGATACATTCCATGGCAAAACATGTTCTATAGTGATTTAGAAACCTAAATAAGCTTCTGTGAGCTGACAAGACCTTGTCATATAAATGTTATATTGTCAATTTGAAAACATAACCACTGAAATTATCTTCTTATCACATTTCTAAGTCGATCTGGAAGACAAATAATCCTGATAAAGAGTGGTGGTAAATGTACCCAATTGCCAGACTTGAGTAAAAGCAAGACACCTTAATAGAAAAGTAAAAGTGAAAGTCACCCAGTAAAATACTACTGACAGTATTTGGTTTTAAATATACTTAAGTGTCAAAAGTAAATTTAACTGCATAAATAGAAACACAATGGCGATTGAGACCAGTTTCTATGAAACGACACAGAACTGAAGCTTGGACACTCAATTTCTCAGTTAGCGGACATACAGTCATCCCCGCTAAAGCATTTTGTTACGTCGCCTTTCCCTTTGAATCTGTCAAAGCTTATGGCTCTCTAGCGCTGAGCACAGCGCCCTAAAGCGGACTATTGGCTCATCCCCGAGCATGGTGGTCTTTTTTATACATGTGCCTGAAGACTGGCTGAGAGCATGAAGAACCCTCCTCCCTTCCTTTCCTCTCGGTCCCCGTGACTCTCATGCTCTTTTTTGTTGTTGACTTTTTCCTCCCAGCCTCTGAAATACTCCCCCACGGCTCCTGGCCTAAATCTCCAGCCTCCAACGCTGAAGTAGACCCAGGGAAAATCTGGGTTTAAATACTTTTTGAATCACTTTAAATACTTTGGCTGTGCTTGATTGAGCTTGCCTGTTACAATGGAACCAATAGAAATGTCTCACGAGCTCAAACCCCACGCACCTGGCACTCAAGGCAGGCTAAAGCATATGTTCAAAGTATTTAAATGATTTCAAACCGTACTTAAACCCAGGTCTTGATCCACCTACAGCACCCCATGTCACAGGAAGGCCAAAAAGATAATCAAGGACATCAACCACCCTTGTTCACCCCGCTATCATCTAGAAGGTGAAGTCAGTACAGGTGCATCAAAGCTGGGACCGAGAGACTGAAAAACAGCTTCTATCTCAAGGCCATCGGACTGTTAAATAGCCATCACTAGCCGGCTTCCACCCGGTTATGCAACCCTGCACTTTAGAGGCTGCTTGCTGCCCTATATACATAGACTTGGAATCACAGGCCACAATAATAATGGAGCACTAGACACTTTAATCATTTTAAAATAATGTTTACATACTGCTTTATTAATCTCATATGTATATACTGTATTCTAAACTACTGTATTTTAATTAAATCAAAGTTAATTTGTCACGTGCGCCGAATACAACAGGTGCAGACCTTACAGTGAAATGCTTACTTACAAGCCCTAACCAACAGTGCGAGTTTTAAGCAAAAAATAGGTAATAAGTGAACAATAGATAAGTATATAAATAAAAACAACAGTAAAAAGACAGTGAAAATAATAACAGTAGGGAGGCTATATACAGGCACCGGTTAGTCGGGCTAATTGAGGTAGTATGTACATGTAGATATGGTTAAAGTGATTTTGCATACATGTATATGATAAACAGGGAGTAGCAGCAGCGTAAAAGAGGGGTGCTCAATTTAATATTTATATATGTATTATTTCCATTCTTTTACTTTTAGATGTGTGTGTATTGTTGTGGATTGTTAGACACTACTGCGCTGTTGGAGTTTAGGAACATAAGCATTTCGCTACACCCGCAATGGCATCTGCTAAATATGTGTATATGACAAATACAATTTGATTTGGTCAGTAGTTAAAGGCGCTCGGCGTAGAGAAAGGCAAAGGGAGAAAGAAGCTTGAAAAGTGGTCGCATTAAACGGACATCCTGCAGAAAGCCGCTCTCTTTGAATCCAGATGCTCATATTGCATTTGACAGTTGTTGGGCGGGAAAGTTCATGCTTTAAAGCGAGTGGCTTTCTGTTTCTGTTTTCAACTTAAAAGTAATGAAAGGAAAACAGTGCAAAATTCCCACTTTATGAAATAAAACACGTTGGTGGCCCGGGGCCAAACATTGTCACGCTAAGAACAAATGTCCTGCGATAACACGTTCCATAACAATTCGCTTCACAAGTACGTTGACAGAGCATATGTAAACTGTCGACCATTTATACTTTTTGAGATGAATGCTTGTCTGTTTACAGACGATGTATCCCACTATCCACAGTCAACTAAGACACTGCTACCTTACTTCTATGTATTTCAAATCGGCCAGTTTCCATAACGACATGCATCAGACTTCCTCTGGATAATAGCCAATACAGACAACCCATGATGCACTTTGCAACCACTTCAAACAAACAACTTTTGTTATCTACTTCAGTTAGCGACAGCTAATCTTTCATTTAATTTGGTGAGCGTAAGTGATTTTCAGCTAACAGCTAAATATTCTAAATGTGTGTGGCAATTTCTCGTCAACCCCATACAATTTACAAGATAAGAAACCACAATAAAAGTAGACATTTTCATTGAACACACACAACTAGATACAGACGACATAGCAGACCTTAATAACCAGCCAATCTCAACCTGTACAAACTGTATTGTCCTTGAAAACCCCCCATTGACAATCCACTCTGTTTTCTCCCCAGTGAAAACTCCATTACAGGCACAGACATGGCTGCAATGGTCAGTCGGTCAGTCCCTGGCCTCAAGCCAATATGGACAGAGGTCATGTGGGGGTCATTGAGAGGTCAGACTACAGCGACCCCTGATCTTGGCCGAGGTCATCTGTTAATGAGAGGGGTCTGTGTCTGATGTGTCTAGCCCTCTGCAGAGGGAATAACTCTCAACCTTGATGCCCCTGCTAGAAGCAATGGCAGCCTCATAGCAAAATACCCTCAAGAGAAACACATTATGTAGCATTTGTTGTGTTAGCTGGTTTGTTAAAAACATTATTTTACGAATATAAAGGAAACAAATAACTGTGTCTCATATTCTCATGATTTGTGTTGCTATTTTTGTTGACCACAATCCAGTAATGGAGTGAGACTGATTCCATAATAGTGAAAAGAATAGTTAACATAAGGTGCCAGAACAAACAAATACCTGACTAAACTGTCAATAGGATGGGTTCAGCTTTCTGTCTCCGTCTCCCTATGGTGCAATTGTGTGTTCTAAAGTTACCTGCCTCTCCCAGCCTCTCCCTCATCCTCTCTCCCAGCCTCTCCCTGCTCCTCTCTCCCAGCCTCTCCCTGCTCCTCTCTCCCAGCCTCTCCCTGCTCCTCTCTCCCAGCCTCTCCCTGCTCCTCTCTCCCCTCCTCTTCCTACTCCTCTCTCCCAGCCTCTACCCTGCTCCTCTCTCCCCTCCTCTTCCTACTCCTCTCTCCCAGCCTCTACCTCATCCTCTCTCCCAGCCTCTCCCTCATCCTCTCTCCCAGCCTCTCCCTGCTCCTCTCTCCCAGCCTCTCCCTCATCCTCTCTCCCAGCCTCTCCCTCATCCTCTCTCCCAGCCTCTCCCTGCTCCACTCTCCCAGCCTCTCCCTCATCCTCTCTCCCAGCCTCTCCCTGCTCCACTCTCCCAGCCTCTCCCTCATCCTCTCTCCCAGCCTCTCCCTGCTCCTCTCTCCCAGCCTCCCTCTCATTCTCTCTCCCTGCTCCACTCTCTAAGCCTCTCCCTCATCCTCTCTCCCAGCCTCTCCCTCATCCTCTCTCCCAGGCTCTCCCTCGTCCTCTCTCCCAGCCTCTCCCTCCTGTCTCCCATGCCTCCTCTTTCAGCCTCTTCCACCTCCTCTCTCCCAGCCTCTTCCACATCCTCTTTCCCAGCCTCTTCCTCCTCCTCTCTCCCAGCCTATTCCTCCTCCTCTCCGCCAGCCTCTTCCACATCCTCTCTCCCCTCCTCTTCCTACTCCTTTCTCCCAGTCTCTTCCTCCTCCTCTCCGTCAGCCTCTTCCTCCTCCTCTCTCCCAGCCTCTTCCTCCTCCTCTCTCCCAGCCTCTTCCCCTTCCTCTCTCAGCCTCTTCCTCCTCATCTCTCCCAGCCTCTTTCACATCCTCTCTCCCAGCCTCTTCCTCCTCCACTACCCCAGCCTCTCCCTCTTTCTCTCTCACAGCCTCTCCCTTCTCCTCTCTCCCAGCCTCTCCCTGCTCCTCTCTCCCAGCTTCTACCCGTTGCTCTCTCCCAGCCTCTCCCTGCTCCTCTCAACAAAGCCTCTCCCTGTTCCTCTCTCCCAGCCTCTACATGTTCCTCTCCCCCTGCCTCCCCCTACTCCTCTCTCCCAGCCTCTCCCTGTTCCTCTCTCCCAGCCTCTACCTGTTCCTCTCTCCCAGCCTCTTCCTCCTCCCCTCTCCCAGCCTCTTCCTCCTCCTCTCTCACAGACACTTCCTCCTCCTCTCTCACAGACTCTTCCTCCTCCTCTCTCACAGACTCTTCCTCCTCCTCTCTCCCAGCCTCTTCCTCCTCCTCTCTCCCATCCTCTTTCTCTCCCCCTCTCCAGCCTCTCCATCATCCTCTCAGCTCTTCCCAGCCTCTTCCTCCCTTCCTCTCTCCCAGCTTCTCCCTCTTCCTCCCAGCCCTCCTCTCTCTCAGCCTCTTCCACATCCTCTCTCCCAGCCTCTTCCACATCCTCTCTCCCAGCCTCTTCCTCCTCCACTACCCCAGCCTCTCCCTCCTCCTCTCTCACAGCCTTTCCCTTCTCCTCTCTCCCAGCCTCTCCCTGCTCCTCTCTCCCAGCCTCTCCCTGCTCCTCTCTCCCAGCCTCTACATGTTCCTCTCTCCCTGCCTCTCCCTGCTCCTCTCTCCCAGCCTCTCCCTGCTCCTCTCTCCCAGCCTCTACATGTTCCTCTCTCCCTGCCTCTCCCTGCTCCTATCTCCCAGCCTCTCCCTGCTCCTCTCTCCCAGCCTCTACATGTTCCTCTCCCCCTGCCTCCCCTACTCCTCTCCCAGCCTCTCCCTGTTCCTCTCTCCCAGCCTCTACCTGTTCCTCTCTCCCAGACTCTTCCTCCTCCCCTCTCCCAGCCTCTTCCTCCTCCTCTCTCACAGACACTTCCTCCTCCTCTCTCACAGACTCTTCCTCCTCCTCTCTCCCATCCTCTTCCTCCTCCTCACACCCAGCCTCTTCCTCCTCCTCTCTCCCAGCCTCTTTCTCCTCCCCTCTCCCAGCCTCTCCATCATCCTCTCACCCAGCCTCTTCCTCCTCCTCTCTCCAAGCGTCTCCCCGCTCCTCTCTCCCAGCCTCTCCCTGCTCCATCTCCCAGCCTCTCCCTGATCCTCTCTCCCAGCATCTTCCTCCTCCTTTCTGCCTGCATCTTCCTCTTCCTCCTCCCCTCCTAAGCTCCCCCAGTTTCTTCCTCCTCTGCTCCCCAGCCTCTCCGTCATCCTCTTACCCAGCCTCTTCCTCCTCCTCTCTCCCAGCCTCACCCTCCTCCTCTCTCCCAGCTTCTCCCTGTTCCTCTATCCCAGCCTCTTCATCCTCCTTTCTGCTAGTCTCTTCCTCCTCCCCTCTCCCAGCCTCTTCCTCCTCCTCTCGCTCAGCCTCTTCCTCCTCCTCTCTCCCATCCTCTTCCTCCTCCTCTCTCCCAGCCTCTTCCTCTCTCAGCCTCTTCCTCCTCCTCTCTCCCAGCCTCTTCCACATCCTCTCTCCCAGTCTCTTCCTACTCCTCTCTCCCAGCCTCTCCCTGTTCCTCTCTCAGCCTCTACCTGTTCCTCTCTCCCAGCCTCTTCCTCCTCCCCTCTCCCAGCCTCTTCCTCCTCCTCTCTCCCAGCCTCTTCCTCCTCCTCACTCCCAGCCTCTTCCGCCTCCTCTCTCCCAGTCTCTTTCTCCTCCCCTCTCCCAGCCTCTCCATCATCCTCTCACCCAGCCTCTTCCTCCTCCTCTCTCCAAGCGTCTCCCCGCTCCTCTCTCCCAGCCTCTCCCTGCTCCATCTCCCATCCTCTCCTTGATCCTCTCTCCCAGCTTCTTTCTACTCCTCTTTCCCAGCCTCTTTCTCCTCTCTCCCAGCTTCTTTCTACTCCTCTTTCCCAGCCTCTTTCTCCTCCTCTCTCCCAGCCTCTCCGTCATCCTCTCTCCCAGCCTCTCCCTGCTCCCCTCTCCCAGCCTCTTCCTTCTCCTTTCTGCTAGCCTCTTCCCCCTCCTCTCTCCAAGCCTCTTCCTCCTCCTCTCCACCAGCCTCTTCCACATCCTCTCTCCCCTCCTCTTCCTACTCCTCTCTCCCAGTCTCTTCCTCCTCCTCTCCGCCAGCCTCTTCCTCCGCCTCTCTCCCAGCCTCTTCCCCTTCCTCTCTCCCAGCCTCTTCCCCTTCCTCTCAGCCTCTTCCTCCTCCTCTCTCCCAGCCTCTTCCACATCCTCTCTCCCAGTGTCTTCCTACTCCTCTCTCCCAGCCTCTCCCTGTTCCTCTCTCCCAGCCTCTACCTGTTCCTCTCTCCCAGCCTCTTCCTCCTCCCCTCTCCCAGATTCTTCCTCCTCCTCTCTCACAGACACTTCCTCCTCCTCTCTCACAGACTCTTTCTCCTCCTCTCTCCAAGCGTCTCCCCGCTCCTCTCTCCCAGCCTCTCCCTGCTCCATCTCCCAGCCTCTCCCTGATCCTCTCTCCCAGCTTCTTTTTACTCCTCTTTCCCAGCCTCTTTCTCCTCTCTCCCAGCTTCTTTCTACTCCTCTTTCCCAGCCTCTCCGTCATCTCTCTCCCAGCTTCTCCCTGTTCCTCTATCCCAGCCTCTTCATCCTCATTTCTGCTAGCCTCTTCCTCCTCCCCTCTCCCAGCCTCTTCCTCCTCCTCTCGCTCAGCCTCTTCCTCCTCCTCTCTCCCAGCCTCTTCCTCCTCCTCTCTCCCAGCCTCTTCCTCTCTCAGCCTCTTCCACCTCCTCTCTCCCAGCCTCTTCCACATCCTCTTTCCCAGCCTCTTCCTCCTCCTCTCTCCCAGCCTCTTCCTCCTCCTCTCCGCCAGCCTCTTCCACAACCTCTCTCCTCTCCTCTTCCTACTCCTCTCTCCCAGTCTCTTCCTCCTCCTCTCCGCCAGCCTCTTCCTCCGTCTCTCTCCCAGCCTCTTCCTCTTCCTCTCTCCCAGCCTTTTCCTCTTCCTCTCAGCCGCTTCCTCCTCCTCTCTCCCAGCCTCTTCCACATCCTCTCTCCCAGTCTCTTCCTACTCCTCTCTCCCAGCCGCTTCCTCCTCCTCTCTCCCACCCTCTCCCTCCTCCTCTCTCCCAGCCTCTCCCTCCTCCTCTCTCCCAGTCTCTCCGTCATCCTCTCCCAGCTGCTCCCTGTTTCCTCTATCCCAGCCTCTTCATCCTCCTTTCTGCTAGCCTCTTCCTCCTCCCCTCTCCCAGCCTCTTCCTCCTCCTCTCGCTCAGCCTCTTCCTCCTCCTCTCTCCCAGCCTCTTCCTCCTCCTCTCTCCCAGCCTCTTCCTCTCTCAGCCTCTTCCACCTCCCTCTCCCAGCCTCTTCCACATCCTCTTTCCCAGCCTCTTCCTCCTCCTCTCTCCCAGCCTCTTCCTCCTCCTCTCCGCCAGCCTCTTCCACAACCTCTCTCCTCTCCTCTTCCTACTCCTCTCTCCCAGTCTCTTCCTCCTCCTCTCCGCCAGCCTCTTCCTCCGTCTCTCTCCCAGCCTCTTCCTCTTCCTCTCTCCCAGGCTTTTGCCCTTCCTCCCAGTCTCTTCCTACTCCTCTCTCCCAGCCTCTTCCTCCTCCTCTCTCCCAGCTTCTTTCTACTCCTCTTTCCCAGCCTCTTTCTCCTCCTCTCTCCCAGCTTCTTTCTACTCCTCTTTCCCAGCCTCTCCCTCCTCCTCTCTCCCAGCCTCTCCCCCCTTCTCTCTCCCAGCTTCTCCCTGTTCCTCTATCCCAGCCTCTTCATCCTCCTTTCTGCTACCCTCTCCCTCCTCCTCTCTCCCAGCCTCTCCCTCCTCTCTCTCCCAGCCTCTCCCCCTCCTCTCTCCCAGCTTCTCCCTGTTCCTCTATCCCAGCCTCTTCATCCTCCTTTCTGCTACCCTCTTCCTCCTCCCCTCTCCCAGCCTCTTCCTCCTCTTCTCGCTCAGCCTCTTCCTCCTCCTCTTTCCCAACCTCTTCCCCCTCCTCTCTCCCAGTCTCTTCCTCTCTCAGCCTCTTCCACCTCCTCTCTCCCAGCCTCTTCCACATCCTCTTTCCCAGCCTCTTCCTCCTCCTCTCTCCCAGCCTCTTCTTTCTCCTCTCCGCCAGCCTCTTGCACATCCTCTCTCCCTCCTCTTCCTCTCCTCTCTCCCAGTCTCTTCCTCCTCCTCTCCGCCAGCCTCTTCCTCCGTCTCTCTCCCAGCCTCTTCCTCTTCCTCTCTCCCAGGCTTTTCCTCTTCCTCTCAGCCGCTTCCTCCTCCTCTCTCCCAGCCTCTTCCACATCCTCTCTCCCAGTCTCTTCCTACTCCTCTCTCCCAGCCGCTTCCTCCTCCTCTCTCCCAGCCTCTTCCACATCCTCTCTCCCAGTCTCTTCCTACTCCTCTCTCCCAGCCTCTTCCTCCTCCTCTCTCCCAGCCTCTTCCTCCTCCTCTCCCCAGCCTCTTTCTCCTCTCTCTCCCAGCTTCTTTCTACTCCTTTTTCCCAGCCTCTTCTCCTCCTCTCCCAGCTTCTTTCTACTCCACTTTCCCAGCCTCTCCCTCCTCCTCTCTCCCAGCCTCTCCCCTCCTCTCTCCAGCTTCTCCCTGTTCCTCTATCCCAGCCTCTTCATCCTCCTTTCTGCTACCCTCTCCTCCTCCTCTCTCCCAGCCTCTCCCTCCTCCTCTCTCCCAGCCTCTCCGTCATCCTCTCTCCCAGCTGCTCCCTGTTCCTCTATCCCAGCCTCTTCATCCTCCTTTCTGCTAGCCTCTTCCTCCTCCCCTCTCCCAGCCTCTTCCTCCTCCTCTCGCTCAGCCTCTTCCTCCTCCTCTCTCCCAGCCTCTTCCTCCTCCTCTCTCCCAGCCTCTTCCTCTCTCAGCCTCTTCCACCTCCTCTCTCCCAGCCTCTTCCACATCCTCTTTCCCAGCCTCTTCCTCCTCCTCTCTCCCAGCCTCTTCCTCCTCCTCTCCGCCAGCCTCTTCCACAACCTCTCTCCTCTCCTCTTCCTACTCCTCTCTTCCAGTCTCTTCCTCCTCCTCTCCGCCAGCCTCTTCCTCCGTCTCTCTCCCAGCCTCTTCCTCTTCCTCCCTCCCAGGCTTTTCCCCTTCCTCTCAGCCGCTTCCTCCTCCTCTCTCCCAGCCTCTTCCACATCCTCTCTCCCAGTCTCTTCCTACTCCTCTCTCCCAGCCTCTTCCTCCTCCTCTCTCCCAGCCTCTTCCTCCTCCTCTCCCCAGCCTCTTTCTCCTCCTCTCTCCCAGCTTCTTTCTACTCCTCTTTCCCAGCCTCTTTCTCCTCCTCTCTCCCAGCTTCTTTCTACTCCTCTTTCCCACCCTCTCCCTCCTCCTCTCTCCCAGCCTCTCCCTCCTCCTCTCTCCCAGCCTCTCCGTCATCCTCTCTCCCAGCTGCTCCCTGTTCCTCTATCCCAGCCTCTTCATCCTCCTTTCTGCTCCCTCCTCCTCTCTCCTCCTCCTCTCTCCCAGCCTGTTCTCCCTCCTCCTCTTCCTTCCCAACCTCTTCCTCCCCGCTCAGCCTCTTCCTCTCTCCCAGCCTCTTCCTCTCTCAGCCTCTTCCACCTCCTCTCTCCCAGCCTCTTCCACATCCTCTTTCCCAGCCTCTTCCTCCTCCTCTCTCCCAGCCTCTTCTTTCTCCTCTCCGCCAGCCTCTTGCACATCCTCTCTCCCCTCCTCTTCCTACTCCTCTCTCCCAGTCTCTTCCTCCTCCTCTCCGCCAGCCTCTTCCTCCGTCTCTCTCCCAGCCTCTTCCTCTTCCTCTCTCCCAGGCTTTTCCTCTTCCTCTCAGCCGCTTCCTCCTCCTCTCTCCCAGCCTCTTCCACATCCTCTCTCCCAGCCTCTTCCACATCCTCTCTCCCAGTCTCTTCCTACTCCTCTCTCCCAGCCTCTTCCTCCTCCTCTCTCCCAGCCTCTTCCTCCTCCTCTCCCCAGCCTCTTTCTCCTCCTCTCTCCCAGCTTCTTTCTACTCCTTTTCCCAGCCTCTTTCTCCTCCTCTATCCCAGCTTCTTTCTACTCCACTTTCCCAGCCTCTCCCTCCTCCTCTCTCCCAGCCTCCCCCCTCCTAATATAATAATAATAATACTCCTCTCTCTCCCAGCCTCTTCCTCCTCCTCTCCCCAGCCTCTTTCTCCTCCTCTCCCCAGCTTCTTTCTACTCCTTTTTCCCAGCCTCTTTCTCCTCCTCTATCCCAGCTTCTTTCTACTCCACTTTCCCAGCCTCTCCCTCCTCCTCTCTCCCAGCTTCTCCCTGTTCCTCTATCCCAGCCTCTTCATCCTCCTTTCTGCTACCCTCTCCCTCCTCCTCTCTCCCAGCCTCTCCCTCCTCCTCTCTCCCAGCCTCTCCTCCTCCTCTCTCCCAGCCTCTCCGTCATCCTCTCTCCCAGCTGCTCCCTGTTCCTCTATCCCAGCCTCTTCATCCTCCTTTCTGCTAGCCTCTTCCTCCTCCCCTCTCCCAGCCTCTTCCTCCTCCTCTCTCCCAGCCTCTTCCTCCTCCTCTCTCCCAGCCTCTTCCTCTCTCAGCCTCTTCCACCTCTCTCCCAGCCTCTTCCACATCCTCTTTCCCAGCCTCTTCCTCCTCCTCTCTCCCAGCCTCTTCCTCCTCCTCTCCGCCAGCCTCTTCCACAACCTCTCTCCTCTCCTCTTCCTACTCCTCTCTCCAAGTCTCTTCCTCCTCCTCTCCGCCAGCCTCTTCCCCGTCTCTCTCCCAGCCTCTTCCTCTTCCTCTCTCCCAGGCTTTTCCCCTTCCTCTCAGCCGCTTCCTCCTCCTCTCTCCCAGCCTCTTCCACATCCTCTCTCCCAGTCTCTTCCTACTCCCTCTCCCAGCCTCTTCCTCCTCCTCTCTCCCAGCCTCTTCCTCCTCCTCTCCCCAGCCTCTTTCTCCTCCTCTCTCCCAGCTTCTTTCTACTCCACTTTCCCAGCCTCTCCCTCCTCCTCTCTCCCAGCCTCTCCCCTCCTAATATAATAATAATAATACTCCTCTCTCCCAGCCTCTTCCTCCTCCTCTCCCCAGCCTCTTTCTCCTCCTCTCTCCCAGCTTCTTTCTACTCCTTTTTCCCAGCCTCTTTCTCCTCCTCTATCCCAGCTTCTTTCTACTCCACTTTCCCAGCCTCTCCTCCTCCTCTCTCCCAGCTTCTCCCTGTTCCTCTATCCCAGCCTCTTCATCCTCCTTTCTGCTACCCTCTCCTCCTCCTCTCTCCCAGCCTCTCCCTCCTCCTCTCTCCCCAGCCTCTCCCTCCTCCTCTCTCCCAGCCTCTCCGTCATCCTCTCTCCCAGCTTCTCCCTGTTCCTCTATCCCAGCCTCTTCATCCTCCTTTCTGCTAGCCTCTTCCTCCTCCCCTCTCCCAGCCTCTTCCTCCTCCTCTCGCTCAGCCTCTTCCTCCTCCTCTCTCCCAGCCTCTTCCTCCTCCTCTCTCCCAGCCTCTTCCTCCTCCTCTCTCCCAGCCTCTTCCTCTCTCAGCCTCTTCCACCTCCTCTCTCCCAGCCTCTTCCACATCCTCTTTCCCAGCCTCTTCCTCCTCCTCTCTCCCAGCCTCTTCCTCCTCCTCTCCGCCAGCCTCTTCCACAACCTCTCTCCTCTCCTCTTCCTACTCCTCTCTCCAAGTCTCTTCCTCCTCCTCTCCGCCAGCCTCTTCCTCCGTCTCTCTCCCAGCCTCTTCCTCTTCCTCTCTCCCAGGCTTTTCCCCTTCCTCTCAGCCGCTTCCTCCTCCTCTCTCCCAGCCTCTTCCACATCCCTCTCCCAGTCTCTTCCTACTCCTCTCTCCCAGCCTCTTCCTCCTCCTCTCTCCCAGCCTCTTCCTCCTCCTCTCCCAGCCTCTTTCTCCTCCTCTCTCCCAGCTTCTTTCTGTTCCTCTTTCCCAGCCTCTTTCTCCTCCTCTCTCCCAGCTTCTTTCTACTCCTCTTTCCCAGCCTCTCCTCCTCCTCTCTCCCAGCCTCCCCTCCTCTCTCCCAGCTTCTCCCTGTTCCTCTATCCCAGCCTCTTCATCCTCCTTTCTGAAACCCTCTCCCTCCTCCTCTCTCCCAGCCTCTCCCTCCTCCTCTCTCCCAGCCTCTCCCCTCCTCTCTCCCAGCTTCTCCCTGTTCCTCTATCCCAGCCTCTTCATCCTCCTTTCTGCTACCCTCTTCCTCCTCCCATCTCCCAGCCTCTTCCTCCTCTTCTCGCTCAGCCTCTTCCTCCTCCTCTTTCCCAACCTCTTCCCCCTCCTCTCTCCCAGCCTCTTCCTCTCTCAGCCTCTTCCACCTCCTCTCTCCTAGCCTCTTCCACATCCTCTTTCCCAGCCTCTTCCTCCTCCTCTCTCCCAGCCTCTTCTTTCTCCTCTCCGCCAGCCTCTTGCACATCCTCTCTCCCCTCCTCTTCCTACTCCTCTCTCCCAGCCTCTTCCTCCTCCTCTCTCCCAGCCTCTTTCTCCTCCTCTCTCCCAGCTTCTTCCTCTTCCTCTCTCCCAGCCTCTTCCCCTTCCTCTCAGCCTCTTCCTCCTCCTCTCTCCCCTCCTCTTCCTACTCCTCTCTCCCAGCCTCTTCAACATCCTCTCTCCCAGCCTCTTTCTCCACCTCTCTCCCAGCTTCTTTCTACTCCTCTTTCCCAGCCTCTTTCTCCTCCTCTCTCCCAGCTTCTTTCTCCTCCTCTTTCCCAGCCTCTTTCTCCTCCTCTCTCCCAGCCTCTCCATCATCCTCTCTCCCAGCCTCTTCCTTCTCCTTTCTGCTTGCCTCTTCCCCGTCTTCTCTCCCAGCCTCTTCCTCTTCCTCTTTCCCTGACGACTGTCTTATCGGTCAGAATCCCATTTGTAATGGAATCCAGATGGAGAGAGATGAGCAAACACAAGACATGGCAAAGATAGAGACATTAATTACCTTTTTGGAATAGAAACCATTTTCCGATGCTGCCTGACTCAACTTTGGGCTTTGAAATGGAAAATAAAAAATGATAACCAAGAGGAAACACATCACTTCATTTCTTTCTCCTAAGACGGCATGATAATTTAGACTGAAAAGGTCCTGCTGTGTTTAAAGTGATCTTTCTTTGACAGATCATGTCCTCTGTTCTGTTCTGATTGGAAGAGCAGGGTTTGGTTTGAAACGTCAAAGATGACCGGTAGAATGGAGGAGATAGAGATAGGAGCTGTGGTGGAATTTTAATCAGACCAAATTAATTTAGGCCTATTCACTGTGGCAAACAAATCAAATCAAATCAAATGTATTTATATAGCCCTTCGTACATCAGCTGATATCTCAAAGTGCTGTACAGAAACCCAGCCTAAACAGCACCTGATACATGCATGGGTTTATGTAATTAAGGACATATTCAGGGTCACTGGATTAGCAAACAAATTGCACATATTCTAATCTCAATTCTATAGAATAAAACAAGTAAATTATCTCACTTGATTAATTATTTTTAGGTACTATTCTTGCTACCACTCATTTTCATCAAGGACGTAGCAAATATACACTATAAAAATACTGTATGTGAACATTAACATAATATTTCCATTGTCAAAACCAAGCACACAAGTAAAAGGAGCAGGGGTCATCTTTCCAAGAATGCTATATATTTGGATATGAAACACGCTGAAATAGACAAAGTGACTAACTTAGAAAAAAACATGCTCCCTCCCTCCCTGCTCCCTACCTCCTTCCCTCCCTCCCTGCTCCCTACCTCCTTCCCTCCCTCCCTGCTCCCTACCTCCCTCCCTGCTCCCTAACTCCTTCCATCCCTCCCTGCTCCCTCCCTCCCTCCCTCACTGCTCCCTACCCCCTCCTCCCTGCTCCCTACCTACCTATCTTCCTCCCTCCCTCCCTCCCTCCTCCCTCCCTCCCTCCCCTGCTCCCTACCTCCTTCCCTTCCTCCCCTCCTCCCTAACTCTTTCCCACCCTCCCTCCCTCCCTCCCTTCCCCTACCTCCTTCCCTCCTTCCCTCCTCCTTCCCACCCTCCCTCCCTGCTCCCTACCTCCTTCCTTCCTTCCATCCTTCCCTCCTTCCTTCCTTCCTTCCCTCCCTCCCTCCTAACTCCTTCCCTCCCTCCCTGCTCCCTACCTCCTTCCCTCCCTCCCTGCTCCCTGAACTCTTTCCCACCCTCCCTCCCTCCCTCCCTGCTCCCTACCTCCTTCCCTCCTTCCCTGCTCTTCCTAAGTCATTCCCTCCCTCTCCTCCTTTTCCTCCCTCCATCCCCTCCCTCTCCTTCCCCTCCCTCCCCTCCCTCCTCTCCCTCCCTCCCTCCCTCCCTCCCTCCCTGCCCCACCTACCTCCCTACCTACCTACCTACCTACCTACCTACCTCCCTCCCTCCCTCCCTTCTCCCTACCTCCTTCCCTCCCCTCCTTTCCTCCTTTTCCTTCCTAACTCCTTTCTTTCCCTCCCTCCCTCCTCCCTAACTCCTTCCCTCCCTCCCTGCTCCCTACCTCCTTCCTTCCTTCCTTACTTCTACCTCCTTCCCTCCTTCCTCCCTCCCTAACTCCTTCCCTCCCTCCTGCTCCCTACCTCCTTCCCTCCCCTCCCTGCTCCCGAACTCTTCCCTCCCCCTCTCTTCCCTCCTTCCCTTCCATCCTTCCTCCCTCCCTCCCTCCCTCCCTCCCTGCTCCCTACCTCCTTCTCCCTCCCTTCTCCCCTCCCTCCCTCCCTCCCTCCTTCCTCCCTGCTCCCTCCTCCCTCCCTCCTCCCTCTCCCTGCTCCCTACCTCCTCCCTACCTTTCCTCCCTACCTACCTACCTACCTACCTACTTCCTACCTACCTACCTACCTACCTACCTACCTACCTACCTCCCCTCCCTCCCTCCCCTGCTCCCTACCTCCTTCCCTCCCTCCCTTTATCCCTAACTCTTTCCCACCCTCATTCCTCCCTCCCTCCCTCCCTTCCTCCCTCCCTCCTTCCTCCCTCCCTCCCTCCCTCCCTCCCTCCCTCCCTCCCTGCTCCTACCTACCTACCTCCTCCCTCCCTCCCTCTCCTACCTCCTTCCATCCCTCCCTGCTCCCTAACTCTTTCCCACCCTCCCTCCCTCCCTCCCTGCTCCCTACCTCCTTCCCTCCTTCCCTGCTCCTTCCACCCTCCCTCCCTGCTCCCTAACTCCTTCCCTGCTCCCTACCTCCTTCCTTCCATCCTTCCCTCCTTCCCTCCCTCCCCTCCCTGCTCCCTAACTCCTTCCCTCCTTCCTGCTCCCTACCTCATCATTCCCTCCCTCCCTGCTCCCTACCACCATCCTCCCTCCCTCCCTCCTCCCTGCTCCCTACCTCCTTCCCTACCTCCCTCCCTCCGGCCCTCCCTGCTCCCTACCTCCTTCCCTCCCTCCCTGCTCCCTAACTCTTCCCACCCTCCCTCCCTGCTCCCTACCTCCTTCCCTCCCTCCCTGCTCCCTAACTCATTCCCTCCCTCCCTCCCTCCCTCTCTGCTCCTCCCTCCTCCCTCCCTCCCTCCCTCCCTTTCCTCCCTCCCTCCCTCCTCCCTCCCTCCCTCCTCCCTCCCCCTCCCTCCCTCCCTCCTACCCTGCTCCCTACCTCCTTCCCTCCCCTTCCTGCTCCCTAACTCTTTCCCACCCTCCCTCCCTCCCTCCCTCTCTGCTCCCTCCCTCCCTCCCTCCCTCCCTCCCTCCCTCCCTCTCCCTCCCTCCCTCCCTCCCTCCCTCCTCCTACCCTGCTCCCTACCTCCTTCCCTCCCTTCCTGCTCCCTAACTCTTTCCCACCCTCCCTCCCTCCCTCCCTGCTCCCTACCTCCTTCCTCCTTCCCTCCTTCCCTGCTCCTTCCCACCCCCTCCCTCCCTGCTCCCTAACTCCTTCCCTCCCTCACTGCTCCCTACCTCCTTCCTTCCTTCCATCCTTCCCTCCTTCCTCCATCCCTCCCTCCCTCCCCTGCTCCCTAACGCCTTCCCTCCCTCCCTGCTCCCTACCTCCTCCCTCCCTCCCTCCCTCCCTCCCTACCCCCCCTCCCCTCCCTCCCTCCCTCCTACCTCCTTTTTCCCTTCCTCCCTGCCTCCTACCTCCCTTCCCTCCCTCCCTCCCTCCTGCCCTCCCTGCTCCCTCCCTCCTTCCCCCTCCCTCCCTGCTCCTAACTCTTTCCCACCCTCCCTCCCTCCTCTCTCCCTCCCTGCTCCCTACCTCCTTCCCTCCTCTTCCTGCTCCCTAACTCATTCCCTCCCTCCCTCCTCCCTCCCCCCTCCTTCCTTCCCTCCTCCCTCCCTTCCCTGCCTCCTTCCCTACCTCCCTCCCTCCCTAACCCGCCTCCCTGCTCCCTACCTCCTTCCTTCCCTCCCTGTTCTTCCTACCTCCCTACCTCCCTGCTCCCTCTTTCCTCCCTGCTCCCTGCTCCCTACCTCCTCCCCCTCCTCCTTCCCTCCTCCCTGTCTTCCTTTCCTTGCCTACCTCCTCCCTCCCCGCCCTCCCTTGCTCCCTTCCTCCTTCCCTCCCTGCTCCCTACCTCCCTTCCCTCCCTCCTACCTCCCTGCCCCTCCTCCCTCCCCTGCTCCCTACCTCCTTCCTCCCTCCCTTTATTCGCTCCCTACCTCCTTCCATACCTCCCTCCCTCCAACCCTCCCTGCTCCCTACCTTCCTTCCCTCGCTCCCTTGCTCCCTCCCTCCCTCCCTCACTACCCCTCCCTCCCTCCTCCCTGTTTCCTCCCCTCCCTTTTCCCTCCCTCCCTCCCTCCTCCAACCCTCCCTGCTCCCTACCTTCCTTCCTCGCCTCCCTCGCTGTTCCCTCCCTCATTCCCTCCCTCCCTGCTCCCTACCTCCTTCCCTCCCCTCCCTGCTCCCTACCTTCCTACCTCCCTGCCTTCCCTCCCTGCTCCTACCTCCTTTCCCTCCCTCCTCCCTCCTTCCTTCCTCCCTCCCTCATTCCCTCCCTTCCTCCTGTTTCCCTCCCTCCTTCCCCTACCTACCCTTCCTTTCCTCTGGTTTCCGTTTCCTTTCCTCCTTCCCTCTGTTCCTCTCTTCCTCCCCTGCTCCCTCCCTCCCTCCTTCCCTTCCTTTCCCTCCCTCCCTCCCGTCCTCCCTCCCTCCCTCCTTCCTTCCTTCCTTCCCCTCCCTTTCCTCCCTCCTTCCCCTGTTTTCCCTCCCTCCTCCTTCCTCCACTCCTTCCCACCCCTCCCCTCCCTCCCTCCCTCCTCCCTCCTTCCCTCCCTCCCTCCCTCCTCCCCTCCCTCCCTCCCCCTCCCTTTCCCTCCCTCCCTCCCTCCCTCCCTCCCTCCCTCCTTCCCTCCCTCCTCCCTCCTACCTACCTCCTTCCCTCCTCTCCTTCCCTACCTCCTCCCTCCCTCCCTGCTACCTACCTCCCTTCCCTACCTCCCTCCCTCCCTTCCTGCTCCATACCTCCTTCCCTCCCTCCCTGCTCCCTACCTCCTTCCCTCCCTCTCTGCTCCCTACCTCCTTCCCACCCTCCCTCCCTCCCTGCTCCCTACCTCCTTCCCACCCTCCCTCCCTGCTCCCTACCTCCTTCCCTCCCTCCCTGCTCCGTACCTACCTACCTCCCTCCAGCCCTCTCTTAGTATCCTCAACACATTTCTTTGGGATTTACTTAGAATATGAAAGGATTGAAGACTACACCTAGCTTGACAGACACAACGCTACTTCATTAAACCTCATGCGTCTAGTGTGGCGCCGTATTGAAATTGAAAGAGAAAGCAAAGAGAGGCTCGATTCCTCGGGATAGACAGTGCCAAATCCTCGATCAAAGCACCTCAGAATCCGTCTTCTATCGCCTCACAGTTTTCTCTGAAGCCCTATTGATATTTAGATGATGCTTTTGCAGGTAGGAAAAGCATTTTTTAAGATATTGATTTTAAATTGCACATTAGGCCTGTTCCACTCGCTATACTTGAAAGAATAGGCCCAGGGCCCGGTCCGCTCCTTTCCCCTCCCAAGTCTATCTCACGTGGGAATTTGTATGGATTTTTCAGGGCTTGTTTGCTGTGATGGGGGAGCGAATGCAATAAGTGCTCCATTACTTAAACAATCTGTGAGTGCTCAGAAAATTAGTCACCAGTGACCCCGTGCCCTCACTCTCACACTTATTCTCAGTCAATGTACCTGATGGGAATAGGAATAAACTCGGAATAGTGTCTGTATGCCTCTGCCACCACTGCGCTGCAGCCTCTCTCCACCAGAGTCCTCACTGGGGCCCAGATATTTCAGCATTGAATCGTGGTAAAAAACAAACTCTCCATTAAAATTGCAGTGACTGCAATAATTTGTGTAGGCTACATGCTGTTAGCTCTCAGAGAATCTGAAATGAATTGGCAGCATTTTTTTTTTAACTTGTTGCTAGAAAATGGTATGATATATGAGGGTATAATTCAAGACAATATATACTTTCAAAACGTCTCAAAACAGGCATAATTTTGGTAAGCTGCACTTTGTTACAGAAGCTTCCATAACTTTGATTTTATTTTAAACATATTTTTACTTTGGGCCAAAAAGAGGCTTTGTTGTGAATTGGTAAAGTTTTCCTTTTTGAATAAGATTCTGGCATGCAATAAGATGAATGCTTAAACCACCCACTTCTCTGCAAACAGTTTTAACTGTGTATACAGTATATAGACTATTCAGCTCAAGCCCTCCCTGGAGAAGAGAATTCATTTTCAAAGAGGGGCAGGTGGTGTGTGTGTGCTTGCAGGGTTGGGGAGTAACTGATTACATGTAATCTGATTACACAAAAACAGCTAAAAAACAGCTAAAATATTGTAATCAGATTACAGATACTTTTGAAAAACTAGATGATCAAAAAAGAACAACATTATGACACCTTTCTGTTTTATCAATGACATTCAATTCAGCATTGAAAAAAGGCACAATTTTAAGTTTGTTCCAGCTGAGTGAGTCTGACCACAAGTCAGAGACCACTATGATGACACACCAAATGCATTTGATGGATGGATCCCTCTTTAACTTCTTCTAATGCCTCTTAAGGAGAAAGTAATACAAAAGTAACTGAAAATAATCCGATTACGTTACTGAGTTTGGGTAATCCAAAAGTAGTTCATGTGAAGGATTACATTTAGAAAGTAAGCCACCCAACCATGTGTGTGTGTGTGTGTGTGTGTGTGTGTGTGTGTGTGTGTGTGTGTGTGTGTGTGTGTGTGTGTGTGTGTGTGTGTGTGTGTGTGTGTGTGTATGTTGTATGCTGTATGCTGTATGTGTGTGTGTGTGTGTGTGTGTGTGTGTGTGTGTGTGTGTGTGTGTGTGTGTGTGTGTGTGTGTGTGTGTGTGTGTGTGTGTGTGTGTGTGTGTGTGTGTGTGTGTGTGTGTGTGTGTGTGTGTGTGTGTGTGTGCTACATGCGTCTGTGTGGTGCAACACCCCTTCCCATGAGTTCCCCTCATGTTAGAATGAAAAAAAGCAAGAAGCACAATTTCTTCTGATTCTGAAAAATGACTTGGCAAAAGGTGATGCTCTCTCCTTCAGAGCTGAATGTTAAGGAAGGGGAAGTAAAAGAGGGAGGGGGTCGCATTGGGAAAAGAGAAGAGCACAAGAGGGGAGGCAGAAGGGTGAAGTTACAGCCCTCCAAACCCATACAGCCCCCCACCCCTCCTTTTCTCTCTCTCCCAGAAGGCATGAAAGGCACTAGTATCTCCCAGTGGCAGCACCGACACTAGCAGGAAAGGGGGGGGGGCTCTCTCCTTCCCTCACCTCCCTCTCCTCTCCTAGAAAAACCGCATTGATGCTTTGCTTGATTTAATAAATGAGGCTTGAGAAACCTGATCATACAATACACTTGTCTTCATAAAGCAGTCCATAAGGCCTGACTATTGCCAGATGCGGCTGGATGGTGGATGTCTCAGAACAAAGAGGACACACACATGTATTCTCTTTAGGGTCTGGGACGACGCAGTACTGTCTTCGCTGGGTGCAAACAGCGCTAGGCTAGTTAGCCAACACACACTTTGGAACAATTTGCAGGACACATAGAAATGAGAGAGAGAAATACTCCCTTTTTCTAAAGATGGAAACTCCATTGAGTAGGACTGACTCATAACCAGGGTCATATTCATAAGGCACCTCACGGGGCTGAAAGAGGGAGGGACTATATGAACTTCTCCAATAAGAAACAGTCCTTTTTGTTTAACTTTGCAATACATGTTGCTACGGTGTGCCCTAATGAATGTGGCCCAGAAGAAACGCAGACAGAGCCTCCATGGTGATTCAACATGAAAGTCCATTGGACAGTCCTACAAACTGCAGCAAATGCATGTTCAATAAGTTGGAATCCGTTAAGATGTCTTCAGAAAGCCTATTATCAGCGTTAAGGGTTAGAGCTGGAATCCTTAATGGTGAATCAGCCACGTCCGTTTGGGAAATTACAACAACAAAGAAGTTACTGCAAACAACAAACACAGTCTCCCCCTCAGACATCATTGCACGTGCAGTAGAAGAGTACAATATGTACAGCAATTATTTTTGACCATGCTGCACAACGCTCCTTAGCTCAACAACAAAACCAAAAGAACGATGGTGGGGTGGCCAGTGGAGCTGTTTCCATCTTTAGATTGCAGATTCCCTCTTTAATGGAGTTCAGTAAATATTTTACTGTACTGGGTTGGGACAACTCCTTTTTTATCCATCTTGCATGCAAGTATACTAATGGACAGAATCCATACTGAAATTCACAAGTTGTGTGGGGGATCAATCTTGCACAGGCAGGTGAGGCCGAGCTGGTCTTTTAAGATGCTTACTAAGGAATGCTTGCAAGTGATTGAAGGAGTGTATTTGCAAGCACTACAATTGGCTCATTCATCCCCCTCTTCTCCCCTGTAACTATTCCCCAGGTCATTGCTGTAAATGAGAATGTGTTCTCAGTCAACTTACCTGGTAAAATAATGGATAAATAAAAATACATATTTTTTTGCAGCAGCTTCAAACTTGACAGATATCTAGACAGCTTAGAAGCCTCAGCTAAGAGGAATACAATTGTTAAATATATTTTATTTTTTATTTTTTATCCATATATTCTAATGAGACCATGTTGTTACGTAGCCCTTAAATATATCTAAGTTAATTCAACAATCCATATATACATGTGTATATATATACTACGGGTCAAACGTTTTAGAACACCTACTCATTCAATGGTTTTTCTTTATTTTACTATTATCTACATTGTAGAATAATAGCGAAGACATCACAACTATGAAATAACACATATGGAATCATGTAGTAAGCCAAAAAGTGTTAAACAAATCAAAATATATGTTATATTTGAGATTCTTTAAATATCCACCCTTTGCCTTGATGACAGCATTGCACACTCTTGGCATTCCCTCAACCAGCTTCATGAGGTAGT